>NC_087078.1:9422674-10022674 GCF_026151205.1 Bolinopsis microptera | reverse complement strand
AACATGAAGATAAGGTCTGAAGTAGAGGAGGCTAATAGTAGAGGTGACTCTACAACTTACTGTCTATAGTGAACATGAAGATAAGGTCTGAAGTAGAGGAAGCTAATAGTAGAGGTGACTCTACAACTTACTGTCTATAGTGAACATGAAGATAAGGTCTGAAGTAGAGGAGGCTAATAGTAGAGGTGACTCTACAACTTACTGTCTATAGTGAACATGAAGATAAGGTCTGAAGTAGAGGAAGCTAATAGTAGAGGTGACTCTACAACTTACTGTCTATAGTGAACATGAAGATAAGGTCTGAAGTAGAGGAAGCTAATAGTAGAGGTGACTCTACAACTTACTGTCTATAGTGAACATGAAGATAAGGTCTGAAGTAGATGAGGCTAATAGTAGAGGTGACTCTACAACTTACTGTCTATAGTGAACATGAAGATAAGGTCTGAAGTAGAGGAAGCTAATAGTAGAGGTGACTCTACAACTTACTGTCTATATTGAACATGACAAGGATGGTAAATGCGTTTTGGGGAGACTACGCGTAGATACTACGCATACGTATTTCCCGATGATAAATTACGTATTTCAAATTAAGTTGCAGTAACGCGCGAAGATATATATATAAATATTACATTATAGTACATGGAATCGTGGCCTAATTGGTTAATACGCTAGCTCCATATCATCAGATAGCGAGTTCGAGACTCGGATAGGATCATTTTTTCCCATACTTTTGGCAATTATGAATAACAAATGAATAACTAAAAATAACTCTGTAATATAACTAGCAAGGTGAAATGAAATCGTCTTCCGGCCGAAAAAATTATTATAGCCGTTTTAAAAATTTATTATAGCCGTTTTTTCTTTCCAGGCTGGATTCCTAGTCACTTTTTAAATGTATGCCACTGGGAAGTCCGTGTTAATCCGGTAACCGGTTTCAAAATTCAAGCAAGAGAGACTTGTGATCTTAGTCTGCGAATATTGTAATAGATAAAAATGCACTGGAACTGGGTCTCGGTTGAAAGTCTATTCCTCGAGGGAGGCATAACTGCTTTATACCCTTAGAAGCTCTGCTTTGCAGCAGACTGACTGATTGGTTGGTTCAGCATAAGAATAGCAAGTCGCTGCAGCGTTTTCATTCGAGCACCGTAAAGTCTCCAAAACGACTGTCAGTATTGCTACAGGGTGGGCCAAAAGTCAGTACCCATACGTTGGCCTTAATAGCTCAGTCACTGAGTGCCCAATTTAAATACTTCTTTCTGGTATGACTTAGTACCACCACTGGTTCGAGGAATTTGTCAACTCGAAAAATATTCGCGTTCATTTTTTTCAAATGGAGGTTCATTTTCATATTTATTTGATAGTTTGGATAGTCGGATCAAGCTAAATGTTATTGAATTGTGTTTGGCCATTCGAATTACGTTTGTCCTGAAAGAATTAGAACTGTAGCTTCTCAGATGACCGAGATATGAAGCATAACGAGTTTATTCATTACGTGTGATCAGGTGATTGGTTTACCTAATCACGTGATAAGGTGACCCCGTTAACTACCCCGTTAAACATTATGGGAATTGTTAAGGGTGCCCAATTAAGGTGTCGTGTCACGGTGTCACATAATCACCCAGTCAATTTTGTTAACGAGATACAGAAAATGCTTGATTACTTCGTCATTTCTAATCCGTTTTGCCTCATGTTTGAAGATCATATGCAACATTTGATAATCTACCGTCTCTGAAAAAATTAGGCGTTCAGCATGTTCAGAGAAAACAATATAGGTGTTTTAATATTGAATGGGCGTGGTCTAAAATATTCGAATTTTCAAATTTTGACGACGGAATCCTCCAACCAGTAGGTAAAGTATGCCATCTGCAAAGCAACAGCTCTCAAATATAAAACACGGCGGGGCTATTAAGGCCAACGTATGGGTACTGACTTTTGGCCCACCCTGTATATACCACTGAGCCAGCGACGCACGCGCAAATATCACTAATCTGTAATCACGTATTTCCATAGAGATACGCGCGTATTTTGAAAAATTTTACCATCAAAGAATTTAAGCGCCAAATTTTGCCGTATTTCACGTATTTCTTAGAATTTTTGAATACGGCGTATTTACAGGCGATTTTTTGACGTATTTACCATCGATGGAACATGAAGATAAGGTCTGAAGTAGAGGAGGCTAATAGTAAAGGTGACTCTACAACTTACTGTCTATACTGAACATGAAGATAATGTCTGAAGTAGAGGAAGCTAATAGTAGAGGTGACTCTACAACTTACTGTCTATAGTGAACATGAAGATAAGGTCTGAAGTAGATGAGGCTAATAGTAGAGGTGACTCTACAACTTACTGTCTATATTGAACATGAAGATAAGGTCTGAAGTAGATGAGGCTAATAGTAGAGGTGACTCTACAACTTACTGTCTATAGTGAACATGAAGATAAGGTCTGAAGTAGAGGAAGCTAATAGTAGAGGTGACTCTACAACTTACTGTCTATATTGAACATGAAGATAAGGTCTGAAGTAGAGGAGGCTAATAGTAGAGGTAACTCTACAACTTACTGTCTATAGTGAACATGAAGATAAGGTCTGAAGTAGAGGAAGCTAATAGTAGAGGTGACTCTACAACTTACTGTCTATATTGAACATGAAGATAAGGTCTGAAGTAGAGGAAGCTAATAGTAGAGGTAACTCTACAACTTACTGTCTATATTGAACATGAAGATAAGGTCTGAAGTAGAGGAAGCTAATAGTAGAGCTAACTCTACAACTTACTGTCTATAGTGAACATGAAGATAAGGTCTGAAGTAGAGGAGGCTAATAGTAGAGGTGACTCTACAACTTACTGTCTATAGTGAACATGAAGATAAGGTCTGAAGTAGAGGAAGCTAATAGTAGAGGTGACTCTACAACTTACTGTCTATAGTGAACATGTATATAATGTCTGAAGTAGAGGAAGCTAATAGTAGAGGTGACTCCACAACTTACTGTCTATAGTGAACATGAAGATAAGGTCTGAAGTAGAGGAAGCTAATAGTAGAGGTGACTCTACAACTTACTGTCTATAGTGAACATGAAGATAAGGTCTGAAGTAGAGGAGGCTAATAGTAGAGGTGAAGGATGTCCTGCCCTCACTGCTAAACTCACTACGGATCCTCCTCCAGGAATAGAAGTACACTTCATCCTTTTCAGCTGACACGTCTGAAATAATTAATTAATTAACTAATTAGTATTAGTTTAATGGTGAAGAGGGAAGTGTTTTAGATTAGGTTTGATGGTGATCATATTGTAGACATGATCACCATTATTCTACACTGGATTATCTAAGGACGGCTGCTGCTTAATATAATCATTACTAACTTGTATAATTCACACTAAACGTCAGCTAACGCTCATTAAAAATGATTTAAGTTATGATAACAATAAAATATCTTAAAGAGTGTTTAGATTCCAAATATTCTCATGCTATAGTAGAATTGGTTAAGTTCCTGGGTTAACTTCCCAAATGACTGGCTCCCTTAATAAATTAATAATACTCTTAATTTGATACGCCCGTGATGATCATTTATCATTATTATTAATTATTATAACTGTTATTTATCATTAGTAGTCGACACATTTCTTTCGCTATTAAACAATTTTCAAGCGACAATAGACACGGATTTAACTACTTTTCTAGTGGTATCTATTAAATTCCAATGAACTGACAGATTTTTTCCGCTTTATTTCATATCATAACCCTCAGTACCTATATGGTCTGATTCTAATGGAATTTTAGCAGGTAGGTATTAAATTTACAAGGCCCAAATATGTGACCCGGCCATTTTAATCGTCCACAAATTATGCCGTGAAAATTATTCGATTTACCAACACAAAATAATGTTATCAGTCGAGACTTTTTTTCACAGCTTCGAGGTGCTAATTTAAATTAAATGGCATCTTTTGTCTTGGATTTTTGGCAAGAATAAGCGTTCAAAATCTTCTGTATTGTTTCCTGCAAAAACGATTAAAATATTTTCACTGGCCGATTCAGGGCTCGTTAGGGTTAATTTGCCAACATTCACGTGAAATGTTTCTAGATCCCAATATTTTAAAAGAAATTCTTTTCATCGACGATTTCTTTACTCTGTAAGATGATATTTGGCAAGCTTCTTGCCGGATTCACAGGTAATACTAATGATTGCGTGTCCGGGAAATCCCGGCCTCATTAAAGTTGTTTTTCAGACCGTTTAATCAACATCCACCCTCCTCGCTTTTTTATTGCTTATTGAACTTCCGCCTTTCCCTTATTCTGATGAACAATTATTATACACATTTGTATTGTTCTTTATTTACCAATTAGTGAAAACTATATTATATTTAATTGACCACCAATTTTGCATCATCAAGATTATACAGATAAGAGTAATCAGTAAAAAATGTCTGATGTGATAATTTCATGGGATTTTTTTGCGCATTTTTGACAAAAAATCTGCACAGTATCCACATTTTGTCCTGCCAAATCAATCAAAATTCTAACACTGCAGGCCTATTCGTTACTCGTCATAATCACAATTTGCTGACAAAATTATACCCCACCAATTTCAATGTATGGAATGACTCCACCGACGTAGACAGGAGTTAAATCTATTTTCAAGGGTCTTAAATTACCTTCGCTTAGTGTGACACGACCACTTATATACAAATGAAGTGCTAATGAAGCCCAATATAGCATACACGTGCACAATCCTCCTCACAATAAACAAACCTCTTTACACCAATTTATTCCAAACTCGAGAACAATTTAACTGGAGAACAATCTAAGTTTAACTCGAGAACAATTTAACTCGAGAACAATCTAAGTTTAACTCGAGAACAATTTAACTCGAGAACAACAAAATTCAACATTATATATTACTGAATTTATTCATTGAAGACGTGTTATAGTCAAAGTGGATGGCGTAATTGTTTATTTATCGCCTTGCTAAATTGGTGCGTTACGGTTCTTTAACATTAGTTGTTTGTTTAACATATCGGTTGTTTAAGGCTCTTGTGCGAGAGTTTACTTTAGAGTTTTATTTAACGAAACGTTTACACTTATTTACACCAAATTCGAACCACAATAATCGCGTTTCGGTTCCCATGTAGACTTTCTTTTTTTTGTAAACTTAAAATACAATAGCATGAGTTCAATGCTATTTTTGTTGCTATTCTTTTTGAAAACATGTCGATTACAAAGCACTTACCAGCATGTTGACACTGACGGAGTATATCTGACCCTTGTTGTTGCTTGCCCAGAGAATACTGCTATTAGGACCGAACTCTAGACAGGTCAAACTGTTGCTAACTCGCTCCCTAGATCCTGTGGTGAAGGGTTAGTTAGAAGTATATAGTTATAAGAGCTTACTCTTAAACGTTTAAACATTCGTTTTTATGAAATTCAAAAGAAAATACCAGGCCCTAAAAATACGAATAGTAATATTTTTATAGTCCAAATATCATACAGTAAAGAGTATTATACCCAGTACAGTAAAGTGACAGTATTGACGAATATAATCAAAGCCATGTGACAAAATGAAATTGGGTGAAATTGAATTCAACGTGCCACACTGCCGGAGAGGTTTGTGTGAAATTGTGCATAATTGCATGGTTACATACTCTATTGCACGTGTACTGGGCACTGGCGCGTTATTGTGCACGTGTGAGCGTTTACTTTCTAGTATATTTCACGGGCATTTTCTCTTGGAGTTCTTTTCTTTCTTTCTGTTTTATATACAACGCCTGGTAAACACCATTATGCATCAAGCGTAGCTCCTTGTCCACATATACAGTACATGATCACACACAGAGACGAAAGACAACTAGACTGTGGGTCGGGCTAGCCTTAGCACCCGCCAAGCACTGACATTGCCTTGTAGCCGTCTATAATCAACCTCCGATCTATAATCAACCTCCCATGAATTCACCAAACTTAAACTAGTCGCCAATAACTGGCGAATAATATATATGGGGTCATTGGTCAATGAACTGTAGATTAATAATATATATGGGGACTAGGATCTGGAGCAAGGATCTGGAGCACCCTTTAACTTTCCTTTATGATCTAAAGAAACATAATCTGCATTACCGCGTTAGGAGATTACCCCGTGTAACTGTAGATTAATAGTGGCCGGTGCGGTATTGAGGATAATTATGGTGCTATATTGTGCTTATTTGTTGGTTATTTTAATTTAACAATCTTAGTCTTACTGTTTACTTGTTGGATATTTTAATTTTAAAAACTTTGGACTTGTATTATAGCCAGCTATAATTATAAGTACTAAGTAGCCTCTCGTAATTGCAATTCCAACTTACTCGGCAGCATACTTTAAGGGTCATGAAGGACTAAGGATCTGAAATAACTACTAAGGTTCGTATTTTATCTTGTAGTGGTAAACTTTAAGTGGGTGTCTCTTACAGAAAACACAGGTGTAGAGTGCAGCTGACACCCACATCCAGAAAGTTTTATATTTCCTCCCAGATGCGTTTTTTTAAAAATTCTGTGGCCCGCTCGCTTCGCTCGCAAGTTTGGGGAGGGGGCTGTCGGCGAGCGAAGCAAGTCGACGTGTCCAATCCAGCTGCGCAGCGAGCGAAGCGAGCAAGCTGTGGCAGGGGTCTGGGGGCGCAGCCCCCAGCAGGGTCCAGGGGCGAAGCCCCTTGGCGGGGGCTAGGGGGCGCAGCCAAGGGTGTTTTAGACGGCATTTGGCATTAAAGAAATTTGTAGGACAGCAATAAACTGGGATTGAAAAGAATCAAGTACTCACGTAAATTTGATAACTTCACAACAGCAATCTGCATTCTCCAATCAGAATATTTCACTGTGTTCCAAAACTGACAGGATGTTCCTCTTTGATTTTTATACAATCGAAATATTTTCTTCAAAAATTTCCTCAATTAATTTGTCTTCATTCCAAAAAATATTTCGAAATTTAGGAATTACTTCTCAAAAATTTCCTCTTTTTCTCCCGTTTTTCCTCCCAAAAAAAAATGTCCTCCCAGGCTGCCTGGCAAGATGGCGTGTTTCTGGATGTGGGAGCTGACAACCTTTAAGTACTGGGCTTCGTTGTAGTTTTTTTGGGATTTCTCACTAGTGGAGGGCAGCTGAATGCTCTAATTACGGGGACTGGTGTTGAACTATTTAATATCTTGGAAACTCGTGGAAACTGTAGAGTTTGCAGTGAAATGGTCGCCGGTATAATGAATTTTTAGGATTTAATATGGAAACTGGTAGAAGCCTTCGGATCAGGAGTTTAGGAGTCGCCGGAAAATTATTTTTTTGGATATTCTCATTTGGGAGTTGCAGTTAACTGTAATTGCAGGGCCTGGTACGATAAAATAATATGGAGATGTGCAGAAACATTCCAATTTGTAGGTTATATAGTCGCAAAGAAAATAAATCTTGGGATTTTCTCATTTGTGCATCATGCATGAGTCCTGACAGCTGTAACCCAGTAACCTGGTAAAACGTTCGAGCCCAGTGCGAAAATCTCTAATTGAGAAAATAATTCGTCAGCTGAGCATTGTAATCGAAGAGGCTGGTATTTAACGATATATTAATATGGAAACGGGAACCAAATTTCTGATGAGCAATTTTGGAGTCGCCGGGAAACTAAATTTTAAGGGGATTCTGAGGAGGCCATGTTATCATTTCAGCATTGCAGCTGCGCGTTGTAATCACAGAGGCTGGTATTAAGCGATCTATTAAAACTGATGGAAACTTTCGGGGCCAGTGGCGAAAATCTCAAATTAAAACCAGTGCACCAACATGTACTATATATCTAAGGGGCCATACCCCAAAACAGTGGTTTGTGCCGTCCAGACCAAATGACCTCATAGGCAGTTCAGTGACCTTCTAGCGCACCGTTTCCACACCAAAAAAAATTATTTTGAGAATACCTATTTTTGTAATCGAGCATTGCCTGGTTAAGAGTGCAATTTTCGGAAAAAATTATTTTGTGGTTGAGACGCTATAAGTTAATCATTTCTTGCGGTATCGGGTTAAAATTTTGCTCGCCGTTTATTCACATCTATGTCAAGATGTGTGTAAAATCTTGATATCGTATCTAAAAAAAGCTGGTGTTTTATGAATTTTTAAAGTCAAAAAGCTAAAATTGTCCTTTTCAGGCTTATTTTAACAAAAAGTCAGTCAGGGAAGATCGGATTATTTGATGCTTGACATCAAATTGTTTTTTGGCTTTGCAGATAAAAAATCACATTTTCTCCCATAACTTCAAAGGGAAGCATTTTAGGGTGTTTTGTTGTTCATAACTCATATATAAATGTGCTAGTTGCGGTTATTTTGCACCCTTCAAAAAGTCACTAGCACATTCCTATCAAAATTTTAGAAAAATCAGTAAATATTAAAAACGAAAAATGTGCCTAAATTTGTTGTTGGCTTTGAGGTCCAATAGATCAGAAGGTGAATGAGTAAAAACATTTTTGAGGGCATCAAAAACTGCGCCAGAATTCAGAGAACAATTTGATGTCAAGCATCAAATAATCCGATCTTCCCTGACTGACTTTTTGTTAAAATAAGCCTGAAAAGGACAATTTTAGCTTTTTGACTTTAAAAATTCATAAAACACCAGCTTTTTTTAGATACGATATCAAGATTTTACACACATCTTGACATAGATGTGAATAAACGGCGAGCAAAATTTCAACCCGATACCGCAAGAAATGATTAACTGATAGCGTCTCAACCACAAAATAATTTTTTCCGAAAATTGCACTCTTAACCAGGAAATGCTCGATTACAAAAATAGGTATTCTCAAAATAATTTTTTTTGGTGTGGAAACGGTGCGCTAGAAGGTCACTGAACTGCCTATGAGGTCATTTGGTCTGGAAAAATTTGGGGTATGCCCCCTTAACTTAATATTAAACTTTATATTAACAGTATGTTCATCGTGCATTTTCTATGATCCGAATTTATTAATAAAAAGTTTTATGGCATTTACAGTTGAACACGTTAATATAGTACCTGGTCTTCTATTGTACCTTGTCCTTTAAAGTTATTGTGTTACTTTACCGATTACAAAGATTGGCATTGCTACTAATTTTAATAAGAAAGCCGCTCGATTATGTTATAGTCAATAAGTTTCCCAATTATAATTGACGGTTACTTTGGTTGTTTTTGTTCGGTATCTGCTTCACCGAATTCGCTTTTATCTTGAGGTTCTTTAGTGCATAATTTATGATCATCGTGAAAGTTCACGACTCGTTTTCTCAAAACTTTGATAGGTCTTTGACACAAAATTAATCTGTTCCTCGTTCACGCCGTCGCTCCACAAAAAACCTAACGAATCCACACTTTAGAATCGATTTTTTGCCGGTCCCTGGTAGGTACGGATACAAGGATGATGATAATGGAGACGACTATAATAGTACTATAACTGAAGACTGTAAAAATACTGTATAAGTTTTATCTTAATAGCGGTGTTATTAAATTTCAATTTATTATTATTATTCTTATATTCGATATAGAAATGTGATTTTGTTGCAATTCGTGGAAAAAAATTTGTCGAAAAAACCCAGTGGAGTTTACAGAATAATGGCAACACTCAATCTAAACGGAGCTTTAAGAATCACATACAACTCACAGTTCTCAGTCTAAATGTCAGAAGAGTTAACGATAATTACCGTATTTTATAATGTCTCCTCTGTGAGTGGGTAATGAAATTGACTGTGATGTCCAGTGAACAACTAGTATAGCTGACACTGACTGTTATAATTATATGAGTTACAGACCTCAATTTTCAGATATAAGTTACAAGTTTCTTAGTTTAGAGCACAAACCTTCAGCGAAGTAAATTTCAGTATTGTGCTCGGCCGTATTATAGTAAACACCTTTTATTGACGTTTTCAAAAGTTTCTTAAAAACTAATTTTACGAATTGGATCAAAAAATCGATCATATGATTGCCGAATACAATACGATGGACATATCTACTGTAAATGTCAAATCCCGAATTGCCGTGCTACATGAAAAGTACGTGTTCTGTGCAACCCCGCGCGCCGACTGCTCCAGTTTTTAAAAACTAAACTTGGTCTTCTAACTAAGAAAACATGAATTTTTTATTCGTGCAAGGACTATAATAGTTCCACAGAAACCTAACAATTTCACCGACAGATTCACCGACAGATTCACCGAGATACGGAAATATAAAATATCTCCTAAGAATTCTGGATTATAAGAGAAGTAGGACGTGGTGATTTTTTTCCTTTTTTGCTGATGACATTGTTACTGTTACAACGCTCAATTTGTATGGGCTTTTAATTTGTAAGAGTCACATACAACTCACACATTCAAGCCTAAACATCAGAATAAACGAGTTTAAACGAGAAGTTTGTTAGTTCCGTCTTTATGGCTGTCCAATCAATGTGTTTATAGCTCCAGAGTCGAGAATATAAACCACGAGTTCAACTTGTAATATTCAATACTGTGCTCCGTATGGAACTCCTTTTAATTGTATCTATCTGTTTTTAAAATAATTATAAACGATTTTTTTAATCAAAAATCTGAAATAAGTATGGTTAGACGTATGTCGTATTCCCGATAAAATTCGTTTGATATCTAATCAATTTCAAGTAAATTTCACTTGAAGGGGATGAACTTAAGACGAGGTATCTTGTATTGTCTCTGCGAATAAAAATTCGTTCGCTAAAATAAATAATAACGTTTAAGTAAATTTCGCTAGAAAGCAATAAGTACTTATCTTTTCAAGAGAGCAATAATAATAATTTCTTGGGAAAGGTGTAATGGTTTTTAGGTAAAATTTCGCTAGAAAGCAATAATATATTTAAGTAAATTTCACTGGAGAGCAATAATGAGTAATGACTTTGACGTGAATTTCGCTAGAAAGCAATAACCACTTATCAATAAAGCAATAACATATTGTTATTAACAACATTTAGGTAAATTTCGCGGGAAAGATGTAATACTAATGGCTTTAAGTAAATTTCGCTGGAAAGTAACGATTACATTTAAGTGAATTTCGCGGAAATATAATAATAACTTTTAAGTAAATTTCTTTCGAAAGAATATGGACTTGACTGCAGGTGAAAGGTAAGAAGAATAGTCTTCACCTCATCCCAGATACTTTAGAATAAACGGATCTTGGAAGCAAATTGGCGTCGTCTCCCCAACCAAGAGTCCAATCCATAACCACAAGTCCACAGTTGAACCTAAATTTCACACACTGATGTTTCCCCGATTTCCGTGCTTTATTTGGAAAGTATGTACTTCTATCACCTCTCGTGCCTGAGTTCCCTGACTTGAGTCCTTGACTACAAAAACAAAAAACTTTATTTTAAAACACAAAGAAGCTCCACAGGTACATTTTCACACGTCAAATTTGAATTTTAGCTGCTTCTTCAAGTATTATATTCAAATAGGAAATACTGGCTAACAAGACGGGACTAACGACCTCTTCGTTACAAAAACGCCCAATTTCTACGGAGACTACAAGAATCACGTACTCAGCAGTCAGCTGCAAGTGTTGAACGTCAGAGCACAAAAGGAGGAAGTTTGTTTGTTCCATTATTTTGTCGCCTTAAAGACTGGCCCAGGTAACCAGGTAACCAGGTAAACAGGTAACCAGGTTACCAGGTTACCAGGTTGCCAGGTTACCAAGTGTTGAACGTCAGAGCACACAAGGAGGAAGTTTGTTTGTTCCATTATTTTGTCGCCTTAAAGACTGGCCCAGGATCTGGATTGTGATTGTCGCGGTGCTGAATATACATGAAACTGAATAGACATGACACTGCAACTACATATTAGTATTGTTAGATTTACAGCCCTTAATTTTCAGCCTGTCTACAGGTACAGTATAAAGTGTGCTGCAGTTGCAGTTTCAATATCGCACTTAGTATAGTCTTACAGTACACCTCTAATTTTAGTCCCTCAGTTTCAATATCGCACTTAGTATAGTCTTATAGTACCTCTAATGTTAGTCCCTCTGTTTCAATATCGCACTTAGTATAGTCTTATAGTACCTCTAATGTTAGTCCCTCTGTTTCAATATCGCACTTAGTATAGTCTTATAGTACCTCTAATGTTAGTCCCTCTGTTTAAATATCGCACTTAGTATAGTCTTACAGTACCTCTAATGTTAGTCCCTCAGTTTCAATATCGCACTTAGTATGTATTATAGTCTTATAGTACCTCTAATGTTAGTCCCTCTGTTTCAATATCGCACTTAGTATAGTCTTTATATAGTACCTCTAATGTTAGTCCCTCTGTTTCAATATCGCACTTAGTATAGTCTTATAGTACCTCTAATTTTAGTCCCTCTGTTTCAATATCGCACTTAGTATAGTCTTATAGTACCTCTCTCTCTTTCTTCTATTGCTTGCTTTTTTTACACCTATCTGTTTTTGTACACCTCTAATGCATCAGTTTCTTCGTATCCCCCTATATTTTCTCTGTATTTCTGTTCCCTTGTCTGCTTTAATGTTTCTGTTGACTGCGGCAATTAGTTTGGTAAACTGGCGGCAAGCAGTCAGTTCCAATATCTCACTCAGTGTTACTGCACTACACTTACTAGATCAGTTTGTTGGTATCTTGTGTCAGTTTCTCTCTATATCCCCTGTCTGCTTTAATCTTCAGTTGTCACTTTATAGTTGAGTGGAAAAGTGCTATTGCTGCAATGAAGTTGCTTTATTGTCTGTTTTCTGGCAAATTTTTGTAAATTTATGCATATTTATGCAAATTTTTTGTATAAGCAGCCTAAACATTTCCTATCAAATTTCAATGCAAATAGAGACAAGTTTTTTTACAACAAACAGCATACGTGCCCATATAATATATATTATAGATACTCGTAACAGTTTACATTTTGCCTATCACTTTATCTTATGTTCACGGCTGACCCTTTAAAATCTGCTTATTATGTTGTTCGACCTTCTGAAGATACAGAAAATAAATCTGTTACAAATCTCAGACAGAAAAATGGCTATGATATAGGCCCAACCGTTTGCACACTGATTAATGGCCCACCTTTGATCCGATTACCCATATTAATACCGGTGTTATCTTAGTTGGTCAATACGTATTCGCCGGTACGGCGGTACGGGTACGCGCGTACCGAGTTCTGGCCCCGATAGCGGTACGTGCGTACACGCACCCGCACCAGAAAACTCAAAAGTGAATTTGAATTTTTCAAATTTAAATTTACTTTATAATTACTTTTGATGACACTGTTTGATGAACTGTGTTATCTTTGCGGATGTGTAATTGTTCAATTCCATTTTTAATATTTACTATTGTATTTTATTTTGTCTCTGAGATAAGTGAATTCGTTTGCTTTTTAATTTTGGCGTACCCGTATCTGCACTGGGTACGGGTGCGCGTATTTTGCCGTATTTGCGCGTACCGACTGAAATTGTGGTGGTACGCGTACCCAAGTCAGCTTTTTTGACGTATTGACCCACTAAGGGTGTTATTAATAGCAGAGTTTGTGGCCACTAATTGGGAATCTAGCTAGGTACAGTCGGGACAATTCAATAGTTTACAAACGCGATCACCGTTAAAAGGATACTTAACACATGATATTCCCCATATATTACATGGATCCATTAACACAATGGGCGTTAAACGATATCAGATGGTGGGCTGATCGGTTCTGGGCGGGATTATCCAGCTTATAGGGTGGGACTATCCAGCTTACAACCTTGTTCACTTAAGTACCCAGCATCCACACAACCGTGCAATCCGTGCTATCGGTTAAAGTGGCCGGTAAATATTTTCCAAAAATAATGTCGTTTATAAGAAACGTTTTGGCTACATTTCAATCCAAATATATCGGATAACGAAGGCAAGCGTTTATATTAGAAGCCGAAGGGGAATTTTTTAAGGCGTGCATGCCTCTAGATAAAAACATTAGACGCATCATCAATAACTGCCAGTCTTCATTCTGTTAAAAACCTATTTTTAAATAACACACTCAACGTTGTTCTGTCAGGATTTTTAGTCACTAACTAATCAATAATATGGGGGGGGGGGGGGGGTCCTTCATAACATCTCCTCTCGTCTGTACGTTTCATTAATTGTCTTGAAGAAGCCGGCATGTCTTATTCTAACAGCTCTGAGACTTCTGAGGTGGAGACTATGTTGACTTTGATACAGTAGATAAGGGTAATGAGGGTAACCAGTAGATTAATATATGTATTTGGTTGCTTCAATGTCTTGCTGCAGTTTTCTCGGAAATTGTTGAGACTTTTTTGCAGACAAGAAATGCGGCCGCTTTCGCGCTGGGCACTCAGAAGCGGAGGTATTATAGTATTATAAGCATGCAGATATGGCAAAGAGATAGGCCGAGCGCGTCAGACCTTCTAGTTCTAAAGTTCTGATGGTAATGATATGCACGGTATCCTAAATATTTACTGATAATTGGGAATATATTAGTGATATTTGGAATAATATATTAGAGATATTAACATCCAGGTACGTGAGCAATTTGGTAGTCGATTGACACACGTACTTATAGTTAACACACGGTTAACAGCTGGCATACCTCATGCACGTGCGGTCCATTAACGCAAAAGGCGGGGGATCGTCTTGCTTGTAATATTCATTGTTTTTATCTAGAAGTTCTTCAAGTACTAATTGATGGCTACCAGCTTTGATGTTGTCGAAAGGCCAATGTAATCTTTCAGTTTCAAAAATACAGGAAACAATAATCGAATGCAAGGAGAAACAGTTACAGGCAGTGCATACTGCTGTAAAGGACACAGTTGAGAATCAGATACAATCGTACAGCGACACGGTCCAGGAAAACGTAATTGTCCGTCAACCTGAAAGTCCAGACTCTAGTTACCCCGGAGACATTGCAGGGAGGGGATCAAAGCAAGAACAGCATGGTTTTTGGCTTGCCTGAAGAAACTAGCGAGGATTTTTTTAACGAAGACAGTCGAAGAAGTTTAGCTCAGTCTTTTTTAGTCTAGACCGCTCATTGCAATGGAGGATAGAGTTAAGAAGAAGTTTAGCTCAGTCTTTGTTAGTCTAGACCGCTCATTGCAATGGAGGATAGAGTTAAAGATAGACTTCTTGTTGAGAACCTACAAGAAGAAGAATACTGAGCCAGACAAGCACTACTACATCAAATGAGGGACAATTTATACCGAAGACAAAGCAGTGAAATGAGTGCGGTTTCACAATTTCATATTTTGCTATTAGAGTATTAGGGACATAAATATTTGAAGAGGATGGAGACTTGTCTCATTGTGCTCAAGTGATATGTTGAGTTATGTTATCTGGCCATTGGAGCACACAAAAAATCTTTGCAATATTTTTCAGATGAGGTTTATCTCTGTTGTAACGCGTTGATCTACACAGTGCAGTGCCCTAACGAGGGATTGTTTTTATTCGTTTTTCAGTTTATTAGTCTTGATTAAAACCAGGGCACCGTCCCGGTTTGCAAAATAAATACGTACGTGGTTACTGTGGTTACTGTGGTTACTGTGGTTACTGTACGTGGTTACTGTACGTGGTTACTGTGGTTAATGTGGTTACTGTACGTGGTTACTGCGACAGTCCAGTTAATGCTATCGATATTGTCCGATTTTCTAATGATACAATAAATTCTCAATATTACCAGATTAGGATATTAATATAGAGGTACTGAGGTACGTAGGGTTACAGCAAGGTTGGTACGTCAGTTTGCTCGGCAATTTGGTAGTCTATCAACGGATACTTAACACAGTTAAAAGAGTACTTTGCACATGTGGTTCATTAAAGTTGTAGGGCGGGATATTGGTCCAGCTTGTAGTTATTAGTATTGGAACTTAAGTTCTCCCGTAGTCACAATCTGGTCACAATCTGGGTTTACAACGTGTATCAACAGATTGGTATATCGTGCTATATTTTTACATCATTATTATCATTCTTATCACACAGGCTTAGCACACGGTTGACACACCTTATAAAAGTTACTTACCCATGCACAATGGGTGGGATGGTCCAGCTTGTATTTTTAGTTATTTTCCATTAAAAGTATTGTACGTGGCCACTTAAAGACGCTCTACTGTGACGTGTTCGTAACCAACCGATCATTGAAGAATATTCAATTTTCTGAGAAATTCTTTTATAAGAGCAAGTGCTATGCTTGCGTGACGCATGTATCCCAAGTTTTTCAAACCCCAAACATTAAAGTTTAAGGGGCATAAGTGAATCTATAAATAAAAAATGAATGGATCTTCAATAAAAGGGCTCCAGTTTACGTTTTTGGTTACCATGATATTTTCTTAAGTGTTTTCAAGTAATTTAGGCTTTTAGGGTTAGAGACAAGTCGTAAACAATTTTTAATGGCTCTCTCGCAGCTGTTCTACGTTATTGTCTCACTGCACAGTTTTCTTGGAAATTGTTGAAATTTTTAAGAAAAATAGTGCATGCAGTGGGAATGCAGTTGCTATAAAAGGGTGGGGCGAGCAGACTTGTGGTTACAATTTCTTAATTCATTTTCCCTCTTTTACTTTACTGACTTCCTCTGAACGAAAAATCTTCAAATGAATGTTCTTAATGGGAGATTATGCGAGGATGAAAAGTAAGCGCGAGCTCACAAAGGGATCATTCGACCAGAAAGTCTTTGAACAGGTGCTTCTTATTACGACAGAGGATACAGTCAACCTGTTGGCATAATACCGGATAACACCTCTATTTTATGTGAATTAAAATGCCTCCCATAATAACATGATAATATGGAACCCAAATATGATAACTATTTTGTGATCTCAGTCAATAGTTTAGCACATAATTCACATATCCTCAACAGCACTGTACCAGAACGTAGCGTATTATACCTGTACAGAACACACAGATGTCGCTGATCCTTTAGTTACGTACTCTTTATGGTCCAGAGTCAAGATCATGTTCAGCAGTATTTTTTAAGACGACTTTTATTGGGTGAACATGTAACTCCATAGCAACTGTAGCACGTGTAGCACGTGCCGCGCGAGCACGTGCAGCGCAAGCACGTGCAGCGCAAGCACGTGCAGCGCAAGCACATGCAGCGCGAGCATTGCAATATTATTGGTCAGCTGAAACCAGAACCCCGGGTCTGCGACTCTGCCTGACATTATTGAAAGGGATATAGCCACTGATGTATTCAACTAGCGTTAAAATCATGGTCTTATCACAATTTTAATCATGATCTTGGTAAATTTGACGTAGATTTGAGGCAAATTCTAAAAATGAGTTATTTTTGGTGTGATATTGACAGTGTCTAGCCAGGTTTCTCACTATCTCTCATTTAAGTAGGGTAACTACCGTTAGTTTCACGCGTTATCGCTAATTTGTGGTACATTAATATCACTACATGATAAGATTTAATAGATATTACCCTGTGGTGCTACAGGAAGATTTGCCTATTTATTGTCCGGCATTTGACTGTTTTTAAATCACAATAACTTAATAAGTAACATGTTTTCTTTCAAAAATATTGTTTATAAAAAGTTGGTAATTTTTAAATGTGATCAATTCTACCAACATATTTTGTTCCGTCTGACTTCCTTCAGGGAAATTAAAAACGTACCATTACATCTCATTATTCTATTTTCTTTTGTTTCAGGACAGGTTCTCAGCTTGACTGAGAATTACACCGACTCCACAATCTTAGTATAACACACATTTACAGGCAATATTTACTATCTATTAATCGTTTATAGCCAGAAAGTTGCCGAGCAACTGTAGTCTGTAACACTTATGTGTTACAAATTGAGGCTTGTAAAGTCAATACAAAAGATTTCCGATCGGTGATCACTCCTCTGTGAATCACTGAATTCTCTGCATTTTTTCACTGTTCCGCATCAAGAGCTGAAACAGTTCATCTCTGCACTGAACTGAAACAGGTTCATTTACCTGTGCTTGGCGTAACGAAGGGCCCGCTGACCGGGGGGGGGGGGGGGGGGGGGGCTGCAAGATTTTACCGGCGTATCCTCTAAAATCATCTGATTTCAAATCAGTTATTTGTTCGATTTTAGGGAGGGGTGCCAAAATGGAGGGGGGCGCCAACAGGGGGGGGGGGTGCTTTTTCGGCGGGGGCGCCAACAGGCAACGTTACGCCACTGGCAAGTGGCATGATTAAAAGTTGTCCTAAGCGTTACATTCCGCGGTATCATTTGAATGGTTCCTTCGGTCTCTATAATATGATAAATGCTATTATCTGAAAGACGTATAGTAAGATAATGGTTGTTTCATGCTAATTGTCAGTAATGACCGGCTATATTAACTAATAACAATAATTGGTCTTATGAATATAATTATATAATGTAATGTACCCTTGTGAGTTGGGAGGTTAATAAGATAAATAGCAAGCTACCTTTAATTGGGCACCAAACCAGTAAACTTATAGTGCTATAGTAGTTACTAGTTAGTTACTATAGTATCTAGGAAGTTACTATAGTTACTATAGTTACTATAGTTACTATAGTTACTATAGTTACTATAGTTACTATAGTTACTATAGTTACTATAGTTACTATAGTTACCAGTTACTAAGTTATAAGATGTAAACACAGAAGCACAAGTTGAGGATAGTTGGGTCTTAGGAAGTTACCATGTCCTTAGTTAGCCGTTAAATGGATAAATACTGTAAGTTTTTGGGAACCGTGATGCTCCCAACAAAATGTTACCTTGACGTCACAAATTTAAGTTTATAGATAAATGTTTTATAAACGATCATAATTAGTATGTCTTTTATGTTTTAAATATAATATGTCCTTTCGGATGCTGTAATTGGGGATATGGGATATGTATGCGGTTATTGGAGCATATTCCGTTATTTCGGCTTTGTTTTTGACAGTTGGCTACCGTTGTATTAGGTTAAATTAGCAGAAACTGGTTTTTTATCGTGTCTGGGACCCTGGATGCTGTTAATTTCAAAAGATATGTTCTATCATTTTGGGTTTGTGTCTTTTATTTAAATATTTTGGTATTATATGAAATTATGTTTCCTGGAATCTTTTAAAATCATCACTGAATTTTTAATTATCATCGAATCAAAATAAGAAAATGTGATGTTCGTATAAATTAAACTTTTTGACACTGGCAATAGAAACGTTAACAGCCATTCACTGTGACACTATTAGTCTCACTTTTGAATCCAAATATTGTCATTATTCATAAATCATCAATATTATACATATTTTAAATATTACCATTTATCACTGAATATTATTTAAATCCAAATGTTATCACCATATCATTATTATTTACATATCAACATACAAATATAATTATCATGATCTGTTGATCTGTTGACAGCTCCAATACTAATAGTATTCAGTCGCGCTCCAAAGACGCGCACTGGACTACACCTCAAGCTCAGATCATCAGTAATTAGCAGAATACACAGTTCCAGTGATAGGGTGTCAGCACTAGCAGTAGAGTTTAAATGTTGGAGGTGATGATTGGTAAAACGTCATGGAAGTTTTTCTGGTCATGGTTTTTCTGGTCATTTTAACTTTGAGGCTTTTTTATTTTAATTCGGACCTTTTTTGGGTAATTTTTGTGCAGTGCCCTGGGAATTGATACCTTGCAACTTTCAACAACTATTAAGCTATAAGAGTTTAAGTGAAGCCAGATTCAGCTGGGCTTCATAAATCAGGATGAGTAGATATATCTTGACTGCGAAGCCATTTAAAGCTTTAAGGGCCGGGGCCATGGTTCCAATGGTATGGGGACCAGGTCTCTTAGAGGTGTTCACTTTAAGTTGTTATTAGAGTTAAGATATTATTAGAACTAACTAGCAGGAACCCGTCTAACCCTTAAGTGGTGTCAAGACTCAAGAGACTAAAATGATTATTACCTATTTAATTCGGTTTTTTTACACCACCTGGGGATCCAAATTTTTGGCCCAAAAATTCTTATTCCTTGGCCTATTTTTTATTATTTCATGCTGATCTGAAGACCATTAAAGCATTTGAACCAGTCAAAAAAGTTTAAGTTTCATATCTTTTACGGCTTTTGCGGAAAGTCGTGTTAAAGTTGATGCCGTGGTGTCAGTAAAATGGTACGGATAGATATATATCTTCTCGCTCTATATATAGTAAGATATAACTTTATCTGATATGTAATTATATATTTGAATTATGATTATAAAATGTATTATTATCATTATATAAAATATATTATGATTGTATTATATTATTATGATTATATTATCTTCTAATATTAACTTCATATAATTATATCATAATATAATTAAAATGGAGGATAAATCTAACGATCATGAGGAAGATAAGATGAATTTTAGTTTCATTATTAGAGATAGTGAGTTAGCTTGACTACTAAGCTAAGCATCTTCTACAGAAAAGCCTTTTATCAATAATTTCTCTATTAACTATTAGATCATTTTTAAAAGATAAATTATCATCAAGATTCTCGGAAACGCCTTATCTTAGTATATAAGGAACCACTGAGCATGAGGGAGCTTTACGACAAAGTAGCTCCGAACATATGAGATACGACGCTTAGTCTTATTATACCAAATCTCCAGAGAAATGGTGTATTCTTAATTTTTAAACCGTATTTTTAAGACTTATAGCTCGTGTTTCAAGTCTGGTCGAAAGCCGGATTTCCAGCTGAAATGATTAGTGCAATATGGCTGTCGGCGCGATACCAGATAAGATAAAAGAAGACAAGTTGCATATCTTTACCAAATGTTTACTGTTACAGTTTTTTTTGTTGATTAAAAGTTAAGTTGCAAAATTTTACTGTTACAGTTTTTTTGTTGATCCGGACGAGGCCGTGAGAAACTGTGCTATAGTATTCGATCTAATGCTATGTCATTATGGTAGGGATTTGGTATAACATTGAAAGCTTCAAAGACCAATTTACAGCCTGCTTTGTTATTGGTTGCAATATAATGAGAGTTTATTCGGTTGATTTTACTATTTAAATATCTACGACAATATTCTTTCCTAATAAAGCTTATTATCTAAAATCTAAGTTAACTTTGTCAGCCGTTTACTCTTAGCCTTAAGAATTGTTAAGAATTGTTAAGTATTTCCCATCGACATTTATTGTTGGTAAGTAATTAACTTCAAGATTAGGTTCAAGTCAAGAGTTTTGTTAATATGCTAGCATTGATTTGGATGTTTTTCGTACATTTCAACGATTACAGCAGCAGAAATACCAGCGACAAATGCTATTTCATAATTAAAATAACATGATTATGCTATTCGTTGCTATAACCTCAATAATCATAATTATTTCATTCCAGAATTACAATCTATCAAACTAAACGCTCATTAGAATCTCATTAGAATCTCATTAGAATCTAGAAAGAAACCAATTGGAGTCTCTGCGGAATTACACGGTAGTTTCCACATTTATCTTGAAATCGTGGCTAGAGTTCAGATTCGAGATAAAATCATTTAGGATTCTATTTCTACTATTGTTCGGAACATTCCAATTTGTAGGTTCTTATAGTTATTTGCCTTAGATTTCCGAACAATTCCGATTCACGATATTCGGTAAGTCGGTGAAATGATATTTTTATCGGCACTATAAACTAAAAAATTCAGGAATCCAATTTATACGACAAAGATCAAAAAGGATTCATCGATAAGACAAATGCATAGCCCTAAATAGAATAATTACTCTCCCTAAAATTAGTCTCAGTTAAAATTGCGAGAAGTCCTGAAACTGTCAGACAGAAACGGGAAGGACAGTAATGTGTCTAGGTTTTAATTTTGAATTGAATTTTATGAGAAGCTTATAAGTTTTATAAGTTTGCCGTAAGGCTAGGGTAGAGAATCATTCTAAGTCTGTACTTAACACTTTACAACTTAACACTTTAAATAACGTAACACTTTATATAACTATCCGCTTAAAATTCTGTTAGTTTATGCTCCCCACCTACTTTTATGCGACAATAAATTGTGTTAATACAAGCAAAAGAAACCTAGACAGCTTATCAAGACAGGGTAATTACTAATTTACTATAATAAAGTAACAGCATAATATGCACATAATATTCACAATATAGAATATGCCATCGGTATTTACATATTGTTATAACACGTTTTTTGCAGTTAATTTCCAAATAACCTGTTAGTTTCAATAAACAGTCGTATAAACGTACTGAGTCATATTTACATAATAAAATGTGTCTCGGTACAGATCAGTAAGTTCAATCCACGGTGCGGACTTGTTAGATGGATTCTTAGATTACAATCTTCTTTAGTTTAAACTTGCATACCACAATCAGGTGGCACAATAACATGACAAACAAAATTGACCGCGCAGAATAAGCCATAAGGCAAGTTCGCGTTGTGGAATGCACAAAGAATTAGTTTTAGAAGATGCGAGTTTGGTTTCAGATTTGTTGATTTAATAGCAGTGTTAGTTTTATCTTTTCGCACTAGCAAAGACTGAGCAACTTTCAAATTTACAAATCTTTCCAAATATAGCGCCAAGAAGTTGCTATGAAGTACGGACTTCACGCAATCAATTAGGAAACTGGAGGGGGTACTGGAAATATTTAAGTGATACACCAAGGATTTTGTTTTGCGTGTTTTTGTAATCGTAAAGTAAGGAAATTTAGCACAGGAATGTTAGCACGTCAAGATGAACTCCCAAGTAAGTGGCCAGAGTGAACTCTCTGGTATGTAGCTGTCTTTAGGTCGTTCGTCCCGCAACCTTTCTCACAGAAATAATGCAGAATTCACCCTCAATTTTATTGGAATCTATAAACTTATCTGGCCACCACCGTCCACAAAAGAAGACCGTGTATCAATTAGCCATTGGCAAGGTGCCAACATTGGCAAGGTGCCAATACCAGATACCTTCATACTAATTACTACTCTTATGATTTTAGACCAACCTGAGTCATCAATCTGCGTTTATACTACGAACCCATATATTAGTGGGTTGACACTTAAAGATAAGATATATTGGTGTTTAGTCGCACTTTTGGGTTCCCAAATATAAGCAGAGACCGTCTGGAGCCAGCCACGACCCGGACCAACAAATTTACATACACACTTTTGAATAGAAAAGTAAAATCCCCAGCGCCACCCAGGATCTGACTCCCGGTCGGGTGCTGACCGGGGGTCGGATGAGTCAAAAGACCTGACCTTCGATAGATGTTTTTGATAGGGCTAATTGCCATTTGTCTAGTTCGGGATTTCTGCTGAAAATGGCTCATACGTGATACGCTGTGACCTCTGATCGATACTTTTTGATGAGCCTAATTGATACAAGGAAAGTTCGTGATTCCAGTAAGATTTGCTTTTAACACAGAAGCTCAGACTTATCTGAAATTGTCACATAAGCCCTGACTTAAGATACATGTTCATTGGTATATTTAGTAACACTGATAACAATTTCAAATTGTTATCAGTGTTACTAAATATACAATTTATCTAGTTAGTTATTCTTATGATCGACCACTCCAAGTCTTCCTTGTCCTGTTTCTAAAATTAACACCAAACACTTTCAATTCGATATCTGAAAGTGTTTCACAACACTTCTTATTACATCTTACTATATATAAAGCGAGACGATATATATATATTTATTTATCCGTGCCATTTTACTGACACCACGGCATCAACTTTAACACGACTTTCCGCAAAAACCGTAAAAGATATACAACTGAAACTTTTTTGACTGGGTCAAATGCTTTAATGGCATTCAAATCAGCATGAAAAAATAAAAAATTGGCCAAGAAATAGGAGTTTTAGAGCCCAAAATTTGGACCCCCAAGTGGTGTCAAAAACACGAATTAAATAGGTAATAATTATTTTAGTCTCTTGAGTCTTGACACCACTTTAGGGTTAGACGGGTTCCTGCTAGTTAACGTAATCTGTCAAAATATTAGCTAATCAAATATAAGTCGGGACTCAGGATCCATTATGACACATAAATCACGACCATTATTTAATATTTTTTTCGTTATTGGTATTCTAATCGCCATATTTTACTCAGTAAAAGATTTCTATGATTGACCCGTCATGTTTCAGATAATCACAATGGTTCTTATCATCGCATTATCATAATTATCATAATCTACCCAAGAATATAACTAATCAAAATATAACAATGTTAAATAATATTATACCTAAGTTCGCCATTGGCTCGATTAATGCTCCATAAAATTATTCAACTTTGGCCTTATAATTGTCCGTGTTGTGTTGTAAATAATTTTGTTACTTTGTTAACTTTGGAATGAGTCCCACGGCAGCTGAACATGTTTACGGCCTCACCCTATATTTCGAATACCAGTCCCATGTGAATAGCTGAACTTCGGTGTTTAAAAAGTTATTTTATTACCTTGCAAGTTGTTGCACTGCTTCACTTCGCGAGTAGCAGTGCAGCCTGATATTGCATTGTTAGTTTGATAAAGGTAAAAGGCCTTATAAATTCATTGAGCTGAAAATTTGTTGGACCATCTGCAAATACAGACTTGAATTTAAATTCTGCCTGGATTTCGCCATATAAAATCAGCAGCTATTTTTTTCGGAGTATCAATAAAATGTCCATCGACCGCTATTAGGGTAATTATTTATTTGTTTGCCTATTATTTTGGAAGCTTTTATTTTGTAAGCTTTGCGCACTTCTCGTCATGAAAACTGAGTAAATACAGCAGGTCATAATAAGCATTTCTTATTATGACGCCATGCCACGTGTCATGACGTCATTGCGCACTTCTCGTCATGATAACTGAATAAATACAACAGTTCATAATAAGCATTTTTGATCGATATATTTCTGTCACCTGGGTCCATGTAGAGACTTTGTCGGAATTACTTCTAAAGTAGTGTTAAACAGAATTAATTGTTTTTAATGCTTTCAACACTACTACATAAGAAATCAGTAACAATAATGCAGGCACCCACTTTAGGCGTGATAGGGTAATGTATACCCTTTAATTTGGACAATTTTTATTTTATATGCTTAGAAATGCCACACCTCATGACGTCATGCCACGTGTCGAACCAAAATATAACGGTGGTGAGTGTTATAGACCAATAGAGGGTGTTCGAGAAGGAATTGATTCAATGTAGTCCGAGGAGTAATAATCCTCCTCGCGTCCTAAGACGGCGTTTCTCTTGAGGTATATACAGTGTAATATAAACGTTTTGTGAACAGTTTATGAATTTGATCCAAATTTACTGTGAAGCATGATACGATCTCGTCCCTTAAAAGTCATTTCCAATGTGATAAAGGGGCAGGTTGTTAGAATCAGAGCCATATTTCTACCTTTGTGACCAAGACATTCAACAAACAATTAGCCTTTGTGTCTTGAAACCTTCAATCTAACACTTAGAGTAGATACGAAGGAGTTACCTTCTTGCTAGTTAATTAGGATTTTGGGTACCGGGCCATCCTGATTACTCATTACTCTGCTGTGGACCGTTCATCTGGCTAAAGCAGGTCTTGTTTATCCATATACAATATACAGGGTGGCCAGAAGTAACTACCACACGCAACCCTTTAATAACTCACGTAATTCGTATCAGAATTGCTTACAAATTTCAGAGAATATCGATATGGGTCAATCTAAGATTTCCTGAAAATGTATCTTATTAAACGGTTACGTGTGAGTATAGTTACTTCTGGGCATGTACATATACTAAGAGTAGATTTGTTTGCCGTATAGCTCTGAATTGTATTTGTTTAAAAAAGTCTAGATCGTTTTCCGTATAGCCCCGAACTTGGGTTATAGAACTTGGGTTATCGCGGTATTCTTGTTTAACAGCCAGCCAACTTTGTAAAACTATTCGGCTTTATTTTTATTAGTTTAATTTAAAGAAAAATTCCTACCCATCGACAATTCCTCTTACTCCAAGAACGACAAAACGCCGCCTTTTTCCTCCATCAGACACTTAACAACCTTCCTTCTGAAGTCTTAATTTTGTAAGTTTGATTAGTAACACAGGGCTAAAAGCAATGCAGACCTAGTTTAATGAAGCTATCATTTGCACTAACACTGGTTAACATTGTATTATAACACACATAACCCCGGCATGCGCAGGGATTATATTTCAATTTTTCCCGCGACGCGCGGGAAAAGTTTATAATAATTTCGAGTGCGAAGCACGAGGGATTATTATGAAAATAACCCCGAAGTGCTTTAGCACGAGGGGTTATTTTAATATAACTTAAGCGTGCCGGTGTTATGTGTTATAAACCCCTCCGGGTTAGTGCTAGGACCAACAAATTTGACATTCTACTCTTAAATATAGCTATATGAGATCATTATGGAAAATATGAAATGGAATTGGGGACTACCAAATAAATACAACTAAGGTACTATGACTTTTGAAATTGGCGTTATATCTAAACATTATTCCTCAGTCAGAACGTTGAATGAATATCGATAAGGGGCGTCGAGTTAAGCCTGGCAAGCGATAAAAGCTAATAATGATATCGTGTCATGAAGTTTATCAAAGTAGACGACTATAATACATGGCTTATATCAAACACGACAAAATTAACCGAACCGGACAAAATCAAATGTAACCGTCGAGACAAGTTTTGGAACTGGTCCAATTAATGTAAGAGTTTAAGTAATGTAAGCAGTGTGCTGGAGTTTTGCCAGCGCCTGCAATTAGACCGATACGTAGATCGAGTGTATTTATAGTTCTTACGTTAAGCCATAGGTCACGTGACATTTTTTACCAATGCGCGTCGTAGTAGTTAGTCACGTGATACACGTCATCAAAACACGTGACAGTACGCGGTTGAAATTCTCATGGAATGTCAAAACAAAACAAATCTTGTTGAGCCAAATTAGCGGGGCGGGATTATAAAAGCTGTGCCGGGGTTATTTATTCAGCGGGAAAAAACTAACAGCGGGAGCCGGGATTATCAGAATGTATTTAGCGGGAGCCGGGATTATCAGAATCTTATTCTATCCCGGAGGGGTTTATAATGCACTGTAACTGCCGTGCCAGTCTCCAAGTGAACTATCTTCATTTCCCGGCCTGTATTTCCCGGTTATTTAGACAAAAGTTCCATCTTCTAGAGACAAATGTCATGGTATTATAATTACTTTGTCAAGTAGAAGATGTAATTTTGATGGAAGGAGCGTCTGGGATTAGCACAAAGTTCACGTCTAAAGTTGTCAGATTGAAGAATCTCCTAAGTGATACTAATTGGAGCGACAAAATCTGACAAGTTCATCCCCCAGATGAAATGAGAGAGGGAGGATGACATCTATGAGTGAAGGCGAGCTTGAAATGTCATTAAAATGTCAGGAATTAGTCAGATTAATGTGACGGTGATTTGGTAAAAACAGATATGTTGGAATTTGGCAGCCTTCAAACCACAGACACGTTCCCGGTCTCGTCAGCCTTTGATCCCCTATTATTTCGACTAGCCAGATACTTAAGCTTTCATCGAGCTGGGTTCCAAATTCCAAATTATTGTAACTTTTATCATTATACTATCACGATAGGTATGTGCTATCTGCTATTTGAGCAAATAGAGTTTTTCCGGATTTTGTTCAAGTCATCTTAGTGCAATTATCATGGACAGGATGCCTTAGGTTATCTGAATATTGAATCCCGCCTGGACGGTAGAACAACGTACGAGGCACGTGTGCCCGAGAATTTAGATCATCCACAAACGACAAATTCAGAAAAACTGTGATGATTACCAAAAAATAATACCTGTTCTAATGTACAGGTGTAGCTGACGTGTGTGCTGACATACGAATCTTTAATTCTCCCAATCTATTATTTGTCAAGTTATAAATAGGTCGCTTAGCTATAATATCTGTTTCTTCTCATGTGACTAGTCCGCTACCGTACTGCCATTCCAACCAATCAACTAGTCACATGAACAGGATGTCGTTATAAGAGGTTTTAGTGAACTGCTTTTAGGTTAGCGGAATGGTTGTGGCACTGGTATGTGTCGTGGTTTAGTCTTCACCAAGTTTAATTTTCATAGACAAGAATCTGATTAGCTTTCTAAGGGTGTGTTTAACCGAAAAATGTGGCAAATAATACGTTGATTTGCTAGCTAGATTACACTCCCACACACACATGCTGTATAGATAACTTGTTCTGTGCGACATAAAATTTAGCACTTCTTCATGAAAGGCTGTGGCACTTTTACAAGTTTCTCAGAAAAATTCTAGAGCTTAATTGTTGGTCAGTCGTATTGATTGGCTGCATTCTTAGCGCAAATCGGCGACATCTTCAGTAGTATACTTCTAGGCGACAATGTTTTAAATCTAACAGGCGTCAGCCGGGTTGCCGCTCTGTTTTACTCTTTTATTCCTGTGTTTTTTTTTCTGTGCGACAGAAATATCAGGGCGTATGAAAATGAAACCTTATGTAATGAAATGCCCTTGACTCTTCTGTTTCAGACTTTTCACCACTCGTTTCCTCTAAAAACTATTTCTGATATATGCCGCGTTTGCACTTTGCATATCTCGTTCGTGATTTTTTGAAATTGTCTCATTTTCTTTGATATTCGGATTGCCGAAAATTAGAGAATATTTTAGCTCAACACCCTTACTGTGCTATTCCATATTCGATAACAGACGTAACTAAATGACAAAATACTTAGCAATCTCCTCTAATCCAAGAGATCGGCTTTGTCTAGAGACTTTTCAGCAAATAACCTGATTTATTAAAAGCCGCCTCGATGATCGTTCTAGCTTAGATTGTTTTCCGCAGAGTTTACTCAGCAATAAAGCCATACCAAGCTTTTGATCAGTGCTTCTTGCCACATCAAAAACAATTCCTGATTAAGCATGGAATATCACAATTCCCCCTTCTAGCCTCCAACCTCCCTTGTGTCTCTCATAGACCTGAAAGAATCTCCAAATCGGACGCATGATAGCATCTTAACATGTTGGATATGTTAACATTATTATGGTAGACTGTAGTTACTGGGCCTACATGCGTCACTCTGCCATCTGTCGTTTTATAATACCATCCAGCCTTCCAAAGATCAAAAGAACCCATGCGATTCCAGGAATATACAAGCTCAGGGCAAGAAAAAATTCCATTCAATTCGCACTTATTGTTCACACAGCTTGTCCTGGTCATGTGATTGTGCTCAATATTCGATCAAAAACTGAGGCAAGGACTCAATTGGGTTTATGACGGCCCACTTGCTTAAATGATCGAGAAACCGTGTCTGGGAATAAAATGAGGAAATCCTGATTGTATTACCTTAATAATTGTAGTGGTTATGTAGCACAGAGCACTAGCTGGTGGAATTCCCGAAGTATAAGTATGGGCAGAATTTACTCATGCACTCAAAGTGTTCATATAGTGCTGAAATTGCACCCATTTCGCGCTTGGAGTTAGATTGTACCTCTGTTTCCTCATTTTGACTCAATATCATTAGACAAAGCCGCAAATTAAATTTCTGAGAGGAGTCTTACAGGGTGAGAACAAGAACCAGTTAGGCACACAGATAGGAACACGGTTGTTGGATGAAGTTATCTTCGCACTCTTCATTCTATTAGGCCCTAGAAATAGGGCACATGTACACTATCTCATTCAACAACACTGTACAGGGACTCAGTTGGCATTCTTCCAATTACCATACTTCTCTGGTTGCAGACCAATATTAAAATTAGACTGCATGTGCCAGACTACACGCATCAAGTTGTTACCTGCACTTGTACGGTCATATTAATCATAGAGAGGGAGGGGCCGCCGCACAGATGTTACTAAAGTCGGCATGATTGGATAGACAAAAGTTACTTTTGGTCTCCTAGTCTGGAGAGTTCTGCTGGATAGTGACAGATAAAGTTATCTTTGAAGATATTGCGTCACGAGCACTTTTAAAACACGCGGTGCGATTGTGTGCGGTTTAACTCATTCAGCAACTTGTAATATGTAGATTATAATATGAGAGCATACACCATGATATGCCAACTTCTTGCCATGTTTTAACTACACATAGAAAACTGCCTCTTAATATAGAAAAGTTATCGGTTCTAACTTTCTATTCAATACGTCGCTGCTTAGCTTCTGTTCAGTCTTAGAATTTCGTTACATCTTCTCTGTAAATTACAGAGATGAACACAATAGGTTCGTCTCTTGTTCTCAGTTTAATTCACTCAGCAGTCAGTACATATACAAGCAATATTCTTTCAATATTATAACTCCATGTATAAAAGTTTCCGTTGCTAAGTTTCCATTCAACATGTCTCAGCGTCCACACAATTACAGCTCCTGTGTAATCAACTCCACAGTAATACAGGTCTCAACTCCCCTGTAATACAGGTCTCAACTCCCCTGTAATACAGGTCTCATCTCTACTTCTGCACTTACTGCTGCTCACTTCTCTGTAACAATGCAAGTTTCACCGCTAGTTCCCCTCCTCTATCTAGTTCTCCTCCTGCTGCTGCTGCGTCTCATAGTTAATGTCTAGACGTCAGTACAATTATCACTGCTAGTACCAGGCACTTTGTATACCTTTACTTATACTTATTACTTGTCAGAGAGCACGAGTTCACTGTTATTGACATGCTGGCAAGCGCACCTGTCGTGTTTACATCATAACACAGCATTGAGCATTGTGAGGTGAAGTTTACATCATAATACTGACCCAGTATTATATCAGAACGTGGTAATTAAAAATGTTGTGATGCGACTAGTTTTGCCTTTTTATGGCCATCCACGAGGAAGTATCAACTAGCAGATTAAAACAATGTTAATATTTCTGTGGATGGCCGTAAAAAGCCGAAACTAGTCGTTTCAGAAGCGGGTCGTCTCGAGATACGTAGTTTTCATGTCTTAACGTGATCACCATCAATATTAAGATTCCAAACTGGATTATCTTGGGGCGACTGCGGCTCAATACAATCATTACTAACTTGTCGAATGTCGATATCATACTCAACGTCAGCTAACGCACATCATAATTAAAAATGTTTATAGACCAATTTTACCAAAACCCATAATCATGGGTAGAGTGGACCGCTGCCAGTGTCTCTCTTTCCCAAACAAAAGGAAATGATATTAATTTGATTGACCGTTCTCAAATGCAAAATGATACCGAGAATGAAATCGGTCGCTCGCTTTTCCCATTCATTCACGGCTTACGAATTGTATAAATAAGTTTCGATTGATTACATCAATCTGATGCTGTAAAAATCTCTTTGGGTTGCGTTCGGGTCGATACCTAGTATTTCGGGGTAAGGGACAAGGGTGGTAGTTATTACTTATTGAACAAGCTGAAGTTTATTGAATCTTCATTGCCGAGTACAGCTGCCTTTGGGTAGTTCTTCTTAATCTATTACAATTGTAAATGAATGGGAAAAGCGAGCGACCGATTTCATTCTCGGTATCATTTTGCATTTGAGAACGGTCAATCAAATTAATATCATTTCCTTTTGTTTGGGAAAGAGAGACACTGGCAGCGGTCCACTCTACCCATGATTATGGGTTTTGGTAAAATATCATCTCTTTTTGATTATAATGTCAGGGTACTTTATAAAGTCGAAATATAAACTGATATCTTCATTAATAAGGAGGAAGTTTCAACGATTTCGAAATTTTTCCTTTAAAAACATTTCCTTGTGTTTAGGGATCAGCATATCGGTCGATCACTGACTGAATATGCCACTTAATACTCATTCAAGTTGGCATTAAATTCATATATAGATATATAATGACATTAAACTGTCGTGGCAAAGCAGAATTTGTTGGAAATCACGAATGAGCGAAATTCTCACCTTTCGCACGTGCAAACTTTGAGCGGACGTTGCGTGCGCATCCAATATTGAATCGCCGTAATTTTTTGCATGTAATTGTTTTATATATAGCTTGATAAGCATGCAAAGTTTCAAAGTATTTCAAGAAGAACTGTAATCACAACGGCACTCTAAAGTTGACAGAAAATGACGAAAACAGCAATTTTCAGTGATTTTAGCAATTTTCTATCAATTTGGGCGTGTCCCCACGTGTGCAACTTTTCGATTTTCAACTTTAAAACTAGCCTAATACACAATTTATACCTATAGGAAGCAGAACTGAGCTCCACAACCCAAGGCATGGCCCAACACCAGAGAATACTAAATCGCAAAATTGACGTTTTTATAAAATAATTCTTCAAAAAAGCACAAACTTCAATGACGAATATCTTTATGAAGGAGCAAGCTAGAAAAACTTCCCGGTAGATTTTCAGAATGCTTGAACAATTATCTAAGATGAAAATTTCCTCAGATTTTGAATTCAATTACTTTTTAATGGTGTAAAATCATTTTTAAAAGTTATTACTTTGTCAAAAATCAAGTTTTAAAAATGGTTAACTTGATGACGTCATCAAGGGGTGTTCATGACGTCAAATAATTTGTTTATACAATGTAAACTACAGTGTAAACAATTATTTTCAAGACCTGTGCTCGGAAATGGCTGTATCTTTTATACTTTTGAATCTATGGACAATTAAATACAGGCTACAATTGACTGGCAAAGCGTCTATCCCTGAATATATATATGTATGTATATAGATATCACGACAATCTGTCGTAAAACAGGGGTTCTAGAAAACCCACTTCCCGATGCTCCTGAAACCTGAAACTTTTTTTGCAGTCGATTTGGTCAACGTCTAGACGCCCTGAAAAATTTCAGATCTCTAACTTAATTTTAACATGGTTTTTAAGGCACCTGAATATGGCGATTTTGGGTTTTTTACCGAATTTCGTATAACAGTGCTGGCGAGTATTTTATGCAAATTTCTTAAAAATCTCAACATAACTATTTTTTATTCCTGTCATCTTTGACATCAAATTAGAATGTTTTGAACTAAAATTAAATCTGCTGAACGACTTCCGATGAGTCTTAATGCCTGAAAAACTCCTGCCGGAGGCGGCGGCCTTCGGCCGCCTCCTCCGGCCGGAGTGCACGCTTCGCGTGCACGAAAGAGGCTTGTAACGTGTACCAAAGGGGGTATAATAGTAAAGGGGGTATAATAGTAAAGGGGGTACATAGTATACCCACAATAAATGCACCGGTCGTGCTTGCCAGCACTGTGATAAATAGTCGTTCAGATGGTGCACATTTAGTCTGGAATAAAATCCTTATTCAATATTAATGCTCTTATAGTGATTGGTGACGCTTCACATAGGACTGTAGTGTGTTTTACATCTTTTAATTTTATAAGAAATATGAAATGAGATTTTTACTAAAAGACAGGAAAACGGTCACCATTACCTCAGAGAGCTAACGTTTCACGTTCAGATGGTCACAGTTTGGCGCCAAGTGCACATCTCATACAGACAAACTCAGTACGTGGTCGTGAGTACGTGGTAACCTGGTTACCTGGTTACCTGGTTACCTGGTTACTTGGTTACCTGGTTACCTGGTTATCTGGTTATCTGGTTATCTGGTTACCTGGTTACCTGGTTACCTGGTTACCTGGTTACCTGGTTACCTGGTTACCTAGTTACCTGGTGACCTGGTTACTTGGTTACCTGGTTACCTGGTTATCTGGTTACCTGGTTACCTGGTTACCTGGTTATTTAGATGGCAAACTATTCTCAGTAAGAGCTGCACGTTACTCATCTCATACAGACAAACTCTGTACGTGGTCGTGAGTACGTGGTTGTGGAAAGTGTTGAGGTTTCGTCCCGTCATATCCACTTACCTCCGTTCATAACGTGCGATGTAATTACTAACACCACAACGCTTCATGTGTCACAGCTAACTGAGAACTGAGAGTTTTTCCGGGAAATTTGTAACTGGGAAGTCTGGTATTCGACACCATGTAGTATCTCACGACCCGTGCTACCTAGAGGCTAGGTTCAAGTATCTTTTAATCACTACTCTGCGCTCTGTCGGCGTAATAAAGTAGTAACATAATTTTGCAGTAATATTTGGTGGTATTTCCGCTTTGACAGTCTCACAGTTCATGTAGTTAAATTATATGTTATCAACACCGAACACGCTTTTTGAAAAACGCCGGCCTCTGCAGCAATAATAAGGCCTCGTTGAATAATTGCAAGGAGAGGCCGCGTAGTGGCTGCAGGTGGGAAAACTACAGGGAGTCCCGTGAAAGCAGAATAGGGGCCCACTTACTAATAGTCAAGGTTCTTTACTTAGTGTTGCAGAATAGGGGCCCATTTACTAAAAGTTAAGGTTCTTAACTTAGTGTTGGAATTTTTGAAGTTTTATTCTTGTCTTTTTGTTTAACTTTGTTAATGTTATCATTGACTAAGGAAAAGAACTGCTGGTACTGAGAAAATTCATGTTATTTGCCGACCATTACAGAATTAATTAAACGTTCAAGGTAATGTAATAAAAATAGCATTAAGTATTTACGGTTTAAGTTCATACTGAAGTTGCCGCCAAACTCTTGTGTGCTAACCGTATAATCTAGTAGGTTATTTTTAATTATAACCAGGTGACTTGAAATTTAATTACGGTGACCGCTACAAGGGTAGTAATGTTATTTAATCTAAAAATACAAATACGACAAAATTGAAATTTCCGATGATTTTAGATCAGTATGCTTTTTAATTCCTCAGATGGCTTACTATCACATTAAGACTTAAGTTATTTAAGATACTTTTATATAATTGCAAATAGTTGTTTACACTCTAAAGTGTCCGTCACGTCTCACACGCCTAGATTACAGAGTTTCACACGTGTTATCAACTTGGCCGTGACGTTTATAAATCCACAGCTTTATAGCAAGCTAGAACCTATATATCTAGAACCTTATATTATCAACGGATTTATCATGTATAATGAGCGACGTTTTAAGGAGTGCTAATTGAACTGGATATTTGTACCATTACGTGACCATTCCAGGGCTGTACCACTCCTACCTGTTACTTAACCTAACCTCACTAACCTGAGTCACATCCCTGATCGTGATACTTAATGTTCTTACAACGGCACGCGTCCGGAGGAATTTCCGGCATCTGCACGGACATTACAAGTTACAACGTCTCTCATTAAGTACATGACGTAGTGGCACATTCGCGGCGTGAGCTGAGAGACGTGATTTTAGCACTATAATTTTAGTAGCAGTGTGTTATTACTGCTACTTACTGTTTTGCAGTCCAACTCGGGTACGTTGGGGATCCCAACCAATGTATCTGAGACACCTCACAGCAAGTAGACCAAAGTGGCTCTTGCTTGTGAAAGGTGTATCAACTACCCGCCGTTCTCCCATACCTACTGGTTAATCCTTGATTTGGGGTATAATAGTACGATATTGCTTCTTGTTTCTCGTAGTTAAACCCTGGATATTACCAGGGGTTTGGTGGTACGGTTTTGGTAATATTGTTATATTATTACTTCTCGTTTTCATAGGTGCATCGCCAGTACGTGTCCTGCTCCTATGTTTATTTGTTAAACCTTGATTAGGATATCTGGATATTACCAATACAGCAATACCTACTAGTTAAACCTGATTCGGACATATTATGGATAATATTCTTGGTAATATCCATTGGGTATTACCAAGAATTCGGTACGATGGTACTACTTATCTCCATGAATCGTTAAAAATAAACGCTGATTCGAAGTTTTGGAGCGTTTATAGTGCTTAGTCTCATTCCTGGCAACTTCCTGTAGATTAACACTGACAGTTATTGTGCTGTGGTGGTGGGTACAGATTGTCAGTTCATTTATTTTGACACTCTCATTTTTTTAGCAACTTTATAGCAACTTTATAGCAATTTTATAACAAGTTTATAGCAACTTTATAGCAACATTATAGAAACTTTATAGCAACTTCTGAACTTCCGTTAGATTGACAGCTGTTCCGATGATCTTACTGTTATGTTAGCTACTTTCGGTAGAGATACACTGACACTGACAGTTGCTTCGATGTTGGTGCAAATTGTCAGTTTATATATTTTGACACTTGATTGAATTTATCAGCAATCAGTGCTTTATTTTGACATTTCGTTTAATTTGTCGACGCTTGAGAAAGGAGAACGCGTTAGTCTGTCAGTTAGTCTGTCAGTCACCTAGACCAACGTTTATAGTATCTTTTATTGTGCTTCATTTCGGGGGACCTTTGGAACCCTAGCTAAAGAAGTAAAGAAGTTTCCGTCGTTATTGTGAATAATTGCTTGAATAAAATTGTTGAATTTAAAATTCCAACAAGGCGAGAATTGTCATTAACGTTGTAACATATGTTTAAAATATAGGACAAAAGGTTTCTAAAACTTAACAGTCAGTTATCAAAACTGACATAAGCTGTTTACAGCGTAGTAATTGTGCACTGTAATCACTTTCTAATAAAATAACTTAACTATCTATGATGAATAACTTAACTATCTATGATAAAAAGTTTCGATATTCAATAAATTGATATTAATTACTGCTCATCAGGCTTTCTCTGCGCGGTATCACGTGATACGCCCACGTGCCCCCACGCCCGATCAGTGACGTCCCCCGCCCCTCCACCCTTTTAACACTATTTTCACGACCATTTCCGACCCTGTCCGGCCGGGTCCATGTTTAATAGAGAAGGATGTAACATACCAGTACGGGTGCAGTTAAACACAAGGAAATGTTTTTTAAAGTCTCGCTCCACTTATCTTGGCTGAAGCTTGATTTCCATCCAAGATCACCGCCGTACCTGGCTTATTCATCTCCTCTTCTTGATTAGAATCTAGCAGCAGGCATTCTGGCATGTGGAATTCAAGCCCTACAAGATAGAACATTTATTCCGATATTATATGTTGATCTTATGTACATATTATCGTTGTTGACTGGTGTCAGATATAAAGCTGCTGAACGCACTGGTATGACCAGTTTCAAAGGGCCGTCAAAAAGAAACGACTAAACGTTTTAGCATTTTCATAGGTGTAAAACGTGCATTATGTTGTTTTGTCAGATGTTTTCCTCCGCTCTTTAACACATAAGGATTCCTCCTCTTTGTGAACTTATAAATCAGTTCTTATAGGACTTTTTTTTCTATGTTGCCTCACCATGAGTGCGGTATATGGTCTTTGTATTTGTCTGCCAGGTATGCGAACTAGAGGCTACTAATCATCCTCTATGTTTCTGTTGAAAATATCTGATAATCCCGAGAAAGATAAAAGAAATTGTGCAACGTTTCAATTATGTCACTACATTCTTTATATAAGTAAGACAATATTTCCCTCCCCCTTCAGCTGTTCTAACAACACTTCGCCACCCTCCGCTCCATCGCACATGCTTAACTCCTTACTCCTTTCACATAGTTGGTGCGGGGGGAACTAATTTCACTAATTCACTCTATGTCTTCCTAGAATGAGGCGACAGGTTGTTTAATCTATATTTCCTTAACCGAACGTGCACCTTCAACTTTTATATTTGCTATGCGGCCTCCTACGGAGGTATGATCAAGGATTTTAGCTGGATTTTAGCATTTGTATGGTTAAGGCACTCACAAACCCGTGCCGTTCATTAATTTTATTCATATTGATCAAGGATTTTAGCTCGATTTGTATGGTTTAGTCACTGATTTACTCGTGCCGTTCAGTAGATTTCTCCTTGTGCTTTTTGCGAGGCGTTTGTTTCAGGTCACAAAATTAACGCAACCGTAAGTTTCAAGGTAAGATTACTTTGCATCTGCTCACATTTAGGAATTTTAATTTTTCACCAGAGGCTAGACAGGAATTAGACTGTTAATGTTTTGGGGAAATAAACAGTCTAATTAATTTCACGTTTCAGTGTTATTGAAGGTGGGGTTAAGAGTAGCATTTTTACCATCCATAAGTTCATTAAACACAGCCGTGTATTGTTTTTCTGAATAAACTGCCAAATAATTAGTTCTGTTTCGTACAAATTCCTCTGTTGAGTCCTATAACTCATGTCGCCTGGGCGCGGAACATATAAGACATCAATTTCACCTTGTCACACTATACAGGGCCCCATCATTTCAGGGTTTGAGACAGTCAATGAACCCGCCTCTTAACTAATGAATTAAGGTCGCTAGATCCAGGAGAATTGTTCTGGTAATACCTGATACAAAAGGAACGGGGAAATGCAGCAATTACATTACTTTGAGCAGCTCAGTAATTATTATTGCATGGTGAACATTCGTCAGTTTAGCCCTTCTCATACCAGGTTGGTGCCGAGCACATTAAAGGGAAACCTTGTCTCGCTTTTTACCCCCTTTCAGTTGGAATGTTATTTCAGGGTTTGGCACGGTCAATAATCACCCTGCACCTGCCACTAAACATTTCAATAAGGTTCACCAGAGTTAGGACAGATCGAGTAGGGCCAGGGACCAGAATATCTGATCATCTTAAGCATGGAAATAATATCCCTCGGCAAATGAAATAAGTCGCGTAAAAAATTTACAATGTGCCATTTTGATCGCCATAAATTGTCATAATAAGTTCATTGCATAATAAGTTCATTGCATCAGTTGAGAAGTCTGAAATTTGTGCAAAATCCTGTGTAAATTGTACCTTTTGATTCTGGGAAAAGCCAAAAAACCCTACATAAAAATTACAGTACATTTTTTTTCCAGACTGACATAAATGTAAAGACTAAAGAGATTAGGGAACCGGCCCTCGGAACAATCGAATAGAAGCCAAATGAAACTTCACAAATGGATCCGGGCGTAACGTCCGGATTCCGGGTGTAACAGTCCGTCTGAAGCAGTCGGTCTGAGGCAACAGTCAGTGACTGTCAGTTCAGACCTCAGAATGAGCAGAACTGCCAACGTTTTGTTTCAGACCCTAAAAGTTCGCTACATTTTAAATATTTGCCCATTTTTTGGTTGGTTTCAGCAACAGTTTCGTTCAACTGCAGCAGACCGAAAGAGTTCCTACCCTTGAAAGTTAGATTGACCAAAATCTTTCTAAGTGGGTTTAAAAAAATTCCAATTATACATTTTTCATCACGAGAATTAACCTATGAAGTCCCGACCGAAACCCCGACTGTAGGGCGGGTCTTATAATTTTGTACGTGGTTTATGATTTGATATGTGGTTATAATTTGGTACGTGGTTATAATTTGGTACGTGGTTATAATTTGGTATGTGATTATAATTTGGTATGTGGTTTATAAATATAATTATCTGCATATTTTCATGAAATAAGCGGTATATTGCACGTCTAATAACACTAGCTATATACTGCTGACGCAAAGAGAAAATTAAGGATCATGACCAGTAAAATATCGGACAGGTGCCTAAAGTACGGCTATAATTATGTCGGTGTACAGTGGTTTAAATTTCTTATGTTAGCATGGACGGAGCATTACTTATAATCCTATTGTTGTTGCTACCATTTAGTTCGCCCTAATCAACTGATACAGACCGATACATTACAGTTTGGTTTACTGCTCAAGATGGATTATCCCTCGTGATACAAACTATTTTCTTATGGTTTACTATTCTATTGAGCACCACTCCAATCCGGATAGATAAGAATAGCTGGTGCAATAAAGAGATTCCTGCACTATATAGTGACAACACTATATAGTGACAAGCACTTTATAATGACATGTCACTATATAGTGTTGTCACTATATAGTGTGATTACCCAATAAAACATACTGTCATTTGTGCAGAATTCCATATTTAATGTGATTATTGATTATCCAACGATTTAAATAGTTGGTCGACTCAACCACTATATTACCGTGATGATATACTCTACTATAAAGTATAAAGGTTAAATAACTTACAAGTTTTAAAGAGTTAAATTGTAATAACTTGAAGGTTTTGCTCATTAAGTTGTTGTCTACCAAAAAGGGCTTCTCATTATGGAGTCAGGAGTAATCGCCAAATACCATGTTTACTGTTGTTTCTCAGGTTTGTGTTATATAAGACACGCCGAGTCTGATATGGATGGAACTTTCTCATTTCAAACCTTTTACGTCCTCAATCGCACGTCGGCTTGTTAGTCTGTACGTAAAAACATGGTTGACAAACCGGTTCTAGCCCTGTTCTGGAGTGCTCTTAGAACGGCTCTTGAACGGCAGTGGTGTGACGTCATAGCACGTGGTGTGACGTCACACCACGTGTTATGACGTCACATCTCTAGCCCTGTTCTAGAGTGCTCTTAGAACGGCTCTTGAACGGCAGTGGTGTGACGTCATAGCACGTGGCGTGACGTCACACCACGTGTTATGACGTCACATATCTAGCCCTGTTCTGGAGTGCTCTTAGAACGGCTCTTAAACGGCTCTTGAGTGGCTGTCAGTGTTTGACCCACTGAGAGCCGGTATGTCCTACTTAACACGCTGGTTTTGCTCGTTAAAGGAGTCTTCCTGGGTCTCTTTGAGAATTTTGACTAGCTAAAAACGTACGATAAACGTAAGGGACTTATGAAGCTTGTATTTGTTTTGAAATGTTGTCCAGCGATCTACTATCAGCTTGCGGCGCAGCTTTATTTTGTATTAAATACTTTTCAAATTTTACAGAGTAAAGCAATGCATGATCATAAATTTATTCATGATCATAAATATATATCCATCGAGTTATTCCTTTAAGTTGTTACTTTCCGCTTCTTCAAAATCTCTTGCTAATGCTTTTTTTCGCGTAATGCATCAATTCGCAACTTTAAAGTTAGTTAACATAGGAGAGTTTTCAGTGCTCTAAATTTATTCATGATCATAAAATATATTCATCAAGTTATTCCATTAAGTTGTTACTTTTCGCTTCTTCGGAATCTCTTGCTTTAATGCTTTTTTCGCGTGATGCATCAATTCGTAACTTTAAAGTTTGTAAATATAGGAGAGTTTTCAGTGCTCTAAATTTATTCATGATCATAAAATATATTCATCAAGTTATTCCTTTAAGTTGTTACTTTTCGTTTCTTAGGAATCTCTTGCTAATGCTTTTTTTCGCGTGATGCATCAATTCGTAACTTTAAAGTTTTTTAACATAGGAGAGTTTTCAGTACTCTATAATAAACAAGAATTTCGCCCGTTAGGTACGCTAAATTGTGCAATATCAGGTCTTTCAGTCAGGCGAGAAGGAATTGGAGTCTAACACCCCTGTTTTTAGTGGTAGTTAGAGGTACGAAGAGTGTGACGTCACAAAGTACTGAAAATTATTTAATAATTGAAAGGTCTAGCTGCATAATACCAGAACTCCTCTGTTAAATAGGTATGAATATATACAATGCTCCACAGCATGCTCCGTGGCCACTTCTATACTATAGACTACACTTCTATAATAGCTCTATAATTCTATTTAATTTGGGAGGCACTGCTTTTTGTGATAAAGCCTAGAAGCTGGTCAAGCAACATACAATAATAATATTACTTTAATAGTGTGATATCATTTCATTCAATAGACTATTGATGATTATTACACGACCTCAACCATACAACTGATCTACTGTAAAGTAATGCTGTAATGTGATGTTTCTTTCATTCAAATTTCAGAATAGACTCAGTGAAAACAGATTCAAATGGAAATAAATAGCTGAATAACGTATCGACATTTCTACGTCATATTTATATCCTGAAATAGTGTTAATTAAATTATAACGATCAAGATTCGCAATAAAAGTTTGACGACGCATTTTGTCGTCAAATTTACACACGAATCCAACAAACTACCGTGAGGTTTAATATTAATAACGTCATCTCGTGAGCTCATACATATGCCCTGACATGGACAGCTAGTCTATCTGAAATAGCACTGTCAGTAAACAGTCGAATCATTATTATGCAGGGAAAATCGTTGGTAATTATTTTCCCCTTTAGCAGTGTCATGTATCATAGGAACTATTTGCTAGTTGCTAGTTTTGTTATCAATGGTTACCGTCATAATCTGTGTCGAAGTTGTTCCCAGAAGAGCTATAAATCTAGGACACGTGATATTGTGATGTTATGATGTAGTGCCGTGAACTTTCCCGCCCCAAATATATTTGGAAGCGTTATAAATGTAGGGCACTTGGTGTGATGTAGAGCCGTGGGAAGTTTGGTTTCGAATTTGTGGTTTTGAGATTTTGAGACGTTAATTTGGGGGCCCCAAGTCTGTCCCGGGGCCATGTCTGTTTCGGAGCCATGTCTGTTTCGGGGCCCATGTCTGTCCTTAAGGCTTGACGAGAAGAACTTTGAAGTTTTATTTACCAAAGGAGGGTCATGCACCGTAAAACATTTGAGTTGTGAGACGAGCTACATAGTGTTTTTATATGGTGAATCTGGAGAGTGATTTCTAAAAGGTACTTGTGTTGAGCCAAATAAGTTGATTACTTGGCGACTCAACGTTTCTTTTACTGACACATTTATGATTAACGCTATGTCAATTGCACTAATTTTACTTAGTAAAGACTCCACCGGCCTTCAGTCACGTTGATGATGCAAAAATTGAAAAGTTTTTCATGGACAATGTCACGTTTCGCCGTGGGCCACTGCTAGATGTACAGAAGATACCGACCGGAAGTACTTTCTGTGGAACAATTTGGCAAATTAGTTAGAGATTGGATTCACTTCGATGAACTGCATCTCGAACTGGAGCCTAATAACTGAACTATTGTGACAAATATTTGCCCATTTTCATTCAATACCCTTGCTGAAGCCGTGCAATACAAATCATTCTTTGATTATCGCTCCTTAAATATGGAAGGTGTTTGCCCAATAGGATCCCAAAAGTGAAGCTAAAACATAGAACTTCCAGCGCCAGATTATCGAAACCCGTGACGTTGAAAGTCATACTAACTAGCTAATGAACGATCGCGATCCTAATTTTGTTTACAATCTATATTCCTTCCTGGACAATGTAAGAAGGGTGTCGCTGTAAAATGCAGTCTTGGTGATATTTACTGATACTTATTTTGCAACACTTCAGTGGTACTTCAGTGATTGTTTGATATCTCAGCCAGGTTGGCTTGTCATAGTGAGACTTATTTTGTTATTTCGAGGTTTCGTTTGCTGTACTATTTCGTATTTTAAAAACATTTGAGGGCGGAAATGTTGCCAGCGGTAAAATTTTGTGGTTATTTTAAGATTTCATCCATACTAGTAGAACGATTCCATCGCTTTTCTGGTCTCTGAGATCTGGCTTCAGCGTACGCATCCTGTGGGTTCTGCAGTTTGAGTTAGAACATTTTATTTTATTTGCAACCTTTTAGAAGTATATAATCGCAGACAATTAGAAAGATATTTTACTGGGTAGCCTCTCCCACGTGTAACAGTAAGTAACAACAAGGCTGAGCTTAATGCTTTAATATTACGAAGCTTGGATAAATAGTTGTACTCTGTAAACTGAGATAACTAATGATTTCCCCTTTGGAATGCCGGGGTTCTGCCGTGGCCATGTCCAGCCCTCTTCCAACTTTATTTCCCAGGATAATTTCTGAGTTTCTCTGTTATGTGAATAATGGGAATAATGATGACCGTTATAATAAACACTGGGGTGCCATAGGGTGCCATAGCTGGTGCCATAGGGTGCCATAGCTGGTGCCATAGGGTGCCATAGCTTAGGGTGCCATAGGGTGCCATAGCTGGTGCCATAGGGTGCCATAGCTGGTGCCATAGGGTGCCTTTGATAACCTAGACTTTGTGTCCTAGTGCCGAATTCTTTCCCAGAGTTGCCTTATCATTGTATTATTAATTATAGTTATTCAAACCAAATTTTTATTGTGATTTGTATAGTAAAAATGCCTAGATAGCTTGTCAGTACGTCCATTGTTGCGATTTAAACAAAGGTGTGTAGTGTCAGAAACGGAATGTTTTTAATAATATTAGCTATTTTTAGGAACAGTGTTTTGTGTACTGACCAGACCCATTGTTTGTAAAAAGTATGATATATTATATATTTCTGAAGTGGCATAAATAAATTATCAGAGACTTGAGCCTAACTTTTCGCCGTCAAAATACAGCCCTATAAATTGAAAGCAATTTGTTGTGTCCAACAAATATTCTAAGGTATTTGAGTTGACAGTGGTCCTTTACCTTTTTTACGGAGTCTGGGTGCATATTATATTGGCGATTTTAATAAGGATTTTTTTCTTGATTAGATAACATTTTCAATTATTCAAGGAGACATCGTATTTAGACAATATGACGTTAGAAAAATGGTAATCTTTGATTGTTTTGAGGCAAGAATCCGTAAAGGATTGTTCACATATTTTGGAAGCCAGCTTGTGGGGAGGTACGGGGGATTCTGAAATGTCCAGACGTTCTGTAACCGTACTAATGTCGTGTATCAAACTATCAGTTGTTTTGACTACTACCCTTGCACTCTCACCAAAATCACTGTACCTAGTGAGCAAAGTTCACTCAAATTCAATATCGCAGCTTCTCACATTTGCCCGAACAGAGGAACACCAATCAATCTCTCTCTCTCTCACACACACATACGTATTAAGGGAGACAAGCTAGATATTGATATACAATTCCCGAAACTTCAGCTTCATTTCCTGATTGGTAGGTCCCGTGTTTAGTAAACATGTAAAGATAGTTAACCCGAGCAGGCGAGCAGGTTCAGTCCCCCAGGTGGCTAGTGAGGTGCGGGGTTATATCTCGTGCCCGGTTAAAGTTTCACGTGCCATATTTAAATCAGTACGTGATATCTCTGCTATTTTCATCGTTATTGTCAAAGGGGTTCATAATATGAGTTTCAAAAGACACAAACAGTCCCTCAGGTGGGGCTGTTTGGGGTGGTTTTGAGTAAGTTTAATGACCAAGGTTTAGGTCATCCCTTGTATGGTTAAATTGTCAAATCAGTACGTGATCTCTCCACCATATCTCCAGGCACGTAGCCAGGGGGGGGGGGCTAGGGGGGCGGCAGCCCCCCCCGGAAAAAATCGAACCCCAGAAAAAAGATAAGCCCCCTAGTCCCCATGGTCGCCTGGTAACTGGGCTGTGTTTATGACTGCAGTCAGTCAAAGATTTGAACTGTGGATTAGTAAATATATGTCATTAAATCCAAGCAAACATTCTAGAAGACTTCTATAATTATAGTCAATAGTGTCCCCTAGACCGTAGGAAATGTAAAAATCTTAAGACGATGAGGCCTGAGTAAGTCGTAAATTCTGATTGGAGAATGCAGATTGCTGTTGTGAAGTTACCAAATTTACGTGAGTACTTGATTCTTTTCAATCCCAGTTTATTGCTGTCCTACAAATTTCTTTAATGCCAAATGTCGTCTAAAACACCCTGTTTCGCAAAAAAATTCCGGGGGGCTGCGCCCCCCTAGCCCCCGCCAAGGGGCTCCGCCCCTGGACCCCGCTGGGGGCTGCGCCCCCAGACCCCTGCCACAGCTTGCTCGCTTCGCAGCTAGATTGGACGCGTCGGCTAGCTTCGCTCGCCGACAGCCCCCCTCAAAGAAAAATCCTGGCTACGTCCCTGCATATCTCCATGTTCTACCAATTCTTGCTTCATTTTCACCTATTCAATAGTATCATTTCAAACAAATTTGTAACATATATAATAAATATATTTAATGTCGCCACGGGGTGGCAATTCTCGGCCATTCGTCGCAGCCCACTAGTTTTCCTGCCTCTGAATACTATCTTGATTATTTCAAGAGCTCAAATATCTTACTAAATCTTGCTTCATTTGAAGGGTCTGAAAGTTTATTTTCATAACAAATTTGTAAAAATTCTAGCTTTTTTGAAAGATTTAGTCGCCTAGGTTGAGATATCCAATCCCTATAATATGATTAAATTGCAAAAGTAGTGCATGAGATCTCTACCATATCTCTGTTTGTCTGCAAAGTCTTGCTTCATTTTCAAGGTAAGGATCCAATAATATATTTTATCAAACAAATTGGTAAAATTTGTATCCTTTATCCAGGATACAGTTGCCCAGGTCGAGGCCCGCGCTTAAAATTCAGGTTGAGATAGGTACGTGATATCTCGCTTCATTCATCCTGGATTTAATTTCAATAGTTAAACAGTATCTGTTTCAAGGTCATTTTCCAAATTTCTATGTCCTCCGCTAGTTCGTAGCCGTTACCATGTCTTATTTTCTTTTTTTAAAGTTCGTACGTGACATTTCGAATCCATGTTTTGTGGAACTCGTGGCCGCGCTTAGAATTAAAGTACGTGATATCTCTACCATTTTAGTTGAATTTTAATTTTTAAGGAATCTGATTTCAATAGTTAAATTGTATCTGGTCCAAGGTTATTTTCCAATTTTCTGTGTCGTCCGTTTGTTCGTGTAACCATGTCTTATTTTCATTAAAATAAATCGTACGTGGAATTTCATAACCTGCCATCCAAACTAGTGTAACTTCAAGTCAAGATTAGACAGTAAAAGAGACAGTAAAAGAGACAGGTCTGAAACTTAAGTCTAACAGGTCTCTTGCGTTTCTGTTACAACAACAGTACGTTATTCTAGTAAATACTATCTAATTCTACCTAATACGGTAATTGATTGTCGTATGAGAAGCCATATTGTTCAGAACCACCCTCATTTTAATATCATCAGGTCCATATTTCAATAAAAATTCTTATTTCGCGCGTGTCATGGCTCCACGTACGATCCAAACTAAAAATAACTTCATGTCATTGACATTTAACAGGTCTATGTCAAAGGTCTGACAGGTACATAGTAAGTACAAACCGGTCTGTTATAGGTACATACTACATACCGGTCTGTTTCAGGTACATACCGGTCTGTTTCAGGTACATACCGGTCGATTTCAGGTACATACCGGTCTGTTTCAGGTACATACCGGTCTGTTTCAGGTACATAACGGTCTGTTTCAGGTACATACCGGTCTGTTTCAGGTACATACCGGTCTGTTTCAGGTACATACCGGTCTGTTTCAGGTACATACCGGTCTGTTTCAGGTACATACCGGTCTGTTTCAGGTACATACCGGTCTGTTTCAGGTACATACCGGTCTGTTTCAGGTACATACCGGTCTGTTTCAGGTACATACCGGTATGATTCAGGTACATACCGGTCTGTTTCAGGTACATACCGGTCTGTTTCAGGTACATACCGGTCTTTTTCAGTTACATACCGGTCTGTTTCAGGTATCTAAAAGGTTGGATAACAATTCTGAGGATAATTCTGAATCTATCTAATAATAAGCAAAGTAGATAGTATAGTCCGTGGTCGTACCAAATTGTAACCAATCTTTCGGACAAGTAGTACACCATACAACATACCATGTCTCAAGTCCGTACGTGGCGTGTTCTCTCATTAAAATGCCAGCCACATCTCTATAAGTCTTACAGGTCTAAACTGTAGACCAGGTCTAATGTTTATAATATATAACATATCAAGGTCTCTAATTTATTTGGTCTCTAACAATTTCTGCAAAACAACATGTTTTGCTCCTATCAGGGCTATAGCTATCAACCGGTAATTGGTTGTCGCCGTGAAGCCGTAGAGATACCAAGAATGAGGACCACCCCATCTAGTTTTCTAAACTTCTGAGAGAGTGGTCAGTCAGCCAAGACTCATGTAACCATATCTTCCACGTAATTATAAACTTGATACTGATATCTGTATCTCAGCTGTGATATTTTCTTATTCCTGGAATGGAATTTGTTGTTTACTGGAGCCTGCTCGACTCTAATGTTATCCGGTATTTTATTTTGGGATCCATTTTATAATTTTAAATGGCATTTATCAGCAGAATTTTGTCGTTGGCAAAAGTCGAAACCAATTAGGAACCATTCTGTCGTTCTCATTTGTATATCCTGATAATATTCTCTGAAATAACACGCTTAATTGATTTCATGGATAGAGGTCTGATATTCAGCAATCACTGCACTAATCAGCACTCATTTAACTAAAATCACGTGACGTCACGCCAGAAAGAGGCGCTAAGAACCTTCTAGAATAACGCAACATATGAAGAACTAAGAAGGGTATAGGAGTGTGGGTAAGCTTGCCCTGCTTGCCATTACCGCTATTTAAGACAGAATAAGTGGCTCTGTAAAATACCTACCGGGTGGCCGTGCAGAGAGCAGGAATGCGGAAATGAGGGGAACTACCCGTAACACCGCATCCACGGGGAGCTTCAGATGAGGCATTTAGCAACAAGGTAGCATTCCTGAGGGGACAACTATCACGCAGTGTAACTGCAGAGGCAACATTTAAGTGCGGTATCGCACTTTTAGCCTTTTTCAGCACATGTCCGCACTTTTTTTGCACATATTCGCAATATTAGGTGAAAAACCAATCACCCATTTTCGCTGAATATTCGATCTAATAAAAAAAGCCTCAAGTCCTCCTTTGATTGCTCTCATCACAGTACTTTCTGAATTTTCCTCTTCTCAAGCCTTTTGCTTGCCTGTGATTTATTTTCATTCTAACGACCGTTTTTTGTGCTAATCAATAAATTACACCTTTCGTTGTGTTGATGCTCGCGTTTTCCCGCAATCATTTTGTTCGACTTTGCCAAACCATTTATCAAAATATGTTCCTAAACGTGTGTTTATTGCTGTAAGCAGATTTATCGCAGTTTCAGAATTTGGTATGGGAGAATAGTCTTTCTAAATAGATCCAAGCGCTGGGAGGTTGAAAGTAGTCTTTCTAAACAGATCCAAGCGCATACCATTATTGTCAGTGTTTTTAAAACTTACAGGACATGTTGCTTAGGTTTCTGTGACCAAACCAGGTTACAAATAGTTTCCCAACACATAAAAATGTGCTGCTAGTAAAATACAAAGATCATTTCTGATTATACAAATTATAAGTCATAATTCTCTTGCCATCTGATCAGTGGCGCCTCTCTTGTCTCTAATATAAAGAAAATACTTGAAGACTTAGAATACATGAATGCTTTAAAAAACAATGGGTTAATACTTAATGCAAAACGTGAAAAAAATAGAAACACTGTCATTCGAGTTTACTGCTCGCCGCGGAGCAGTGCCTCTGATAACCTATCAGTAGAAGCTGGGAAATACCTCCAAAATGTTTATCAAATACCAGAATATTTGTGAAGAAACCCACTTTACAGATTTCCTAAATCGTTGGATCACTTAATAAGGCTGCTATTTCACGGTAGATCTTACCACGCGATGCAATTCAAAGATTTCTATGGTCAATTAAAATTAAGCAGTCGAAACGTTCCGTACTCTTTATCGGGAAATTCCCGACAATAATAATACGACAACTCTACACGTCACTAATGGTAAAGCGCGAAGTTGTTTTATATAATTAATAACAGATTGACAATGCTTAGAAAACTATTCTTACAGTCGAGGACCGAGGTGTTAGGTAACCGACCTCGGCTAAGCAGACACTAAAGCCTCACAGCTCGCTCTCATAAAGATGGGATATTTAGCTCATCCTGTAGGTCTTGGTCAAATATTTCACGGTACTTAAGGCTTTCCTTTAGTAAGTAACCTTTAAGTACGTAAAACTTTTAACTTCAAAGACTTAATCTTATTGATGTGTGAGTATCATGGAATCCTATTGGTTATACTCGTGTCTTAGTACTATAAATACGGTACAGTTATTACGTCCGGTCAGAGTAGCTAGTGGCCTGTCGGCTCTCGACATAACGGACCGAGACTACATAAATAGCTACCCAACGGCAACAAGATGTAAATTTTAAAGTTTCTTAAGTTTTCCTAAATCGAATTTCTTAGAATATTTCATTTTTAGTTAATGGTTAGGTTACTGGCAGAGGCAACATTTAGGTGCACCTGCCCAAACCTTTTTTGAGTGCAGCAAATTTGACGACAAAAAAACACAGCAATTACTCAATTAAGCTGAACAATTCGCTTAATTTGCAGCCATTATGCACTCTCAGGTTGGATTATTTGCAGGAATTTTAGCTCATATACTTATACACAATGTGGTGGACTCTAATGTCTTGTAAAGTCTTTACACCATCAGATTCCAACACATTGTATGTAGCACATCTGATTCGAATTATTTAATTATATCTAATCGTGACTAAAGACAAAGTGACTCAATTTCAATCTGTTATGGGATTACGTTTAAGCTTGACGAGTCATTCATTTGCCAACATTCAACCTCTTTTGCTTTTATCAAATACCGATAATATTGAAAGTCGCTGAAATATCAACTTGAAGCATCCTATAAAGAACATACGACGATTACGTTATATACTCTTTTAACTCGACATGTCATTACCTTATCACCTTATTCTCTTTGATTATGGCATTTTCTCTTTGACTAACGCTACCTTTGTTGACTCAACACTGAAGCATCTTAAGGCCCAAAGGAAAACGAACAAGACGTGACCATTACGTATTCAATTTCATCGTGTTTGTGAAATATCGCCGTTGTTGACTTAGCTCAGAAGCACCTAAAGAGGAGCACCAGAGAAGGAATAATCCGTGCCGAGGGTGGCACAGGGTTGCGGGGTTGTCTCCGTTCTGTGCTTCATGTCTGAGACTTCACATGTGTCTCTATAGCTGTTAGAGAGGGTCTGGACATATCAAAGGGTCTGCCGGCCTGATAACAGATCTCTTTTCCCAGCGTGCCTTTTCTATGACGTTTACTGCTATTTTGAGGGCACTTGTTTTAAAACGTAACTGTTTTTTTTTTCAAGGAACTTGCGTCGGGTTTTTTGCACCTGCTCAACGTTAAGTGTGGAATTCCTTTAGTTTATGACTAATGATAGTCGTTATGCTTTCGGGAATAACTATAATAGTTCTACGTATTCCAAGAGGGTTTGATCTTAGTACTATTATAGTCTATACATAATGTCTGTAACAAGGAGAAATACATACATAAAAGATACGAAGAGTCCGTTATATTTATAATTTACTTGTTGGTTTGTAATTAATTACACGTTATTAGTCCAGCATTCGTCTGGAATTAGCCCTGGGTTTAGTCACATTATAAGCTGTCTAATCCCGTAATTGTAGCAATCCCAGAAGTGAATAAGAAATTCTGGGAAGTCCCACAAACGTGCACACTTGTAGAATATTACTTCAGAGGAAGTTGACCCGAGGTTCACGTGAACATTCCCACTATTCCCACTATTTCCCACCACTAGTTTACCGTACTTTCTAGTGAATCAGGGGAAGTTTTACCCTACTTTCTAGTGAATATCCGTTAAACTAACACTACTAAGGCTGCCGGATAACCCGCCCTTGTATTGGGTACGTGTTTAACGTCTGATCAACAAGGTTAAGAGACTTCGGCAACTGTAACTCTATTGTGGTGAACGTTTGTTTTATTGTTGAGAGCATGTTTTATTGTTGGTTCTGTTTCTCTGAGCTCTCTGAGGAGATTGATGCCTGCCGCTAATACGAGAATACAGCATGTTCTCAATGGTTAAATAGACGGTTTTCAAGGTTTAAATTTAATTATACTATTATAGGCCGCCATAGCAATTATCGTAGAGTTGACGAATTTCAATTCTATCGTGGTGTTGTCCCTAAGGATTCTATTTAAATATAAACTGTAGCTGTTCTCTTTCGAACACTTTTATCCCTTCTTCGCAGTACAATGTAGATTCAAGATTGTATGCTTTAATTAAATGATAGACGTGGTTTTCATTTCTACAATGTTCCATGATACTGCATGGTTTAATTTTCTGTCAATAACATTGTAAGATATTGCCAATTATTGTTAACTGTCAATTGCGTCAAATGCCAAGTTAGAGTAGATCCTTGTTTCTCAGGGCCATACAAACAATTGACATAAACTTCTTTAAAACATTTATTAACATTAATTATTGTTGAGCCTCAGGCAACTAATTGACATTTTAAAACAAGGCATTTGTGAATATTTTTGGTAGATACGATTTATGTTGTGATAGACTAAAGCTATTAGTATTCCAACAATAGCTTTTGGTAGTCGGTTGCAAACTCTGCAGTGGCCTTTAAAAGGGGAAATGCATCAAATCGTTCATGATTTGGCCGGGGATATGACTTTGTATTCAGAAAATATAGTACGCACTTTCAAACAATTTCGTTTTTTGTTTTTAAAGCTTTTTTCATCTGGTTTTAAGTCTGTAACTGTATTACTGTGTAGGTGTTAGTGTATATCCCCGTAAACCGTTTGAATAAATTCCAGATATTAATTTATTGCAAGTAAAGAAAGCTGTTGAAATGAATCGTCATGGGTGATAGTGTCAGTATGTTACGACAAAAAATTACGATATAACAGTAAATGTTTTGGGCAGCCCGACCAGAAATACAATCATTCTGTTTATCTTTTGACACGTTTCAGGTCTAACCCATCTAGAATCTACAATTTTTTAATTTAATGATCTAAAGTTAGAAAGAGAAATGTTGCAAATTTGTTCCTGAGCCAGGATAACAGATTCCTTTAGTAATGTTGTTCTCCGTTTCTCCACACAATTAGTCGGACGTTATGTCTAAAATAAATGTAACTATCCAACCAGAAACTCTGAACCACAGACTTGACATTGTCTTCTTATGCTGTTATGTTTAGTCGGATATCCCTAGTTTTGAACTTCATAGATAGTTTTTTTGTGCCTCACAATTTTATTACTTTTTTCTTACTCTCTAACAATGCGTCTAGTAAACAACTGCGAAAAATGTTTTTGAGGAACCGCGAAAAAATAACTTGTACAAATTAAATTTACATTCTTTTATTTTATGTCTGTAACCAACCAAGCAAATAATAATATCGGTAACTTAAGAACTTATTGTACTGTAATTACTTTGATAAAGATCATAATTTTATGTCAGTAACTGCCCAAGCAAATAATATTTGTATTGTAGAACCAGATAAATCTATCTGTTTTATTATACTGTTATTTTTACTTCGATACACAATACAGTTTACACATCCTAATAAGCATCATAATAAGCATGATAAGAAGGTTTCTATCTTTCAAACAATAGCAATTGTCATGTACCTAAATATAATTTTAATCTTTTATTTTTTTAATTTTGTCTTAGGTTGCTCAGCTTGTGATTTTTATAATAATGTTAAATTTTCTATAATTTGTAAGAATTACTGGTGTTTCTAACCATGTTCCTTTTTTGTAGGCTAGAGATGTAATTTTATTCACGAAGATATCACCTACTTGATGCCGTTTCATTGCTTATCCAATTTAACAACTTTTAACGGCCAGGTAGCGCAGTTGGTTAGAACGCCTGTCTTACAATCGTTAGGTTGCGAGTTCGAAACCCACTGACTGCCTGGTCGTGGGGTGAGCGTCGTCGACGTTCAGCTAAGGATCATGAGTGGTCTATGCAGCCCCCCGGTCTACTCAGCCGAATACTCGAGAAATCGGGTGTGAGGGTTAAATGAGGAGCTGCACATTGCAGCAAAGTCTCGGACGAAGAAAGTATGGTACACACTACCTTAACCGTCACTGGCCAAAAAGATCCTTCGGCTTCCTGTAATTGGCTGGTTGCACTTGTGTAACATTGTGGCTGTTGGAATACACCGAAGTAAAATAAGTGTCTAGAAAAAAAAAAAAAAAAAAGATAATTTTTTATCATTTCTTCATTTCTCACAGACATTCTCGAATAGAAATTGCATTGGGTAAAATAGATTTCCATAATATGGACCATTTTTATCTGGAAAAGCATCTAAGCATATTTAGTGTTTGAAGTTACTGCAGTTTATATTTAAATAGAATCCTTACTTACTTTAAATTCCATAACTTATAAACTACTCTAACTATTTTAACAACTTTAACTTTTGTTTTATTTTAATACCAGAGTCTCGGCCTACTCACACGATCTTTGTGTTTTTTGTCATAGCTCAGTGGTCATAGGCCTCACATGTGTTACCACCCTTTTTTATTTTCCTAGTTCGTATCAAATGAATGATAAACATTAGTGATAACACTTTGTAACACCCTAGCCCATGTTTAGCGTAGAAAAATGCAAAGCAGATTTTATTTTCAAGTTAAACAAATTACAAATTTATTACATACCTACTAACACTAGTTTTGACAAACAAACTATTTATTTTCAAGTTAAACAAACTATTTATTACATACCTACTAACACTAGTTTTGACAAACAAGCTATTTATTTTTAAGTTAAACAAACTATTTATTAACCCCCACTACCAAATATAGCTCCTACCATGGAGTTCTCGGTTCGTTTTTTCTACATCTGCACGTGCGTGACGTCATTCGTGGGAGTCCCCGCTAACATCATTGCAGTGGTCTACCTCCACTTAGGAGACCACTCTATACACGAGTCTACACTGCTGCTCTACAAGGCTGTAGCCACTACCGACTTGGTGGTGGCTCTGGCAGTGTCCAAGTTCGCCGTCAACTATCTCAGTGACTTTAAACTTCATGTTACCAATGCGGTATGTAGTGTTTGGATATTTTTAGTTAGATTTGTGGCTTCTTTCGGTGCTTCTTTCTTTAAACTACCCATTGTGACAAAAACAAAAATGTTGATTTTACAAAACTATTATCAACATATTACTTGCTAGTTATAGGAATTATAAAATCATTTATACAGACAATTGTCACGTGGTGTGACGTGTTGTGACGTCATATCACGTGTTGTGACGTCATGTCACGTGGTGTGACGTCATGTCACCTGGTGTGACGTCATGTCACCTGGTGTGACGTCATATCACGTGGTGTGACGTCATATCACGTGGTTAAAGCCACTATAACACTGCTCCCTTCCCAGGCGGCGTGTGAAGTGATAGAGTTTGCACTAGACACAGGAATGCGACTTCTCTACCTCCTGCTCTGCGTTCTAGCAGTCCTCAGAGCCCTGGTCATCACCTTCCCTTACAGCAACACCCTCTCCCGATACCGGACCATCACCCTCCGGATCATCATCCTGTCTGTCCTCCTGCTCTCCGGACAGTCTCTAGTACCGGTTATCATGCGACTAAACAGAGACGACCTGGAACCTTGTCGGATGTCCCTGAAACACGCCTTCACCAACCAGACAGTGTACCGAGCTTGGAGGATCTTCACGGTCTTCCTCCAGGTTACCCTGGCTATGGTTGTCATGTTGTTGGCTAACGCTGTGAGCGTCCATCGGCTCCTCAAGAGCAGGACGGCTCGGAATTGTGCTAAAAGGAACGCTAGAAACTCAGCAGCGATCACCACGGTGGTGCTGACCATGTCCTTCTTTCTCCTTCACATCTCAGGGGTGGTTTACATGACTTGTGTTACAGCTGGGGTGGAGATTGAGATGAACCACTTTATTGCTAACGGTATCTCTCTGCTCTCACCGGTTGTGGATCCGGCTGTTTATTTCCTCAGACTAGCAAACCCATGTTGTCAGAACGTAAAACAGACACTCTCCAGTGGGAGCCGCCACAGCCGGACTCAGATCACGGACTTGGTCTCCAGAGGTTCCTACCGTATGTCAACTTTTAAACTTTTACCTGGGAGCAGAAAGGCGTCCCTATGTAGGTCCCTGAGTAGGAGTCCTCCTAAAAGTATAGGAAGTGGAGGTCAGTTGAACAATATTCAGGAGAAAGAGTATATTCGGGAGAAGGAGTATATTCGGGAGAAGGAATGTAAGGAGCGGTTAGTGAGGACAGTGGAGTGTCAGGCGGGGGAGAAGTTGGTAGAGAATGGAGACTGTGGAGAGCATGTTACTGCTGTGTGATCAACACTTTCACTTTCAATTTCAGTTACAGTTTCGCTTTCAGTTTCGTTGAACAGATTTAAGAAGCCGAGTGTTTCATCTATCAGCTTGTGTCAGAAACTCCAAAACAGTTAGTGCAGTCAATTAGGTCGTGCCTGAACTATGCGCGACTTTCTAGTGATTAAGAAAGTTGTTCGTTTAGTATGTACACCCTTAACCTGACCTTCCCAGTAACTGACATTCGGCACTAACATATTGTGTTGTAACTTCCCGCGCTAAACTCAGCGCACTTAGCTAGATGCCACAACACCAGCTTGTATCAGACTAACAAGATTTAGAGCCTGATGTACTCGAGTCTGACTAGTGTTGACAGTTGCTATGGTAACCCGCGCACTATGTTGCTACCCCCCCCCCCCCCCCCCCCTTCTGTGTGAACAATATCTGTTTGTTAAACCCATGTTTTGTTAAAACGACGCCTTCCCTTTGATCTGCCCGTGTAAGAGAGACTCTTCAAAGTGCATAGTTTGTGTTTCTACGGTGAATAACGTGCGAGCTGTGCTGGGAGAGCTAGTTGGACACAGTAGAACAAGAGGATTCCGAAATTATGGAATTATAATGAATTATAAAATATTTATAATTATTAAATTGTTACTTGTATTATTTTATTTGACAATTGTCTAATATTCTTATTGTTGCTGTAACACATGGTTTGATTATTTAAATAAATTGATTGAAATTAAATTAATTAAACTGCAGAGATTCACAGTGAGTATGTGATATTGTAGATCTACCTACCCGTTCTATTGTAATAGAATAATATAATAGAATAATTTAGCCCAGTAGAAGATTCACCACCATTCATATTGTGACAAATTGCAAAGATATTTGCAGCATTCCAGATTAATAATTTCCATCTCGACACGTTCCTCAATGATAGACCCCAGTGACCAGTTCAGATTATGACAAATTTTGTAACAGTTTGCAAAATTCTGCAATGATTTTTGTCTCCGGCAAATTCCGAATTTTGCATTTTCCGCCCAAACTATAAAATCAGCTCCTGTAAATCCTCGTAAAATTCCAACCATACGACATACAGATATGATTACAGATTACATTACATCCCAGTTCAATTTGTAACGGAGTTTAATATTAAAAGGAAACGATGTAACAGAGTCGATACATTTTTAATGTTGCCATGGGGTGGCAAGTCCCCATACATCGTGGTCCGGTAGTTTCATTGCGTCTTAGTATTGACAAAAACCTTCACATGATACACAAGAACTGACAGGCACATACCAAACAAGCTTTGATTTTGCAAACTGACGGACAAAAAGACATCAACAATGAGACAGATGACAAACATGAAACACAAGGAAATATTTCCACTGACCCGACAGAGCTTTCCCAGTGCTGAGATTGTAACCCCTCAGTACTCCTTCTTCGTCTCCCGCCACGCACACGTTGTTGTTCATTGGCTGAGAAGAGAGGAGAGTGGGGATAACATCTACATTCTACACCTATTAGACCTAATGAATATAAAGTCACCTAAAATTATCTAAAATTACCTAAAATGGCACACATTTTTGAGGGGAAAATGGAAAACCTTTGAGTAAATTGACATTTTATGCCATTTAACACACGTTGTTGTTCATCGGCTACGGAGGGGAAATGAGGAGGGTAACAATACCTATTAGGGGGGGTTAACAGATAGCTATTAGACAGAGTAACAGCTCTATAAAGAGTCAAAGACCTACATCTTACTATATATAAAGCGAGACGATATATATACGCACCTTTCCGCAAAAACCGTAAAAGATATACAACTGAAACTTTTTTGACTGGGTCAAATGCTTTAATGGCCTTCAAATCAGCATGAAAAAATAAAAAATTGGCCAAGGAGTAATAATTTTAGTGCCCAAAATTTGGACTCCCAAGTGGTGTCAAAAACGCGAATTAAATAGATAATAATTATTTTAGTCTCTCGAGTCTTGACATCACTTTAGGGTTAGACGGGTTCCTGCTAGTTTAACTAATTGTTATAATTATGCTGAAGTCTTACATCTGGCTTGTAATATAGAGTTAGATTTGATTGTTTTTATGTTGAGGTATCGAACGTGCGGCTTCAGTAGCTCCATGTTTTAATTTTTAATATGATCATTATTAGTGGACTTATTATTCAACTATGGACCTTAAGAGTAACTTTGAGCTAGTGGATTAATACTTTATTACTTGCTGCTTACAAGCTACTGAGTAAAAAACAATGTTTCGTTCTTTCTGTAAAACATTTGAGGAGTCAATCTTTCAGTTGAAGCTCGCCAAGAATCTGAGTTTGAACAAATTGAAATAAACAAGAAATGCGGCCGCTTTTCTTTTGTGGATGGCCGCTCAATTTCCCGATCCGTGATGGCGTATATTTTATCATATTTCATACAACCTGGGGACCCCAGTCTTAACTGTTTATAAGCATGCATATATGGCGGAGTGAAAGGCCGAGCGCCGCCCAGTTAATATAATTACATATTGAATTTGAAAATCGTGTATATTGGGGGGGAGCCAAGTGGATATTTGTAGATATTTGTAGGAGAGTTAGAATTAACCCAAATATCAGGGACACGAATGACTACTCCAGGATTTAAGAAACTAAACTTTCAACACTGAAAACATTCAGATTCTTGCCAAATATATTTCGATTGTAGTCATCTCCAGTGACATTGAACCTAAAAAATGTTAAAAGGTTAGTGAAACTCAAACCGTTACAAAATTAAGAATCCGAAAAAGGTAAAAAGATCATATTAAGGTTTATGGAATATAGGTAATCCAAAGGGATTGACAGTATTAAGGCCAAAAGGTCTAAGAGAATTAAGCAAATGTATGTAGTTATTTTCTTTTACTTCAAGTGTACTGGGACTGCAATTCTCTAAAATAAAAGTTCTAAAAGTTTCATTAAAATCTGTATGTACTCCTAAACCGTGGTCAATCAAGTGAACTCCTAGGCTATACTCATCACTAGTAATATCAAATGCTCTACCATCAACGATTTCATAAAATTTGGACCTGTGTCCGTCCATCCTTTTATGCAAGCTATTAATAGTCCTACCCACATAGTTTTTCTTGCAAATCGAACACTGTACAAGATAGATGATGTTATAGGTCTTGCAACAACCAGGGGCTGATTTGATCTTTTTGCCATTTGATGTGATGGAGTCCTTATTCATGATCATTTTACAACACTTGCAGTTTCTTCTGTGACAGGGTTCAGTTTTACCATGTTTAGCACCTAAGGCAAGCTGTTTAGATGTAACGAGGCGAGATCTAAGCGTAGATCCCGTTTTCTTCACAAACTGAAACAGTTTATTTTTTCCTTTCGGTGCTGTGGTGGAGTTTGTGGCTTGCTGACTCTCACTTTCACTAAAACTACGAGTTCGTCTCAAGTGACCTTCGTATTTCTGGACAACATTCACCAAGTCATTGTCACTTCCATAACTGGAGATGACTCTGATTGGTATGGCTGATAGCGGGGATTGTTCATTAGGCTCGACCGTACTCTTCCTGACTAACACTCTTTCCATGCCAAGGACTTTGTTAGCTATGTTGTCAGCCATTTTACTAGGGTATCCTGATTCATGAAACGCCCGTTTGAGAATGTTAAGCTGGGTCTCTAATCTCTCCTTTGAATTGATTATCCTCCTGAGGCGTAAACACTGGGAGTATACAATTCCTGAGAATATGTGATTGGGGTGACTACTGCTGAAATGTAGGTAGGACCTGGAGTCTGTTTCTTTTACGTATAGATCAGTTTGAAGCTCTCCTTGATGGTCGAAAGTAAACTGTACATCTAGAAAACTGACATATTCAGCTGTATTTTCTGCTTGGAATTCATCTATTTCAAGGCCATCGGGAGCGATGTTTTCGTTGACCTTCTTTATCCATGCTGAAAACTGTCTGGTAGTACCTGTAAACTGACCTGCTCCGTCGTCAATGTATCTCTTAACAGATGCTACTTGGTCCATTAGTGTGGGGTTTGAGTAGACTTCCTTGTTAAGGACATAAAACACAGCGATGTTTGCCAGTTGAACACATAGAGAACCTCCAGTAGGTACACCGTGTATTTGTTTGTACCAAGCATTCTCGAAAAAACCTATAGATGATTTTAGGCTGTGGTTCACCAAGTCAATTAGCCAAGCTTTGAAGTTCATAGACCAGTCGGGTCTTAATTGGTCCATGGCAAATTTAAGAGCTTCAATGACAAGGGAGGGGCTGAGTGAGTCGTAAAGGCCCTTGAAGTCAAAAGTAAACGGTTTATATGTTTTCTTTTCAACTTGGGGCTTATTAGAGTTGATTTCGTCGAGCCAAATTAATGCATCTGTTGTGTCTGTAAGGAGGTCTTGGCAGAAGTCTTTTTCCAGGGGTCTTAAGTATTTCGTGGCTACAAACACATCACTCTTTTTACTGATACCTTCTTGAAGTGCTGTAATAAGTCTCACTGGTGGTTCAACTCCTGGGATAAGTTGGTCTTTCCTCAGTTTGTGCACTTTCAAGGAGGGGTAAAAGTAGCTCTTTCCCGGTTTATGGTGAGGAGCTGTACTTGGCCTGTTGGTCGGGCCTGTGCCTGCCTTATTTGTGTTGTCTGAAATACCCATCACAGACTTTGCTTCTTCAGGTGTAATGAAGCCTCTTGTCTTACCTTCGACCCAAGTGTCAAAAAGTTCACCGTGGAGGGTATGGAGTGGGTCGGAATCAAGTTTCTGGTATAGTTGAGGATTTTCTAGTTTCTCAAGGGTCTTATTTCTCAGTAACTTGGGATCAACAATGAGGATGCTTCCTCCTTTGTCGGCTGGTGTTATTGCTATTATTCCATCTGATACCTTCTTTTCGAGCCATTTTAATCCTTCTTGTTCGATTGGTATGAGATTTTCTTTCTTGGGTTTTTGTTTGCGTGGTCCTGATGTGTGGAGGATTTGGTCCAACTCAGATTCCATGCTTTGGACTATATCATTGACTGCCCGATCTTCACTAGGTGTTGGGAGGTTGTAGTTCTTCTTTCGGAGTTTTGAAGGGAGTCTGAATTCAGAACTGGTTGATTGTTGGTCATCACTAATATCAATTGGAATATCAGTAGAGCTGTTACTTGATACACTTGACCTTCTAGAAGAGTTTATAATACTGTTGGTGGTGCGTCTCATGTCAAGTCTTGTTTGGAGAACATCTACTGTAGGAGTAGGGACAAAACCAAGACCTTTACTGAGTACTGAAACTGCTCCTAAAGGTATTTCATGTGAATCGATGAGAATTATAACAGAACCACCATCTAATGCTTTTTTAGCCAGTTTTTCAACTTTCCTTCGTCTCTTGTTGTCTCTCCTTTTGAAGTTTGCAGATTTCTTATCACACAGATTTTTGAGTATATCCTTAGTTTTTCTAGGCCAGGCTTTCCATTTAGTAGGACACTGCATTTTGAGGAATGAAAGCTTATTGTCAAAATGTGATTGGAGGGTAGATATTTGTAGATTAATGTAGAATGGATAATCCACGAAAAAAGTGGATGACATTCTACAAATTTATACATTTATCTCCAAAAATTCAGTAGAATTTCTGGGCACATATTTGAGATTACATTTTTTGTAGATAAATGTAGATATTTGTAGATTATTGTCAATGGATTTTTTTTTTTTATTAAATACTTTTCAAATTTTACAGAGTACAGCAATAGATGAATATAAAATAGAATCGTTCAAAATATCGCCCCCATCTGTAAAATATGATGGGCACCCAAACACGGTAAACACATAGTTGACTATGTCCGCAGTAACTTGGACCCATTACATCGAATTAATCTAAATCCAAAAATTTATGAAAAACTATTTAATAAGAAACAAATCCATGGTGAATAACTGTGGATATAGAGTCAAAATTGGTATTTCAATACGTCAAATTCCAGATACATTAGATACAGGTCTGAAATGGTCATTAATGTGTGAGAAGGTGTGCGGGTGAAGTGTGATATGATGTTGAAAGTATAGGAAGGTAGATAAAAAAATTAATAAAACAAAAATAATAATAATATGGGGAGCAAAGAGACTAGGCTAGACTGTTGTTTCACTATCCAATAAACATTTCCATAGATGCTTAGTGACCTCAGCTTTGAAAAGGCTAGTAGACACAATCTGTCTTACCTGTAAAGGGAGTCCATTCCACAGTATATGGGTTCTGTAGAAAAATGATTTTGCCAGTGGGCTATTTGAGGTACATGTGGTGTGTGAATTCTGACTTAACTTAGGTAAAATTGATGACACAATAGACAGACTGTCGAGGTGGCAACGTCTTAGTCGAGAAGTGCCCTGATATAAAGAGAGATAGTGAGGCAGCGATACAGGAATTAAATTGTTAAGAACTTTGTGGAAAAAAATAAGATCATTCAAGTCAAACTTTTGAGACAAAGGGAGAATGTCGACAAGCTTGCACTTTTTGACATATTGCTCAGGTGGATAACTGCGGCCCTCTTCAGACAGAATCCATTTAATAGCTCTCTTTTGGAGACTTTCTAATTTATCACTAAGTGATTTATTACAAGGGCGCCAGATTATGGAACAATTTTCGAATTGGCTACGAACCAGGGAGAGGTAAAGCGCCCGGCGACGTTTCTGATCAATGACAATATGGCCATCTCTTCTGACCATAACAAGTTGTTGGCAGGCCTTAGTATAAATTCTGTCGCACTGACTATTCCAACTTAGCTTAGGAGTAACATCGACTCCAAGATCTTTTTCTAACTCTACATACACAAGAGGAGAGCCATCAAGATTATATGCGAATGGAGGAGATAAAGATGGTTTTCCTGAAACAATAAGCACTTTACATTTTGCTGGATGGAATCGCATTTTGTTTCTTAGTGCCCAGTCAGAGAGATAGTCTATATCCATTTGTAAATTAGTATTATCAGAAGATGAATGTATTTTACGCCAGATTTTTGTATCATCGGCATACAAAACAATATCAGTATTATCCGAAAGGCCAAGAGGAATATCATTGATAAACAATACAAAAAGTAAGGGACCAAGAATAGAGCCCTGGGGGACACCAGAATTAACTGAGAGGGTAGATGACATCTCATTACCAATAACCACTCTTTGGTAACGGCCTTGAAGGTAATTGGTAAGAAATTTGAGAAGTGTACCATCAATGTTATATAAGGTCTTTAGCTTATGAAGAAGGATATCATGATTTACAGAATCAAATGCCTTAGCAAAATCAAAATACACAACATGATTGATAATGTTTTCGTTAAGAGACAATGCCAGGCTATCACAAAAGTCAACCATATTGGTTGTGCATGACTTGTGCTCTAGAAAACCATGCTGCCTGGGATCAAGAAGGGTACTTGTCAAAGAAAGCAGTTTACGTTTAACAATGCGCTCAAAAACTTTCATGACTAAACAAGTAAGGGATATTGGTCTATAGTTTTCAACCTCACTTTTCTTACCTTTCTTAAATATTGGGACAACATTTGCAAGTTTCCATTCTTGTGGAATGTAGCCGCTGTTGTAAGATCCACGAAAAATGCATGTTAGAGGGTAAGCTAAACCTACGGAACAATTTTTGAGAATTTTACCGTGTATGCCATCTGGTCCCTGGGCTTTATTTGAATTAATATTTGAAAGAAGCTTACGAACATCCCGATGATCGAAGTCAATATCAAAATCAAAATCATTGACATAGGAGATGTCAGTGTCATAAAGTGAAGGATCCGAAAACTGGTTATAAAAGAAAGAATTGAAAAGTTCAGCTTGAGCTTTGGGTTTGAACCGAAGCTGTCCAGAATAACTAACACAATTAGGAATACGGCAGGAGTTAGATTTATACTTAACATGTGACCAAAACTTCTTAGTTATAAGCGCTGGATCATCACTATTGAAAAGATTGTCTCTTATTTTGGCTGATGAAAGCCTCTTAAAATCTTTACGGCTAGTAACAAACTTTAACTCATCAGAAATAGAACCAGAAATTTTAAATTTAGCTCTGAGTCTATCTTTTTTACGGCATGAAGAAAAAAGTTCACTATCGAACCACGGGGGTTGAAACTCTGATTTAATAGTTACTTTAGGAATATGTATATCAACTAAATTCATAATGCAGTCTTTAACTAACTTCCAAGACGAATCAGGATCTAGGCATTCTAGGACTTGCCAATTAATCGAGCATAATTCACGATTAATCATGTCCCAGTTTGCTTTCTTATAATTATAGATTTTACGTTTAGGAGTTTTCTTGCGGGAAAAGGAGCTTTTAATTGAAAAAGTGACAGGAAAATGATCAGATTTGCACACGGAATGAGGATCACAGACATTCAAGTTATCGATTGTGTTATCATAATTAGTGAGAAGAATGTCTAATGTATTACCACTTTTATGGGTGGGTGATGTGATCAACTGGGAGAGAGAAAGATCACTGAAAGAATCTATGAAGGATTGCTCAATAGGTACGGTACTGGATGAAGATAGCCAGTCTGTATGGGGGAGATTAAAGTCACCAATAACATAGATTTTAGGGGGATTCTTTTTGGAAACTAGCTTGCGAATATAACTAACTATGACATCATGATTAGGTAACCCAAGAGTTCCTACTCTATAACAAGTACAGATTACAATACTCTCTTTGTTAGGAAAAGCAATTTTAACAGCAAGCATTTCTGCACCTAGGCTAACTGGTAGTCGGGTTGTAGTGGCGTCGAGATCAGACCGAACAGCCAAAAGAACACCACCTCCATTTTCCCTAAACTTTTTAGGGTTATTAGGATCTTGAGGATGAGTCTTTCTCGTGCGGTCATTGCGGAAGATTTCATATTGAGAAGAAGGAAAGATTTCGTTGCTAGAAATAGATTTTTTGAGCCAAGTCTCATTTAGGGCAATTATGTCAGGCTGCTCTATGTTAGCAAAGGATTGAAGTTCGGAAATCTTATTACCATCAAGAAGGGGATGGGAGGAGCTTAGGTTACTGAAAGGAATAAGACCTTGGACATTTTGGTAGAGTACAGATAGGGAGTTGGGACCTTGATTAAGCATAGAAGGATTAACAAGAGTTATCAAAAGAAAGTTAAGAGAGAAAACCCAAAGAATGAATAAAGAGACTAGACGCCTGAGGCGGCTGGAATACTTGGCTCTATTCATCTTACCAGGGAGAAGAACATTTCTTATAAACCATGAGGAGATAATTACAAAGAAAAGTTTGATGTGGGAGCAAGCAAGAAATGGTATAAGATAACGTGGGCTGTCAAGGAGTAGAGAGGAATAAATATTAGAATCTAGGGGGAGTACAGTGTTCATGGACCTAGTCGTGGAGAGAAGAATTGGGAGAAAGTAAGTCATGATGAGAGAATAGAAGAGAAACATATGATTATGATAATTGTAGTTGATGTGTGGGGTGCATGGAGACTTAAATGTGTAAATTTTGTTAGGTATAAACGTGTTGATATGTATATGTGCATTTCTTGACTGTGTACGAGGCCTTTTGCATGCAAAAAGACCTATTCTAAGTCTAAACGATTCATTGTCTAACATATGGGAAAATGGGCAGTGACCGAATGTACCTGAAATAGGAGGCATACAATTGAGAAAAAGATTAAATCAGAGATTTGTTTGAGTTTTAATTTTAGGCGCAACGACTTAATCAAAATATTAAATGAAAGAAAAGATCAAAGATTTAAATTCCCAGAAGATTATTTACAACCCTGTCAAAACTGTGTTTGTTTACAACAAACTTAAGCCAAGTGGACAGTAAACCTACTCCTCTCATGTTGAGATGAAGCCAATCATGGTATAGAAGTTCATTACAGGATCTAAAGTCTCGAGTTAAAAAGTCTGAGAAACAGTCTAAGAACACGCAATTATTATTTAGGCATAACTCTTTAAGTAGATTATTAAAATCTAGAACATTCTTTGCTATGTAGGAATATAAACACTTAATAGGAAGACAACATTGGATAATTATAATTGCAGCGGGAAATAACTGCTTAGTGGTGTCAATTAAGTCATTAAGATACTTCCTAAGGAACTGAACCCCATACTTAGAATGTTTTATGTCATTTGTACCAACACTCAATATAATCTTTTCAATATCGTCAGCTTCTGCAGCTGCATGAGTTTTATGAAAATGCTGAATATTTTCAGTGATGTCTCTAATTTTTGCACCACTTTGGGACACATTGATCACTTTCCTTCCCCGGAATCCCAACTTATTTGTCCGTACGAATTTTGTCATTGACGTACCAAACAGGACAGTGGTTTTCCTGCTCTTCGGTTTTCTTGGAGCATTTCGGTAGTAGAGGGTTGGTGTTGAGGTGGTGGTGGGCGGCAAAGGAATTGTAGTGAAGACATTCTGCTCCCTGACTACATTTGTATCTGTCTTCGGTATCTGGCAGCGAAAAGATAAGCTATACCGAGTCTCCTTAGCTGATCTGTCTGCACGAACCTTGTGAGGACAATATTCCTGACACCCCGGTTTCATAATATACAAACTACAGTCCTTTGGGGTGATATGGCATTTACTGTTACATCGCTTATCACCATTTTCTGGAATTATGTCGAGGGTCCTCTCAGCTCCAAATGAAACTACATAAATACCTTGCGACTGGTCAAGAGACACCTCGTCGTCGTTGTGGTACCTAGTTGCACAAGAACCAGACTTGTACATGCTTGCTAGGCATGAGTTTAGCTTGCAGCCAAACTTGGAGTTGATATCATGCATAAGCTCTGATATCCCAGGATAATTTAAAATATCGATTGGCTCCTTAGTCGTGGTGTGTCCATTTGAGGAAGACCATACATATTCTTCTCCAGTGGAAGTGAGCCACTTTGTGGCAGTTTTCACAGCAGTTTGCCTGGCCATAAGTGTTTCAAGTTCAGACATCAACACTCTTGTTTTGAACAAAATCTGAATGCAACTCCAAGAAGTCCTCGCATTTAACAGAATCCCTCTTAAGTTTCATGACATTCTCAACACTGGCCTTAAGAGCTTTCAGCTCTTTTAATGAAAACGAGTTTAAAACATTGGTAACAGAATTCAGATCCATAGTGAAGGAAAGAGGGAGGAGAAGATGGCGGTGAGGGAGGAGAAAATGGCGAAGTCAATACTGTAGCCCAGGAAGTAGATGCGTTGCTTAGGATACAAACGGTCACGTCATAGTCTCTTCTATCGCTTTGACATTGGGACCTCAAATTATTTGTTATATAGTAGTGTTGAAAGTATTAAAACGGATAATTCACGAAAATTCTACAAATTCTACAAATTTATACATTTATCTCCAAAAATTCAGTAGAATTTCTGGGCACATATTTGAGATATACATTTTTTGTAGATAAATGTAGATATTTGTAGATTATTGTAATGGATAATTCACGAAAAAAGTGGATGACATTATCCAAATATCTACAAATATCCACTTGCCCCCCCCCCCCCCCCCCCCCCCCTATATTTCTATGTAACCATATAATATGTTTATTGTTCATGCAACCCAGCAACCTGACACGGATCTGTACAAAATACTATTACTAACTCAAAATAATAATAATATGCTATCAATTAGTGCCAAGTGGGATATTAACAATGTACCTGGTCAGTGGTCAGTTCAGCACCGCGCGCCAACAATTGTTTAATTCATATTATCTGCGCAAAATAACTTTGCGCAGGTAAGAATGTGGGCGACAACAATGCGGACAGGCACATATGTATGCTCGCACGCTCACACGCACGGTCGCAAAGCTACCATATCAAAAAAAGCCTCGTTCGCTAACCCTTGTCCTTGACTCTTTTGTGTCTTTGGCACTTTGAGTCATGGATCGGGAAAAAATATACTCGTTTGCATTACGAAACTAGCGTCTAACTCTAGACCATTGAAGCTGAAATAAACCTGGAATCTGATAGCAGTGAGGGGGTGAGAGGAGGCGATAGTGCGGATACAAGTACCAGAGTCACATCTCCAGAGTCGGGCTGTACCGTCTACTGACACGGACAGGAGGGAGCTGTTGTCTATAGACCAGTCCATATCCCTGTCAGATGGAGATGTTACACAGAAAGATAAACATACAGACAAACAGACAAACAGACAAACAGACAGACAGACAAACAGACAAACAGACAAACAGACAAACAGACAAACAGACAAACAGACAAACAGACAAACAAACAAACAAACAGACAAACAGACGAACAGACAAACAGACGATCATACAAAACACATTATTGAGAATCAAGGACACTTCTACTTTCCCAATGTGTTTTCCGTATTCAAGTTCCATGCCCTCGAGCGTGATGGGTACTTCCAAATGATAAATTTATTATTTATTTAGTCGTATTCCGATTTAATATTTCTTTGGGTAAGGTCATCAGGTTAGGCCATAACTCCATGGCTTCAATAGCCCTCGGACCGCCTTCCTCGACTAAGTAAAGGTTGCAGGGAAGTTTAACAGCCGCCTGACATAGTGACAATCTTCATGTCATGTCTAACAGTCGGTCTAGAAGCAGTTTAAAACTCTGGAATAATGCCATTATGTTTCAAAGCTATGTTCATATAAACATATTGGCATTGTTCCAGAGTGTTAGACATGACATGAAGAATGTCACTATGTCAGGCGGCTCATACCTACCGCTTGGTTGAAAGATCAAACGGTAGGTCAGTATAATCAGTATGTGTTTTCTCTAGTTCTGAAATTGTAAACGAGACAAGGATAAGTCCACAATTTCTCATTCGAGTTCAATTAAGAAACTCATATATAATTGGTTCTTGGTTTGATTTATAGTAAAATACCTACCAATTTACTGGAGTTGAATCTAAGTGATGAGCAATTTTATCAACATTTCCGGTGCCTTAATCAATTCTCTACCATCGCGAAACTTAATACCCGCTCCCAATTTACATGCAACAAAAATCCCACTTAAAATTAATTAACATCAACTACTATACTATATAATATGTACTCATTTATGATAAATCATAAAAATTAACTATAAATTATAAATAAAAATAAAAAATAAAACTAAATTACCTAACAGGACCGGTGTGTCCCTCTAGCACACACTTGACACTGTAAGGAGCAAGGTTACAGAGGGAGATAGTGAAGTCGTCTGAGCAGCATGCTAGTAGAGTACAGCTGTTGTGAGCAAACCGCACCAGCCTCACCGCTCTGCAAATGTGAACAATCACCAACATAGACATAATAGCCATTACTAATAGGGAAAATACTTTTTGTGGAACGTAAAAACGATGGAAAATACTTACAATGATATCCAAAAATTACTGATTTGAATCAATGTTCGCAATCCAGACAAAACTGGAGAAGTTGCTTACTTGGAGTGCTGGTCGAAGATATGAGGCATGTCTGTAAACGCATAACTGTCCTTATCAGGCTGAGTAGCAGTTCTTATAGGAGTGTGGTGTCTTCTAGGTGTCAGCTGATTTCCCTTCTTACGACCTACACGTGGGGTTCTGGTTTAAGGTACTTACACGTGGGGTTCTGGTTTAAGGTACTTACACGTGGGGTTCTGTTTTAAGTTACTTGAAATGAAATGAAATGAAATAGAGTATTTATATCCCGCTTATATCAACAACCAATATTATTAAAAATAAAAATTGCCGACTTCAAAGCGGCTGGCGTGGTGACAAAAGTGATAATTTAAACTCCAGAATGCATGTATATTCCCAGTAAGTGTAAGAGTTCATGTAAAAATGGCCAAAAAATATGTAATATCTATTTTATTAGATAAGAAATAAACCATTATATCTCACTCATCTTTCTCACAAATTTTACCAGTCCTGATAAAATAACGTTTATTAGGATTTTCCGTGACCTTCCTCTTCAAATCTAGAACCAACTGTCTATGTACTTCACGCTCCTCCGGCGACCGATCCGGTGAAATAAAGACAGTTTTGAAACACTGAGACAGTCTGAGTTCTTTAGCTTTAATCAGTATCTGATGAACGGTGCTAGAGCTTCCAAATGATACTTTGACAGCTCTATGTTTTTCAGCAGCTTTATTCCCAATTCGAGCAGCTTCAAAGCGTGGCTTCTCTGCCATTTGTTCAAACACATCGCAAATTTTATCCCCAAGTTTCTCTCCTGCTTCCTCCTTTAGACCAAAAATCAACACATTTCTGCTGCGATCCTCTTCAGCTACCACATTCTGAACTACTTTCTTCAAGTTCTCTGCTGTGAAAGTGGATGCAGAGCTGGGGGAGTGTTTTGACACAGCAGCACTGTAAGACTTAATCTCAGCTTGAACAGTATTTTCTACAGCAGTTTGAACAGTTCTTTGGACTGATTCTAGATCCTTAGTCTTAATGTCCAAGAGTTCCCCTTGCAACTGAATAACTGAATTCTGAGCATTAATCATGTCACTTTTCATTTCCTCTAGTTTTGTTGTCGCTGTTAGAAAAGCTTCCTTGTATATAAAAATATTCTGAAATGCATCAAAAAGGTGCTTTACTAAAACGTCCTTGTTTGGTTTCTTGAACTTGTCTAATGTAAAATGACTATCTTCATCACAGTTTATTGTCTTCATCACTCTCAGTCCAAACACCAAGATCATTAGCAGCTTCACCAAACATGGTCAAATATTTACATGACCACATTGTAGAGTCAAAGTCCACATTTCCCATAATGTATTCAGAATTGTACAGCACCAGACACAAACTAGCAGCTGAGTCGTCGTTAAATTGTAGCGATAAGAGATGAGATAAGAGAGCTCAATAATCAACGCGTAACAAAACTACACACTTACATATACTTACACGTAGGGTTCTGGTTTAAGGTACTTACACGTGGGGTTCTGGTTAAGGTTCTTACACGTGGGGTTCTGCTTTAAGTTACTTACACGTGGGGTTCTGCTTTAAGTTACTTACACGTGGGGTTCTGGTTTAAGTTACTTACACGTGGGGTTCTGGTTTAAGTTACTTACATGTGGGGTTCTGGTTTAAGTTACTTACACGTGGGGTTCTGCTTTAAGGTACTTACATGTGGGGTTCTGCTTTAAGTTACTTACACGTGGGGTTCTGCTTTAAGTTACTTACACGTGGGGTTCTGCTTTAAGTTACTTATACGTGGGGTTCTGGTTTAAAGTACTTACACGTGGGGTTCTGGTTTAAGTTACTTACACGTGGGGTTCTGGTTTAAGTTACTTACACGTGGGGTTCTGCTTTAAGGTACTTACACGTGGGGTTCTGCTTTAAGTTACTTACACGTGGGGTTCTGGTTTAAGTTACTTACGCGTGGGGTTCTGGTTTAAGTTACTTACACGTGGGTTTCTGGTGTAAGTTACTTACACGTGGGGTTCTGGTTTAAGGTACTTACACGTGGGGTTCTGGTTTAAGTTACTTACACGTGGGGTTCTAGTTTAAGTTACTTACACGTGGGGTTCTGGTTTAAGTTACTTACACGTGGGGTTCTGGTTTAAGTTACTTACATGTGGGGTTCTGGTTTAAGTTACTTACACGTGGGGTTCTGCTTTAAGGTACTTACACGTGGGGTTCTTCTTTAAGGTACTTACACGTAGGGTTCTGGTTTAAGTTACTTATACGTGGGGTTCTGGTTTAAAGTACTTACACGTGGGGTTCTGGTTAAGTTACTTACACGTGGGGTTCTGGTTTAAGTTACTTACACGTGGGGTTCTGGTTTAAGGTACTTACACGTGGGGTTCTGCTTTAAGTTACTTACACGTTGGGTTCTGCTTTAAGGTACTTACATGTGTGGTTCTGGTTAAGGTACTTACGCGTGGGGTTCTGCTTTAAGGTACTTACACGTGGGGTTCTGGTTAAGGTACTTACGCGTGGGGTTCTGCTTTAAGTTACTTACACGTGGGGTTCTGCTTTAAGTTACTTACACGTGGGGTTCTGGTTTAAGTTACTTACACGTGGGGTTCTGCTTTAAGGTACTTACACGTGGGGTTCTGGTTTAAGTTACTTACACGTGGGGTTCTGGTTTCAGTTACTTACACGTGGGGTTCTGGTTTAAGGTACTTACACGTAGGGTTCTGGTTTAAGGTACTTACACGTAGGGGTTCTGGTTTAAGTTACTTACACGTGGGTTTCTGGTTTAAGTTACTTACACTTGGGGTTCTGGTTTCAGTTACTTACACGTGGGGTTCTGGTTTAAGGTACTTACGCGTGGGGTTCTGGTTTAAGTTACTTACACGTGGGTTTCTGGTTTCAGTTACTTACACGTGGGGTTCTGGTTTAAGGTACTTACACGTGGGGTTCTGCTTTAAGGTACTTACACGTAGGGTTTTGGTTTAAGGTACTTACACGTAGGGGTTCTGGTTTAAGTTACTTACACGTGGGGTTCTGCTTTAAGTTACTTACATGTGGGGTTCTGCTTTAAGTTACTTACACGTGGGGTTCTGGTTTAAGTTACTTACACGTGGGGTTCTGCTTTAAGTTACTTACACGTGGGGTTCTGCTTTAAGGTACTTACACGCAGGGTTCTGGTTTAAGTTACTTACACGTGGGTTTCTGGTTTAAGTTACTTACACGTGGGGTTCTGGTTTCAGTTACTTACACGTGGGGTTCTGCTTTAAGGTACTTACACGTGGGGTTCTGCTTTAAGGTACTTACACGTGGGGTTCTGGTTAAGGTACTTACGCGTAGGGTTCTGGTTTAAGGTACTTGCACGTAGGGGTTCTGGTTAAGTTACTTTTATGAATAGCAGATGATGGGGTATTTCTTTGAATGTTAAGTTTGAAGATTTGATTATTAGATTTTAACAAATAAGCTCCTAAATTTTTGAGACCTAATAAACATCCTCTTGGTTGATACAGAAGATCTATGTGCTGCAAACTAATATACTAATATTATATAGTTATATATTCGTTGTAACTTTGTTTGAAAAGCATTAATACTTGTTCAGATCTGAAAACTAATATACTTTAAGAGACTGACCAGTCTGCGGTGTGCCGCTAGGTTGGGGAGCGATTATATCCAGACTGTCCATACTACAGGTTCTACTGTGCATACTGCTCGCCCTGGACCCTGCCCTGTAGTCTGAGGGGTTAGTTTGGGGTGAGGATGTTGTTAATACTGTGTTATCGACACGTAGAGTTAAGTGTGTTCAACTAATTCACACAACTTAAGGGGAGATACACGTACACCAAAAACGTTTTTGCTCCGAACATCGATTTTATTTTATATTATGGTTAAATAGACAAAAAGAATAAGATTGCACACCTTCAAAATTTTCTAAAAATATTCCCTCATCGAGAAAAAAAAATTTTTCTTTTTCGAAAATTTTTAAAATTTGGAGAAGTCTGTCACTGTAATACCGATAGTCTTACCAAGCTGATTACGATTCTGTAAAAATTATTTCAAAAAAACTGATACTTTTTGGGTTATAGGCATTTTAAGCCTTAAATCTGCCTTTTTTGCCCTTTTTTACGATGAATTTTACTAAGTCGTTTGAGGCCACATTGCATAGCTTTAAACTCAAATCTGAGAGAAATCCTACTCCAAAAAGTTTGATATGATCATCAGCTACACTCACAAGAATTTTTGAAGCGATATCTGCTGACCCGGGTGATTGGTGAAATGTACAACTTTAGAAGTGGGAAAAATTTCAATTTTTATTTTTTCGACCTTGTTTGGTCTGTAACTTCGTCATTTATCGTTCAATTATATAATCCTTTCAATGGCTTCTTGTACGGATTGTAAGTAATGTTCAGTAAAAAAATCAGCCAACAAATTTGAAAATGGCCGAACTATCGGTATTACAGTGACAGACTTCTCCAAATTTTAAAAATTTTCGAAAAAGAAAATTTTTTTTTTCTCGATGAGGGAATATTTTTAGAAAATTTTGAAGGTGTGCAATCTTATTCTTTTTGTCTATTTAACCATAATATAAAATAAAATCGATGTTCGGAGCAAAAACGTTTTAGGTGTATCTCCCCTTAAGTTAGCAGTAAATATAAACAACAGCTGAAATATAATGTACTTTCAGTGGAACATCAATTGAACTTTCTCAAGTTTCCACATTGCGCTCAACATGAAAACTAAACATACCAGATTAGATGGTGTGAGAACAGAAGGATATTTGCTGGAGAGGAGTTACCTGGTTACCTGGTTACCTGGTTACCTGGTTACCTGGTTACCTGGTTACCTGGTTACCTGGTTACCTGGTTACCTGGTTACCTGAACAATGCACAAAAACATACCAGATGGTGTGAGAACAGAAGGGTATTTGCTGGAGAGGAGTTTAGATCTCAACTGGAAGTATCTGTCTCTGTCACTCCTCTCTCGTAGGAGCTGTGATCTGAATAAAGGGGTCGTGAGAGCTGAACTATAATTCGTGTTTATTCACAATTAGACGTTTAACAAGTATGCATATAGGATATTTAGATACAGTACGAGAGATATCAGATAAACTTTGACTAAAATGTAAGAAGGTTATAATTATGTATAAAATATTTCCTTGCCAGAAAATAACGGTGGAAATTATTTCGTAGGCCTTAAATGACTCCTCCGGATCCAGGCTCAACCTTAAATTTGACATCACTCACTAGCTGAAATAGCCCTGATATGATTACGTCCAATTAGAACCTGTAAGACTGGCCTTCAGCTCGCCATTTTTGAGATTCAAGCAAATCGAGGATGTTCAAAGAGTGTATATATGAAAATTATTTCGTAGGCCCTAAAATGACTCTTCCAGATCCAGTCTTAACCTTAAATTTGACATCACTCACTAGCTGAAGTAGCCCTGATACGTCCGATTAGAACCTGTAAGACTGGCCTTCAGCTCGCCATTTTTGAGAATCGAGGATGTTCAAAGGGTGTACGATGTTCAGCTGGACAATATAGTTGTGTTTGAGTAGAATTACCTGCGTCTCATGTACAATGTCTTGGTGTGAGGTGCTGTGTTCCGATTGTTGTTGTACCTAGTGGGATTACAGGCATTACAAAGGTAGTTTATCATTACTTAACAAACATGTTTACTTTGAATTTGATTTACCCGGGGAAAAAAATAACATTCCCATTTTTACCCAATCACTATGACGTCACAATCACTATGACGTCACAATCACCATGACGTCACATATCGACAATCTGGAAGAATAACAATTGTACCTAGCATCCAGAGCGAGGATCTGCTGTATGTTCTGTTGCTCAGTGAGGCTCACTGAAGGGATAGTCATATCTACCCTCCTGTTTGCTCGCTCGGTTGTACGTGTGTACGTGTGTTCGTGTGTTTGTTTGTTTGTTTGTTTGTGTTTGGGAGAGTTAAGACTTTAAGAGAGCTATCCAGGGAGGTATGTTAACATTGCAGAACGTTTCTAGATGATGTTGTGTTGATGTTAAAATATTTGCCTATATCGAGTAGATTTGCATTCTTGACATGATTTCGATGCCATAGATTAGCAAATTCATTAAGTTTAATTTACCCAAATATTAAACAACCACCTCAGATCACTCATAGTAACAGTCCCAGAGATTATATAACAGCAGTAACAATCTATAGACACTTTAATACAGCATAAATTCAACATACTTTAAAATACAGGACCCGCCTAAAATACTGATCATGTTATATAATAAATCACTAATCACAGCAAACATATTACATTATTAATAATATTAATTAATAATAATAACTACTAATAAATACTAATTCAGTTAATAGTAATTTAGCAGTTGTTATGGCGACTGGGCCAACTCTGATTTTGGATACCAACTGACATAATTTAAAGTGTTAAAATACTCTGGTTTATACTGTACATATTTGTGATAAGGAATGTTACAAACTAACGTATTATAAAGTTATTATAATATATAATAAAAATGAACATTACATTGGTACCTTTAACTCTGACACTCTGTACATAATATATTATTGATTCTGTGATAATTTCACGTGTAAAACAATGCATCAGCAAAACTATCTATAGTTAATGTAAACTGCAGGAAGATTTGGTATGTACATACTTTGGGGCATTACTGAGACTACGTAAATAATTGCCCTGAGGCACTAAACCCACTACCATTGTACAATGATGAGTATATCATAATCTACACTTCACTGAAAAGGGTCCCCAGTCCTAGCTGCAGGTTTGATAGGCCTCTCATCAGGGTTCCTAATGAACTGATCTCCACTCTGTCTAATACTGGGTCTGGTTGCTGGGCCTAGTTGAGATTGTCTCAAAGCAGCCCCTCCTTCTCCCTGACCTGGTACACTGTTAGGTCCTAAACCTGGCACGCTGTTAGGTCCTAAACCTGGCACACTATCAGGACCTACCACCGGGCTAGGTGATTTAGGGGTTCTCTTCCGGGGTCCAGCTTCTTCAGGGGGCTCTCCCCTCTGAGCCCCCGCTTTCTGGGGCGTCTGTCTCCTGTCTCCTCCAGCCACCATGTTCTGCTCCGGGTTAATAACCAGACTCTCAGCAGGTTGGTGCACCTTGAGTTGATGTCTGTCAAGTACCGGGAACAGAGCAGCTCCTCTCCCTGTACAGGTCGTAGTTCCAGGGACTCGGGTAGCTGGAGGTCCATGGTTAGGGAGTCCTAGGGGAATTGTGTTAGGGAAGTTCTAGTCTGTTACTACCTGGTAGGTATATTGTGTTAGGGAGTTTAGGTTGTCTTCTACTACCTGGTAGGTATATTGTGTGATTAAGTTCTACAAACATTGAAACTCAACACAGTCAACTGTGACATGCTTGTGCATCGATATTAACATGTTGACTTTTCAAAATTATCAGATTATTCTATTTGGAATTAAATTTGATGTTAGAACAGAAAATTATAAAACTGCCGATTTTAAAAACATTATCTTCCAAACTGTAGTGTAACAGTGAAATAGCTAATAAATAAATTACCAAGATAACCTAATAAATAACAAAAATAACCTCATAAATAACCATAAATAGCCCCACTCACCTCTTCCTCCTCATCCTCACTGTCCCCCACAGTAGGATCACCCTCGCTAGCAGGGTTACACATCTGATCTAAACAGTACTGTAACTGTGTAGAGGTCTCTGAGGGTGATATCTCTATCAGCAGCTTTATAGACTCCTCCAGTCCTACTTCTCGAGCCTTCTCTCGGACAGTTTTCATGTTCAGTGCGCTGAAAATATAGGGCTGGAGTCACACTTTTATAGTGGCGTGGTAACACATGATAAATCGGGCAGCGGAAAGTAGTATATTAACCATTTTTATAAGGTTGTAGAAACTTGAACATGATGAATGAAGGCATATATTATATTGTATATTGTATAATAATATAAAGCACACTCCCGTACCTGAACAGCACTCCGTTAACATACTCCCTAACAAGACCGGCCTCATGTTCCATCAGCCCCTCCACTACAGTGAAGAGGAGAGAAGTGTTCTCGGAGAGGAATATTCGACCTCTAGTCCTCAGACATAGGTTCATTAGTAGTGCTGAGGTGTGGTGTAGTGTGTATTCACCTGGACAAATGTGTCATTATCACAGAGGTCGTTTTAATTTTGAATTCAGACCGATTTGTTTTGTCGCGATTACAATTTTGTCATTCGAGCTACCCAGTTGCTGTCCCGGTTTACTATCAGCTCCATTGCTTAGTAAGCTATAAATTTCCTACAAAATGCAGGTTCAGTAGGAACCACTGCTGTATATATCAGCCAGATATTGATAGAAACTGATAGAACACTGCATCTGACTAACTCAGTTCATCAGGGTCTGATAGCAGTGTAAGAAGCCATGTCATCATGTCAGGTGTACTCAACATGTGACTTTGGACTGCCCGGGTTAAACTCAGCGTCTGGAGAGCACCCAGCACCACCTGGAATGTATAAAATGTACAATGTATAAAATATATAATGTATATTGACTGGTATATTACCTGGTACAGTGATTATTGAAACTTAGTTAGCACCACCTGGTACAGTGATTATTGAAACTTAATTTGAAACAGCACATTCGTCATTATAGCTCCCGATAATATACATTCACAGGGTCACAGGGAGCATTAATCGACTATCAAAACACTAATGAACATTATATTATTATACAACAATATTATTATTACACCAATATTAATTGATAATTAATTAACAATAAACCTGTCTGATGACGTCATCCTGTGTTGATGACGTCAGAGATAAGATGAGATGTGAAATGAGAGGTGTGTGGGCGGAGAGGTAGACACAGCCCTCACTCAGTGCACAGAAACAATGGATTAGACGGGTGAAGTTCTCTGTTAGGGACATTTCTGTGGAGAGAGAGGAGTGTGGCTTATAATTGGAAATATATGGCGGGAAGGAGTTAATCCGATATAATATAACAGTAAAGACTTGTTTTAATAGTAAATAAAAATCTCGAATATTCAATATTAATAAATGATGTATTAATATATCATTCAGAACTCAGAACTGTTAACTTTGAAACATTCTGATTTGTTCGGTAAACTAAATCTTAGATATTCCCACATTTACAGGATCTAAACTGACCGGCATCAGCTGAGATAAAAGAGTCGAGTATCCTTATAGAATAGTTAGAGTCATCTTTACCAAACAAATCTTCTCTAACACACTGTGACAGTAAGGTCTCTCTCTCAGAGTCAGTACTAGATTTGGTTATCCGCCACCTCACTGCCTGCACAGATAGGGGTGTATTAGGACGCAGTGTTTAATAAGCACGTTAATATGCACATTAATAAGCACGTTTATAAGCAAGTTTATAAGCAAGTTTATAAGCACGTTAATAAGCGTGTTTATAAGCGTGTTTATAAGCACGTTTATAAGCACGTTTATAAGCATGTTTATAAGCACGTTAATAAGCATGTTTATAAGCACGTTTATAAGCACGTTTATAAGCACGTTTATAAGCACGTTAATAAGCACGTTAATAAGCATGTTAATAAGCATGTTAATAAGCACGTTTATAAGCACGTTAATAAGCACGTTAATAAGCATGTTTATAAGCATGTTTATAAGAACGTTTATAAGCACGTTAATAAGCACGTTTATAAGCACGTTTATAAGCACGTTAATAAGCACGTTAATAAGTACGTTTATAAGCACGTTTATAAGCACGTTAATAAGCACGTTTATAAGCACATTTATAAGCACGTTTATAAGCACGTTTATAAGCACGTTTATAAGCACGTTTATAAGCACGTCTATAAGCATGTTAAATAAGCACGTTTATAAGCACGTTAATAAGCACGTTTATAAGCACATTTATAAGCACGTTTATAAGCACGTTTATAAGCACATTTATAAGCACGTTTATAAGCACGTTTATAAGCACGTTAATAAGCACTTCTATAAGCATGTTAATAAGCACGTTAATAAGCATGTTTATAAGCATGTTTATAAGCATGTTTATAAGCACGTTTATAAGCACGTTTATAAGCACGTTAATAAGCACGTTAATAAGCACGTCTATAAGCATGTTTATAAGCACGTTTATAAGCACGTTAATAAGAAATTAAATTACCTGCAACAGATACCCCGCCTCAACATCATCCCCTCCACACAGGACCTCCTTTATCTTGGGCATATCCAACACAGCAACTGTCTCGAACTGTTCCTCCTGGGTCTCCTGTTTACGTGTCTCCAGCTTCCGTGTCTCCATCACCATGCTTTGTCTCAACATGTTGGACGCCGTACCTGTGAGAAGTATAAGATTATGAGATGGATATTCCTTTAAATTACAAAAGTTGAGCTAGATTGAACATTTATGAATAAAAGGTAATTGAATGAAAGGTAACCGGGGTTACATTGACCACAGAAAGTTAGGGTTGTGCTTTGAAAGGTTGAAATATTTCACCGTTAGGGGGGGGGGGGCTTAGTAGAGAATAAGTGGGTAAACTACATGTCAGTTCTTACCAGGGCGAGTAAAGTCAAGGTGATGTATAGAAGCTGAGACGTCTTGTTGTTGGAACAGTTGGATACAAACTCGCTCAATTGTACTCGGGTCTACCCCCTTCCCTGGGGTCAGGAGAAATTGCAAATCTTTCAGAGAATATTCTATTCTTCAGAAAGTTTCAGTAAGATATATCCCCTCGAATTTTGGATAGTTGTGAAGAATTTCGGGTTAAAAATATGTCGTAAAAGTTCAGACATTTATCTCATATTATGGTGACATAATTGGTTGTACCTAGAATCGCGTTCTCCAAACTCTCAACCAGCTCAGTAGCAACTGCCAAAACATTATAATACTCTTTCTGTTGCTTAGCAAACATGCTCTTATACTGGATACACTTAGCTTCCAGCTGCTGTAATCTCTTGTCTGTGTGTTTGTCTGTTTGTTTGTTTGTTTTCTCTACCAGCACCTCTAGAAGTGGTGCTCCTTGCTGAGGTAATAAGAGATTAGGATAATAAATTATGATAATTAATTAGGATAATTAATTAGGATAATTAATTAGGATAATGAACTATGATAATTTCCGCTGTCAACTTCTCAGCTCCAATAATGATATTGATACAGAACCTCATGAAAACCTACAATGAAAACTCCAGTACCTGGCTCAGCAGTTGAAACTTTGAAAACGATAACACTGATATTTTATATTTTATATATTTTATTTGTCCGCAATATAATTACACTTAATCAACACTAAAACTGTACCTGAGGAAGGACTGTTTTGAGAAAAGCAGTGACCCTTTCTTTAAGACTGCGTCCCCAGGCAGGGTTCAACAGCTCCTTAATCATGAAGTTATCCAGTGGGTGCTGGGAGATTGAGGCGAGGCCGAGACAAAGGAACCGAGCGTGTGCTGAATTCACTATTATCTGATGGGATAGTAATATGATTTAGTTTTAATTGACTTATATATTCTAGTTAAATAAGCTAATAGGTGAAATCGGATACTACTGTAATAAAATTGAAAAAATGTTGAAGTTGTTAAAGCAATTCAGCCAACTCATCGGGAAATCTGTGAATCTTGTAACCTTAAATCATATTATGAACAGTTCACGTAACTTTTGTTTTCTCCCAGCCTCATAACAGTCCTAATTACAAATTATTAAAAAATTACCACCAACACAGTATTCAATTATTTTCATTAAATTACCTCATTATTCAATTATTTTCATTAAATTACCTCATTATGAGCAGCTATTTCCTCCAGATACTGCACAAAATTGCGGTGTTGCAGTCTGAACTGGTTAATGTTTGGGTTCCCCCTCAGGGGATACGTCATGAAGTAGAGGTTCAGCTCGAATAGCAACAAGATGCAGGTTTTATCGAGAAGTTGCACTTCTTTGGGGACCAGACGGGAGAAGTTTGTCAGGAACTCTTCAGTTTCACCGTTACTGAAATTTGAATAATTTGAATAATTGTGTCATGATTATTAAAAGGTCTGCAGCTGCTCTTTTGTCTTAGTCGCCATCCGTTGTCAGTTGTTAAACACTATTATTATCGAACTTTACATAAATCTGAAGTAGTTAACAATAAACATCCTAAAGATCTGATAAGTCTACAACGAAGATCGGTAAACCTAACACGGTAAAACTGACACAATTAAAATCATTATCAGCCTAATAGTAGTTACCTAGTTACCTAGTTACCTAGTTACCTAGTTACCTAGTTGCCTAGTTACCTAGTTGCATAGTTACCTAGTTACCTAGTTACCCAGTTACCTAGTTACCCAGTTACCTAGTTACCTAGTTACCTAGTTACCTAGTTACCTAGTTACCTAGTTACCTAGTTACCTAGTTACCTAGTTGCCTAGTTACCTAGTTGCATAGTTACCTAGTTACCTAGTTACCCAGTTACCTAGTTACCCAGTTACCTAGTTACCTAGTTACCTAGTTACCTAGTTACCTAGTTACCTAGTTACCTAGTTACCTAGTTACCTAGTTACCTAGTTACCTAGTTACCTAGTTACCTGAACATGAGGATCAGCTCGTTGAGATGAAGATCAGCCTGGAGAGAGTTGGTGGAGTTGTCCTTGTGTTTGGTGGGTTCGGAGAAGGTGTGTCCCGCATTGTTAACATCTATCTTTAGAGTTTCTAGTGTCCTGGTGATGCAGTGAGAGTGAGTGGGAGTTATTTTACTACTGTAAGGGGTCGTTCACATATTACGTAATCAGCTGAGGGGGGGGGGGGGGGGGTTTCCGAATGATTATTGATTACGCTAGTGTAATTTTGACACAATAGCTATGTGTAAAACTGATTTCAGAGGGGGGGGGGGGGGGGGTAAAAATGTTCCAAAAAATGATTACGTAATATTATGTGAACGACCCCTAATATCAGTGGTGTTATTTGTGCCGATAAGGCACGTAGTAGAAGTGATAAAATATACGTTTGTCAGCTTGCATTGTAAAGCAACTGAAACTTGACACTTCGAACAAAAATGGTCGAACTTATATTCCTTTTCTTGCAAACAGCGCTTTTGCGGTATTAATAACATGAATTGTTCAGTTTTCACAGTTAACGAGTAACGGATAGGAAATTGGTCTAATCTGTAAAAACAATACATCGTATTACACAATTTACCTAGAAAAGTTGAAATGCTCCAGGTACTGTTTAATGAGCCCGAATATCTGAGAAGTTAGTTTGTTGGATCCGCTGTTCGGTGTAGACATGGTGCATCCTCCTGGTTGTAGGTTAACAAGTCAGATTGTGTTTTGATACAAGTTAAACACTAAGATGAGGAGCAGTGGATTGCAATGAATATAAACAAGGGAGAAACATTGGGGAATTAAAACGGGGGGAAATAGTGCATTCTCCAGTTCTCCTGACGGATTTCCCGTTCAATAGTCTTAGTATTCTCAGTTCTTGGTTAAGTTAGTTTAATCGCTGAAAGCTGACTCCTTGATTAGGACGGAGAAACAGAGCTATGAAATATATTTAAGGAACGGGGAGGGGGAAACTTTCAGTGATCTCTTAAAATAACAACAGGAATATCAGTTACCTCCCGTTATTAAATGTTGTTGTTATTGCCGCGGTTTATAAATGGGTTTAGAGAGGTTACTGTATGTTATTTTTAATATTTACCACATAATATGTGAGAGCAACTAGCTTTTTTAGCATTAGACGTACAAAATTTTTATTAATACAAGAACTTGTCAATTCGCATTTAACATTCACATTCAGCATTATTTCAGCAAAACGAATAGCAACTTATCATTAATAGCATCTATCTCAATAAAACCATGTATAACATCGGTGTAACAACCACAACAACATTATAACTGCAAATTCGAACATCTTAAACAAAATAGCATCAAAAGCAGTGTTTTATTATTTAGGGCTACCGCGTTCAACGTTTTAACATGAAATTGCATAAAATCCCTCACGATGTATAATACTACTGCTAAAATACCGTAAAAAATTGATACCAAAACAAATTCGTAATTATCAGGCAGATACCGTTAGTCATCTGCAATGTAAAAACATGATTAACTTCACTTGAGAGTAGACATATCAATCTTTAACTGGCCGGTGTGATATTTCTGCCACCTAACGAGCAATCAGTAACGACTACCACATATAAAGTTAAAACTGTCATTCTGAATGGGCGCCCAAGAACATTAAGTCCCAACAGGACCTATGAAGAGGAGTATTTCCACGTAACATCCCGGAGAAGGGTCAAAGAGTTCAAGTTGTCTGGGACTTGAGTGTAGGCTAGTTTAAGGAGAAGTAGTCTCGGACTTGACACTGAGAGTAGACTCGGTTCTGAGTCGGTAGGAGGGCAGATCGTGTTGTGTCTTCACGTGAACCATCAGTGCGTGTTGTTCCGAGTACTGGAGGAAAGTTTGAGACTTGAGGAAATCTGTTCTATTTTTAGGTTGCCAACTTAAAATGTGTTTTAGTAAATTCGTATTCTCTACAATTTTTGAAGCAAGATAGGTTTGAAGTTAAATCGATTATTGACTACTAGACATTTCGAGTATAGATTGATTTCCGATAGCAACTGAAGTAATGAATGGACGAGTCCCGACAATTAGAACTATGGGCTAGGGTTATAAACCCAATGGTTGGGGTGCTATCAGTAAAATTTAAAAATAAATTTATTGATGAATTAATAAATCTAATGTTTAATAAATACCTGGTTAGCACAGATAGGACACGTGGTGAGCTCAGCGTGGGTGCATATTATGTGTTTAGCGAGCGAGGACTCCTCAAACGTACACTTGCACACCGGACACTCCTAAATAGATAAATATATAATATTATATTAACATAAATAAATCAAGTTTTATACAATTATAGTAAATGTAAATCTCTTCTTCCAGATATGGTTCACAATATAATAAAGGGAGCATCTAAAGTGCTGTAAACTGTACATGTTTACCTTTATATGGATCTCGTACACATGCGTCTTTAGATTCCGCACCTCCATAAACACCTGGACAGTTTAGCTGTTAATATTTACCAAAACAGCCTCAAACAAGAAAGCCTGTGATGTAAATTGTAAACATATCATATGATATTCCCCTATATAGGCTATAACATCTACAAAATCTTGACATTTTTCTTGCAATGATAACAGAACTAATGGTATTGCTCCCCCGCCCCCCCCCCCCCCCCTCTATTCCTCTTACCATGGGGCAGGTCTGATGAGCGATACAGTTCCCACCCCCCCCCCCCTCTATTCCTCTTACCATGGGGCAGGTCTGATGAGCGATACAGTTACCACCTCCCCCCCCCCCCTCTCTATTCCTCTTACCATGGGGCAGGTCTGATGAGCGATACAGTTCCAGGTCTGCTGGTTCCTGTGAGCGGTGGAGATGTGTACTGCCAACTGTTCGTTACTTCCAAACATAACATTACACTTGCTACACTTCCTGAACTGTGGTCGTAGTCTGTACTCCTCCTAGCACAGGGTTCAGTTTACACTTTTTTATGTTAAATAGGTTAACGAACGAACATATTTATTCTATGGGTTTCTGTGATCACAGAGTACAATTACTTTATGATGTGTACGTCTGGCTATATAATTATACACTACTGGACATGAGTGCTGTTTATCAACTCACTATTGGTGTTCGTTCTCTCTGTGTCTGCTTGAAGGGGGGTGAGATGGTAGAAGCACGTCCAGAAGATGAGCTGTAAGTTGTACTGGGTCCTGGAGCAGCTTCCTCTAGGTCTGGTCCGGGTGTAAGAGGCGGGGTAGTGTTTACACCCATTGTTCTGAAAAGATGTAAGGGTAAACAGTACTCGTTTTCCAATATGTACTGCGAAAATCAATAGATAATAAACATAAAAATATAAAAGTCTGGTTAAAGATGTACCCGGCAGCAGATATTTTGATCTTCTTTGCAGCAAGTTGGTCACTTCCATCCTCCTCGAAGTCTCTCTTCAATGGTTTTTCATCAGATGGCATGAGTAATAATCCAGGTGCTTTCAACCGGAGTCTGATAATCTGGCTACTTGTCAGAACATTGTCCAGGACAGGAAATGGTCCACTTTCGTTTGTTGCTGTGGGAATTTTATGATTAAAACCGTTCCTGTGATAAATCTTTTGTGTAGTGTACGAAATGCTCAATTACCGTGACATTTGACCCGATTGCACACACTTCTAAAATCCAACTTCATCCGAATTTACTATAAACGGGGGCAAGTACATAAGATGTTATTCCAATATATAATCAAGAGGCTTACATATGAACACATTGACATGGGTGTAGAGTTGAGCCTGTACGGAACCTAGTAGTTTCAGTTCCTTGTTTAACTTGCCGTACAGCAAGGACATTCACTACTTTAGCCCGGCGAGGCACATAGCTCACACCACAACTCCGTGTCAAATGTTTCATATATACTAGCCAAGAACACAAGATATATCCTTGTGTGTTTGGGAAGCGCTCATTACCGGTCATTACATCATTACTGATGCAGTCAGGCAGAACTGCTTCCTATATATTCACTATTTAAGGCCCCTTCCAGCCATTGCCACCTGCCACCTAATTTGGCAGGTTTTACATTAAGACTGATAATCAATTTGAAGTCTTAAAATGATTCCTGCAAAATTAACCGAAAACCTGCCTATTTATCGTATTCGTGCAGAGATTTATCTCACGTAATTATTTAATCGAGTTGTTGATTTATAGAAAAGCCTGCAAAATTAACACAAAACCTGCCTCACCTTTCACCTACTCTCGGCAGGTTTGCTCTATTTTGGCAGGTTTTCCGTTAAATATAAAGTCGAATGCTGCAGATTTAACGCAAATCCTGCGTAAGTTGAGATAATTTGAATCAACTTGTGGCGTGATTAAACCTATATTGGCAGGGGTTTTGGATAATTTGAGTGTACAATGTGGAATACTGTAATGATCGTATAACCTTATTACTAGGTAGGGTGTAGGACTGAGACTTGGTTTGTGCAAAGCTACAGAAGTACAGAATGATACATGCCTACATGGCTCTATAGTTTATACTTTTATACATGCAGTCACTAGTCAGTGGCGAAACGACCGCCCGACACTCCGGCAACCCCTGCTATGCGGAAGGGGATGGGGGGGGGGGTGCAGCTGCGGCCTCTTAGGTACGTTTCGCCACTGCATATTATCCACTGTTACCAACACGGGGTCTATGATAAGTTTGAGTATAAGTTTGAGTATAAAAAATAATCGGTTTAAAAACCGATTATTGGAAAATAACTGTTTGCTTAACTTCAGTTCTTAGGTTGCCATTTTTAGATTAGATTGCTATGTTCTTAAGTAGTGAGGACAGCACTTTTTCAGTTGCAGTGCCTCTACCTGTTCATTGTTCACATTGTAAGATTTAGTGAATGAAGTGATTCTGAAAGAATCTTCAATTACAATTAATATAATAGTTCTAAATATGCAGTTATTTTCAGATTATGAGATATTTGATCGGAAATTTGTCACACGTTAAAGTGACACTTAATAAGTTGGACCTTAATCGAAATTCGTATTCACGAATTGGAAATAGCTCGTACTATAATTTATAGGTTGACCTCCCACATATGCTCTAAGTGGGAGGTCAACCTATAACTCAAATTATTGCTATTTACCAATATTAATTGATCACTGATGTGGCACTTTCAGCGGAAAATTAGTAATAGAAAGCGGACAAACCAGTTTTGGTGAAGGATGTATATCTTATACTCTTATAGTAGTTGTACACTGTACAGCAATGCTAAGGTAATGAGGTAATGCTGTAATGGGACTACTGCGGACCCTCTACCGGCCAAACATATTATCTCATTATTGAAGGGTGTAGACTGTAATATAGATGTAAGAACTTGCTAAATTGGGAGGTGACTGTTTTAAAACGAACAGATGCTTGCTTACTAACTTATTAAGAATGAGAGGTGATAGTGATTTACTTTATCTTGACAGGACAGTTAAGTATTTAAGCTTAAGAAACCACGTGGAGCTAAACGGTGCAAGTGATACAATACTTGAAAATTGACCCCCCCCCCCCCCCCCCCGACAATTGACCAAACAAATATATTTATTATACTAACCCTAACAGTAACCCGATTGGGCGACATCTGTCCGACAGCCGAATTGGGGATTTCGGACAGATTTCGCTGTCGGACAGGAGTCGTTTTTGGCGACATCTGTCCGAATTTCGGATCATATTGTAATTTCGGTTCACATTCGTATTTCACAAACTCACGGGTAATTTCGTGACGTTGCTCCCATTGTTCGAATGCTGATTTGATCCATTGAGATCTGATCCATCGATACGTGATTGACTATTTAAGGACAGGATTGTGCTAGCCGTACATTAACAAGCTGTCGATCACATCACAGGACACAGCCTACATGAGTACATATAGGATAGCAGCCGTATGGAGATCAGTTATCGCAATCCACAATGGCAACCAATCTTCAGTAAACAGACCCAGATCTGCAGCAAACAGACCCGAGAGATCTGGAAACGCTATCCATTCCTGCAAACTAAATCCTCTCTACCGACAACAGTCCAATGATGCTCTGGATGGGACGAACAGACTCGTCGATCATTCCTTTGGGGGACTCCTAAGAACGCAGATCATATGGTGGACGCGGAGCATTGCGTAGTCAACGCCCAACGGTACCTTCAAATCCGCACCTAATCTCTTCCATCAGCTCTTCACAGTCCACGGACTCTTCCCTGACGGCTGGCACCTCCCCCTCTTCTAAGGACTCATTCCTGGAAAATCGACGACCCTCTACCGCAACATGTTCGAGGAGATAGACACCTGGGCTTCTGAGGCCTTGGGGCTACCAACCACAATACATTCTCATGGACTACGAGCTCGCCATTCACAACGCAGTTGCTTCATGCCTGCCTGCCTAGGTCGAAAATAAACTAGTAGTACACTATGGCTCAGATCATATCTCAAATTGGCAATGTTACGTATTCAAATTAACAGTTCAGATCACGTCTCTAATTGGAAATGTGTTGTATTGAAATCAGATCACAATTTCGGACAAATGTCGTTTTTTCTGGTACCCTGAGTCGGACAGATGTCGCTGTCGGACAGATGTCGCTGACAGGAGTCGTGTTACCCAGTAACCCTAACCCTGACCCTAACCCTGACCCTAACCCTGACCCTGACCCTAACCCTAACCCTAACCCTAACCCTAACCCTAACCCTGACCCTAACCCTGACCCTAACCCTGACCCTAACCCTGACCCTAACCCTGACCCTAACCCTGACCCTGAATTGACCCCAGTGTAATTACATGGGGGGTCAATTGTCGGGGGTAGATTGCATCAGGGGGTCATTTGTCGGAGGGGGGGGGGGGGGGGGGGAGGGGGTCAATTGTTGCGGTACCGTACTATATAAGTATATAGCGTACTATACCTCTCATTTGGAGATTCAGTGCCATGGTTGTCAGCTTTTTATCAACTCCGGCCAATTTCTTGACTGCGCTAATCAACTCGGTTTTATTGACTTTTAGTTTTGGTGCCAAATAAGCAAAATTCCAAATAACTTAAGAACTTAAAAGAAAGATAAAAGAAACCTGCCAATTTATAAATTTAACGCTGCCATAATAAGATTATAGCATTGTAATCTATTTGGCATGGATTGATAATTTTATAACAAATCCTGCAAAGTTAATGGAAAACCTGCCGATTTAACTTTATCACTGCCGTAATCTATCCGGCAAGGATTGATAATTTTATAAAAAATCCTGCCAAGTTAATGGAAAACCTGCCGATTTAACTTTATCACTGCCGTAATCCATCCGGAAAGGATTGATAATTTTATAGCAAATCCTGCCAAGTTAATAGAAAACCTGCCAAATAACAAATACCTGCGCTGTTGATGCAGGATCACTAGTTAATTAGGCAGGTTTTGACATAAAAAATTAAGAGAAAACCTGCGGATTTAGTGTAATATACTGCTGATCTGGACAGGGTAAATTAGATTACTAGGCAGGAGTGGTAATTTCGCAGTCTTCGCTATTAACTGGGCAGGTTTTAGGTTAAATTCGCAGTGGCAATGGCTGGAAGGGGCCTTATTTAGTTTGGTCCACCAACAATGAACAAACCAGCTCAACTAGTCTCGATCTACAACTTAACCGACACATGGTAACGAAAACAGCAGTGCGCGGGAAGAAAGTCACGTGACTAGAAAAATATGTCCCAAGATTCTGTCATCGCGCCCTCCGTGAACGAGGCGCGCGCAGACATGCATAACAAATTTTATACGCTCGACAACTTACGTACAAGTTTATATTATGAGGACAAGTTACAAGCAGCCGATGCGATGAATGTACTACTATACTCGATGGATACTTTTCGCATAGGAACAAATAGAACCAAAAGGAATTGGTGCCAATTACAGAGAAAAATATAACACAACTTCTTCAATTTTCGAAGTTAAACGGCGTAAAATCAGGCGGTTTAATTCTGGTGTGATTTTTAGCAAATTTTGACATGTTGTCATGGTAGAACACAATTATTGTACTATTTTATATCAAGAAAAAGCACTTACGTCCATAGTTCATTAGCAGATCGTAAACACCCTGGATCAAGTTGTCGAATTGTTCCATTTCTCGTTGCCTAGAAACGGATATAATTACAGCTATGGTTATGTTCTTACTGTCAAGTTCGTAGAATATCAACATAGGGGTCGTTCACATATTATGTAATCACTTTTTCGGTCGGGGGAGGGACCCCGGGGGGTCCGATTGACGAGCGTACTAAATCACTCAACACTCGAACTTCGAGATTTTTCTAAGGGGCCCCTTAAAACCTAACACGAATCGATGTATTTTGGACACTTCACATGACATATGGTTAAAATTCTCCCCTGACGAGTTATCGGCGAAAAACTGTTTCGATCACGTGAAATTACCATATGAGGAAGTTGGTATTTTCTCGTTAGGGTATTTAGGGTAAGGGTTTTAGCATATGCTTCAGTTAGGGATTGGGTTAGGGTTAGGGTTAGGCTCAGAGTAGAGGGTTAGGGTTTTGAATAGTCCCTCAGGGCCAGCTAGAGAACGTGTTCAAGTAAGTCATGTGATAGTCACGTGTAGAGTGATTAATCATGATCCTTCTACTGACATCTGATTGGTGATTCTCTCGCTTATTTCGATAAGGAATGGCACATATAAAGTTTCCAACAATTTCTCCTTACATAAACTTACTCTAAAAAATACGATTAAAAGTGGATTAATGCTGTGGTTATGAACTCAACAATGATGTCACGTGCACCATAACGTCACATGTATAATGACGTCATATTTACAATGACGTCACGTGTACGATAACGTCACATGTATAATGACGTCATGTTCACAATGACGTCACGTGTACGTGTACACATCCACCACGAGGTTCACTAATAACTACATGATGGTACTAATGTACACTCTGGTATATAACGCACTTCCGGCCCATGTCCACATGTTAAATCCTGTCACACACTACAAAATATTATTACATACTTTACCTGTCAGAACATTATCCACGTGTGTTTGTGCGTGTGTGTGTGTGTGTGCGTGTGTGCGGAGTAACTGTACTCTCATTCAGTGTTCATTTTGGTTATTGGAGTCCTTGATTTGTTACCACGATATTAATGATGCCTTTCAAAATGAGTGGGTTCAGTATTCAACACTAGTTTCCTTGACAGAAGCACAAATTTGAAGTAAAAAGAGCTGGCTCATTTTCCGAAAAAGAAGTTGCCGCTTCACCGAACTTATCAAATTTAAGTAGGAACAGTGCCGGGACATTTTCATTTGTTATCAATGAATTTAAACGCATGGGTTTTTGGTTCAGCACAGCTTCCTCGTGACTGATAAGAAGTGGTAAACTGATTTCCACAATTAAATGACATGGAACTGATAAGCAAAACTGCCAGTTTCCATTGCTATTCAACACACTTAGCAATAGGAGATTAGAAAATTAAATTAAATTCTCGTCCCAGTTTTTTTCAAGTTTAAACCTAAAATTCCAACGATTGAATAACAGGTCAAACGAGAAAAATGGTGATATGAATTATGCAGAAATATTTCTAAATGGGAGGTTTAATTATGAATTACACCCTAATTAGCATATTTTCAAGATCATACCGTGCAATTCCAGATCATGTTTCGTGCAAATCAGTGGTTTATTCATTTATCACACATTTAGGTAAGTAATAGAGTTAACACTGAACAATCCCCTCAAATTAACCTTGTATAAAACTAATAGGCTCCTAAAACGTAACATGACTCATTTATGCAATTATTATTGAGTTTGGCACTGTTACAAGTGAAGCCGTACTCGACTCAACTGCTAAATGAAAACAGTACATCAAGTCATCTCAGTGCAGAATCAAAAGAATCAACTGCTCTGGTATTTATACAACAATTAATCCACAAAAATATGCATACTTTGGAAATTGGCAGAGGTTCGTGTTTTGACGAACACGTCGGAGAAGGAGGCAATCTAATAACTGAATGTAAGATAACATGTTTGGTAAACCTTCAAACTTAAACCAACAACCCTGATGCTACAACTACAAGAATAATATCACACAAACAGTACAAGAGAAATAAAGACAAGGATAAAACAGGTACACACATAAACATTCTCACATTTACAACCAGATAACGCTCTTATCTCTCCCTTATCACTGATCACGCAGTCACCTCTCACGTTACACAGCCAATCAGTGGCCGTTTTCACGGTCACGTGTCTCCAAGGCAACCAATCACAGAGCTTAGCCCCTGCACGTGATGTCATGGCAACCAATCAGAGCAGGTACAGATATCACGTGATCAGAGCTTATCGATTCGGGAGATATAATTACTGGGTATTTTATGCAGGGTTACCATTTCTACCCCCACTACACGTTGCTAATTACTAAATTGATAGCGGGCTGAGCTCGTGGGAGATTGGGATATTGAGTCCATATAAACTTGTTGACGGAAAATAAATATTAAATTAAATATATGGGCACTTGTAATTAATGAATCCCTAAAGATTTAATTCTAATTTTCCGTGGAACCCAAATAAGATTCTTAAATATCATTTCAGATTGTTTTCTAAAAATAACGTTATATTTCGTTTGATCACTGCACGTGTAGCACATGATAATAACACGTGACACAATATCACGATGTCAAGTGACTCCACTTAGGTGATAAGCAAAACATAATACCAGCCTACTTGGCAAACTCACCTAACATTGTATCCCCAGCTTAAGTCCAGCAGACCACGTGTCTCCAAGGCAACCAATCACAGAGCTAAGCCCCTGCACGTGGTGCCATGTCAACCAATCACAGAGCTAAGCCCCTGCACGTGGTGCCATGTCAACCAATCACAGAGCTAAGCCCCTGCACGTGGTGCCATGTCAACTAATCACAGAGCTAAGCCCCTGCACGTGGTGCCATGTCAACCAATCACAGAGCTTGCCCGGTATTGTATCCTCTCCACTTGTCCGACAAACCATCATAACGATCACCACTCTTCTTCCTCCATAGTCCATACTTTAGTGAAACTGGTTACTCACTGCTTCTTTGACAACTGCTAGGGACAAAAATGTTCGTTAAAAATATATTTAAACTATTAAAAAAAAAAATTTTAAAAAAATATATTTAAACTATTAATATATTTAAACATTTATTAAATATATTTAAACATTTGTATCCAGAAATTATTGCGAAATACCTCATAATCTTACTCCTTCATTCAAATAATTCTAATTTCGATCTCTTCCATTACAACATCACGTACAAGTACAACACAGCATTATTACATAATACTTGTCAACGACTTGTTATTATGTGCGTTATTACCGAATCATCACGTCTTCTTATCCGCACCATTGACTAGAATTCTTATTTTAGACACGCATTTTCTAAAAGACAATATTCCTACTATAATTCTATACTGTAAGATAGTAGGAATTTCATGTTGCAACAAGGTTGTGCTTCTGTACACTATTTCATGTTGCAACAAGGTTGTGCTTCTGTACACTATTTCATGTTGCAACAAGGTTGTGCTTCTGTACACTATTTCATGTTGCAACAAGGTTGTGCTTCTGTACACTATTTCGCCAACCATCACTAAAATAAAATTTCCCAACAAATTTCTCTTTTTTCCATGATACAAAGAAACATTCCAATTTTGCGATGGTCCAGATAACTACAATAATTGCATGTTAAACTTCCCCTTCTCAGACTGCCCGGACCCTTGATCATGTTTAGTGGCCTCCCTCATGCTATTTCACATCTTGTCTTGAAGTCTGAGGACTGAGGACTCTAAATCGTGAAAAATCCAGTTGTACAGTAACAATAATACCAGATCACAGAAGAGAAAGTGTCTCATTTAGGAGTCGACAGTAAATTAGCCCCTCTGTAAATTATTTCACACCTTCAGTTCTTAACGCTTTGAAAACTTGAACATTGCTGGAGCGTATCCATTAAGGTAGACACACCCAAACTGTCGCAGATCTAAATGGGATTGTGTAATTCTCTCATGCTGTAGAGAAAATGTCATTCTGAATCCAAATGAGAACAAAATGGCTTCACTGTATTGATAATTACACTTCGTAGCGACATGTGGCTCAAAATGGATTTTAGATTCGAATATGAGACGACTAGCCGGTATGTTCAATTTGAAATCACTAATCCGTAACACTGAACATTGTGCAGTTAAATTAACATGGGCGGGACTAACAATAGTGTTTCTCCGAAACAATTGTTGCAGATGGTTCTCAGTAGTTACTGTTTTCAAATCAGTCGCCACGTAGGATTGTTAAGAAATTATTTCGTATTTAAGAAGCTGCCAAGGCTGATTAAGGTATTGTGAATGTTTTCAACATTTCATAAACTCTATACTGTTTATTATTTGTGGGGGGTTCATATCCTTAGTATTCTTGAATCACAAGGGTCCACGAGGAAAGTCCTTCGTCACTCTTGAGTAATTATAAAGTAGGTTAAGTAGAACAGAATTTTTCTTGCTTTTATCGCCGTTTTTAAATTGCAAAAACGAACAAATTCTGGGACGAATAGCTAAAAGCGATGTGTTACTTTCAAATACTGCATATTTTAAGCATCTGTTACACTTTTCAATATCTATTCCTGTTCTACTATAAAAGTTGGATACATACTACATTAGACTAATATTCTTTCACATTATAACTTTATAATATTAAAGGTAGACATGGCTTCTAAGTTCCAGATCCTTCTCATGATAATGATGTTATCACTCTGCTACTCTGTAAAGGCCAAGAGCCTTCTCCAGGACGAGAAGGCACTTCTGTTGGAGAAGAGGGCAGTCTGTGCCAGTTTCTTAACGAAGGTGAGAAGAGCAACCTGTATATGTCTGGAATACTTAGACGAAGAATTCCTAGACTGCACGAATCGGAAAATAACGAGACATATACGTTGTAATCGGGTTCAAAACGTCAGAAGTAAGAAGGGATGCAGACCGAAAGAAGTGCACGAGATCCACTAGAATTTGTATTCTCTCGATAATTTATATTTTCTTTGTCAATACGAAACCGTTGAAACTGGTATTATTTTCTGCTACTTCATTAAATTTTTCAATCAAAACGTTTAAGCTCATCGTGAGCAACACGAATGGAGCAACCCACGGTCGCCCATAAATAAAGCAAAACAGAAATTCGATTAGAACAAAATAAATGGGGGTCGACTAATGAACATTCGCAGGTCTGTTTATTTTGTGTATATTTTCGGGTGGTCGAACCATGTTCATTCGCCGTTGTCCTAATAACTCAAAATAATGTAGCCAAAGCAAAAATAAACAATTTTTGCCAAAACAGAAAATTCTTTCCGGCAAGTGTATTTTATAATATATATGTAAATATAAACCAATAATATTCCGTTGAAAAAAGGGATTTTATATTTTAATACTTATGTACTGCAAATATCATGAATTTAGATAGTAACACGCACGGACAACTCTCATATTAAAATATTAAGCTTACCTCTCATTAGAAGTCACAAGACATTTCCACAGCTCACTCACAAAGTGTTGAGAATTGTTGTTGTCCACATCGTACTTTCTACCAGAACACGAAGTTTTGTAAATACAGGTATTCAGTTCTCTCAGTTTCATTGGTTTATTCATCAAAGTCCATTCTTCTTCTTTGAATTCGGTACTGACCAAAAGTTTATCTTTGTATACAAATTTCTTAGCTCCATTTTTATGATCTACCACTCCGCTCATTGATTGGCTGACCCATACATTAGATAAGTGAGATGGCGTAATGCTCAATGCTGCGATCTTCTTGTCACCAGTGAATAGAGCTACGAATGGTTTGGATTCTCCCAGTCCCACAGTATTATTTGTATCGATACACTCAATATCTCTTGGGATGAAATCACAGTCATTGAACTGAGCAATAAAGAAAGCATGCTTTTCACTGTCATTCACGTTAACAGTACCACGTGCTATCAAAGCTTTATGCTCAGCCATCACTCTTGTCTGGTCTGTTGCCCATATTGATATATGCGTGAAGTTGTAGCCATCACCCAAGTGCTCCATGAACTGAAGGAGCACTGAATCTATTTTGTAAAGCGGAACCTCCTCCTCCTTCTTCTTCTTCAACAGTAGAAACGCTGCTACTACTACAGCACCAACTGTCAACACTATTTTAACTCCTCCATCCCATATCAGTCTGTAATAAGTTTCCATGCTGGGGGGGATTGTTAATTTCAGGAACTAAGGTTTGTTACATCGCCAATTTGCACATTGGAAAGAAATAGTGACAGCAGCATTTTATTTAGAAAAGCATTTTATTCAGATAAGTCGTGTTCAACAGACTGAATTTAACGATGGGTAGGTGAAAGGTCTCAACGTTGACCTAAGTTAAATCCATAAAAGAATTATCGTTCACTAAGTTATAATTGATAGTTAATTTATTAACTTCTTAATTAAAGGTTAGGGGAGAGTTTCGCCGTAATGTTTGCTTATTTTAATGACAATCCTTTATATTGGTAGGAATTTACAGAATTTCTGTAATTTTGAAAATAGGAAATTCGGTAATGTGGCAACGCACGGTTAACGCACGGTCACTTAAGGCACGGTTAACGCATGTGCGTTAACCGTGCCTTAAGAGACCGTGCCTCAACCGTGCCTTATGTAACCCTTGTGCCTTAACCGTGCCTTAACTGTGCTTTAACCGTGCCTTAACCGTGCGTTAACCGTGCGTTGCCACATTACCGAATTGCCAATTCTTTTTTTTTAAAACAGTAATACTCTGATTTTACAACCGCAAAAATATAATGTTTATTATATCTGTAATCATGATGTACAAAATCAGTGAAGCAAAATCAGAGGATGCGAATCAATTCTAAACTTAATTTTATTGATACTACTCCTAGCTATTACCTATTAGACATTAGTCACCATACGTTACTACACATGTTATCTATACGATCATACAAATGTTCTATTTTATAAATATAATAATCTACATAGGAGATTCTGTAAATTTGCTAATTATGATAGCAGCTGTTCTAGCAGCTCACTGGACTGATTATACAGTCCTGGAACATTTTCAAACAATGATTTCTAAATAAATTTTCATAAATAACTGAACCCAAATAATTAAAGTCTATCGTTACTATTAGCTACTTTCAATATCAAATACCAGATCTAACAATTATCACCATTCATTACGAATGAATTTCTGTCAACAACACTTTTCGGTCAAGCTACCATCCTATTTCAAATATCAAACAAATTTTGTTTGACATCTTTGACACGTGTTACACAATACACGTGTCATATCATTCCCAAAGATAAAATCCATAAAAATCTCTACTTAAAGCGGAACCCGGAATTTGTGGAGGACAACCAAAGCATCAGAAGAAAACAAAATGGTTGGTAGGTTACATTGAACAGAAGCAAAAAGCAAATTAAGTCTAGCATCAATCAAGGAAAAATCAAATTTTAGTTCTTAATCATTGAGATAATCTCAATGCACCTAGTTTGCTTTATTTACAGCGTTACATTCAAAAATCGATTTAATTTTAGGAATTCGTCATTCACAAGACATAATATTAGGTATGAAATAACAATGCATCTAAGAGGAAATAATGATTAAGATTTAAGGAATTAATTATAGATAATTACAAACAAAAATGCTAGTTCGTTGTAGATGTTGGATTGTTCACAAAAAAAATATGCCAGTTTCTACCTGAACCCGTTCCACTTGAAATTGAATGTACTCTGATAAAATCATCTCTTAATTTAAGGTCCATAATCAATCAAATCATTATTTTAGTAGCTTACAAAGCCAATAACTAGCGCGGCTATTAACAAGCTTTTTAAAATACTAAAAGATATCTTGTCCTCTATCCAGGTTTGGGAGTTAAGCCGTATTTGCCAGGCTGCAGGAATGTCTCTATCAAAGTGTTCTTAAGATCAAGCAGTTGCTCAGCCAGTACCTTCTTACTCTGCTCCGAACCAGAAGGACTTATAATCTCAGTGTAATACTTTATCTTTGGCTCCGTTCCAGATGCACGTAGAGTCCCCACACAGCCGTTGTCAAAGGTAAAGGTCAGCATCTGCCCACTGGGATCCGTGGGTAGGATGGACTTCTTGTCCTCGAAACTGCTATCATAACCAGTTGTAACGTCTCTGATACCTACTATCTTGTACTTACCACAGTGGGTCGGATACCCCTTGTCTCTCAGAGCTTCGAACATGGTCACTATAGTTGGAGGGTCAAAACAGAGATAGTAAGAATCATTGGAGATGTGGTATCCGTATTTAGTGTAGAGAGACTGGAGGAACTGAGACAGAGAACTGCCGCTGTCGTAGAGTTTGGAAGTGTAGGCAGCAAGTACTGAGCCTGCTGAGATACCATCTTTATCCATGACATTAGTCCCGTACATGTACCCAATACTTTCTTCGTACCCGAACAGGCACGTGTAGCCCTCCTCCATTTTGCGGAGAGCGTAGTTTGCCATCCACTTGAACCCTGTTAGGCAATCTTCAAACAGGAATCCTTCCTTTTGACTCATGGACCTTAGGAATTTGGAAGAAACGGTACTGGCAACCATGTAAAGTTTCTCATTAGGAAAATTAGGGTGAGTGGATTTAAAGTTCTCGTATGCAATTGTACCCATTATTGCACCTAACTCATTGCCATTGAAAACATACCAGGAGCCGGACGGTGATCGTTCCGCACAAGCCAATCTATCAGCATCGGGATCATTAGCTATGATAACACTGGAATTATTAGCATCAGCTGCTTTCATTGCTAGATCTAGAGCACTTTTACCCTCTTCAGGGTTTGGGAATGCTACCGTGGGGAAGTTCGGATCGGGTTTGCATTGTTCCAGGACTGACACGAATGGATTTAACCCGAAAACTTCAAATGATTTCTCCATGAACTTCTGTCCAACACCATGCATGGGGGTGTAAGTAAACTTTAATTTGGAGGACTTGAGAGTGTTTTTGTCATCAACCGCATAGCTTTCAACATCTTTGTAGTAGTTACTGTAGATGTCATCGTAGGGGTCACTCCTAAGTTTAGATGTGCCCAACATATCAACATTCCAAGCGTCAGGTTGAATCTCAAGGTTCTCTAAGATATGATGTGCAATGTTTCTATCGTGGGGTGGAATGATCTGGGCTCCGTTCGACCAGAAAACTTTGTAACCATTGTCTTCCTTGGGGTTGTGAGATGCTGTGACCATTATTCCAGCTGCTGTTTTGTATCTACGAACTGCATAAGCTAGGAATGGGGTGGGAGTGATGTCAGAGAAGAGGTGGACGGGAATTCCGAGACGGACCATAGCAACGGCAGCCAACTTAGCAAACCTGATATAAAATAACTTTAGTTGGCTATCACAATTAAATGGTTGGACACAATATTTACAAGCACTGAACTAAATCCTAGGCATTAGAGAGTTTTATAAATAACTTTAATTTAGATTATCAACGTATTTATTACCAATAATATTATTATCGTCGTGTTAACACTAAAGACTCACCTTGACGAGTTGTGTCGAGCATCAAACCCTATAGCAACACCATTCTCTCTGACAAGAGACTCCTGCACTTCCAGCAGATATTTAGCAAACCCCTGAGATGTTTGGATCACTGTCACATCATTCATACAGGAATATCCGGGTCCCATCCTAGCTCTCAGTCCAGCAGTTCCGAATGCCATTCTTTTCGTTAACAAAGCTTCAAGCTCTGTGTGTTTTCTCTCTTTGACCATGCCCAAGAGGGCTGCACAGGTACTCTCATTCTTGTCTATATTTAGCCAGCTTTGTATCTCCTCATCCAGTTTACTGGAGCCTGTTTTAATGTCAATATCCTTGACGATGAGATCTTGCATACTATCCCTAGATAAATTAGAATTGTTAGGTAGATAAGATTTTAAAGGTGTGTTGGTATGTAAGTATTACAGTTCATAAAAGGGTAAGATGATATTGTAATATTTTAATTGAAATTATTGAATTACGATAATGACACCCGGTTCAAATCTTTGCATTTTTTAAGTAAGATAAGTTTTAAACTCCAAATCCAATTCTTTTTAATTATTTATCTTAAAAAATCTTACTCCTAATGTACCTAAACAAAGCACAAGATTTTAAAACTGGGATTTCTTTTTGAAACACTCTGTTTACAATGCACGACACAACCAAAGCACAACATTTTAAAACTGGGAATTCTTTTTGAAACACCCTGTTTACAATGCACGACACAACCAAATCACAAACCTTATCACTGCAGAAAATTCCAAACAAGAAAAAAAAACTCAGCTCTGACAGTGAGTGCCCCCCCCCCCCCCCACATACATGAGACATATGATATGTCTGCTAACAGCATAACCGTGGTCAAGTAATCTAGGTAAATCTCATATCAGTGATAAAACTCCATTAGTAGGCTGTGTTGTAATTATTTAATTATGTGCTAGCCAGGGTAAGTTGAGATATTGCAGATCGAATTATTTTCAACCTCGTACCTAATCAAGTGAGCTGCTGAATGACGTTCTTTCAAACAGCTCATCTGAGTTGTACAAGATAATGATGTAAATCAGGCACAGGATGGTAGGTAATGTTGAAATAAATCTATCTTAGATAACTGAACATTCCCTACTACTTCGTAAGTAACAAAATGTTTTTTCAACTTACAACCTAGCGCAGATTTTTACATTATGCTACACTATACTGTGAACCTTTCACTTGAGTAACTCATAGAATAAACATCAATAGCAGGTGCTATATAATATTACTTTATCAGTAATTCAAACAACTGTACATACGGAAATGCCAACAATTTTCGGCCGAATTTGCCTTAACTTTGTGGTCGATTTAATAAAGATTCAACAAACCATTGCAGCGATTTTCAGAAGTCGAAAAATGGTGATGAGTATTATGTATATTATATATAATTATTTTCGTTATTATAACATGTCACGATGGCCGAGTGGTCTAAGGCGCCAGACTCAAGAGCAATCTTGCATTCGTATGAATGAGCATTCTGGTCCACGAATGTGGGCGTGGGTTCAAATCCCACTCGTGACAACTTTTATAGTTGTGTATAGTGTAGTTAACTCAACAGTCAACGTGTATACCCTTCTACAACAGTATGTATAAACTTTTCACTTGAGTAACTAGAGTAAACATTATGAGTGAGATATTACTTTATCACTAATTTAAACAACTGTACTACGAGTATATTCATGTTGAATTAGCACGTCAAAATGTTGTATACTGTATTCTTCACATTTATTGTGAACACAAATCAGTAACTTGTGTGTATTAATTATAGTAAACAATTATTTACACACTTTAGTTTATTGTATTATAAATACAACAATATAATAAGTATGGAAATAAATAAGTTCAATAGTTTAATAACCAAATCGAACAACATCACTATTTACAACAAGAAGCATTTCATGTGATGTGAAACCACACCACTTTGTACAGTACATGTGTTACCCACAAATAGTATCAATAACAGATTATTGCAGTAATGCAACCATTACACTACTGACTACAAAGCAATAATTGGATTTTATCGGACAATAGTTTCTATTACCAGTTCCCTGCACCCCACAATATAATACCTGGTCTCTGTGCACGTAATATAGCACAGATTCTTTACTGGATGCACGCTGAGATACTTGCTTTGGTAATATTCTTCGAATTCCTGACTTCTTAGGAGACTGGGGATATTAATATGATTCTAAAAGTTATCAGAATAACTGCTTTGATGCTTTATGTTGCATTGCAATGTCTCCTGATTCCTGTGAAAGTGATGTTCCTGATACACAAGTCGTGGAGAAATGCTATTATTCCTCATATAAGGTATGACTAATTTGAAACCAAGACATGTAATATATTTCATTTATCAATTTATCGTGAATTATGATTTGACATTTATAACTTTTTAATAATGTTTATGATTAATTTTAAGATAAATCACACTTAAGTTGGAATATGAATAGTAGATTTATGACTTATTTATGATTTCAGAATACAAATGATGCAGAATACAGCTATGTTTTCCCAAAAGATTGGCCTATGCAAATTCTATGAGTTCATTCGCTTCTTATACGAAAAAGCAGTCACAGTCAATAAAGAGTACACAGCATTTGGAGATGGTATCATAGCATTGGAATGCAAACCTAGGAAGCAGAAACCTGGTGCACCTCTTGCAACTGCCCACTTAGTGCTTCATGGAGGAGGGTTCATCTATGGCTCACCTATGACAGTGGCAAAATTCAGCGAGCATCTGTGCAATTCATTGGGTCATGATGTCATAGCTCTGAAATACCCACTAGCCCCAGAGCACACATTCCCTGAACCTCTCATTTATGTTGCAAGGGCCATAAAAATGTTTTGTAACAGATACGATACAGTACATTTAGTGGGAGTTAGTGCTGGTGCAAATCTTGCTCTTTCAGCATGCTTGTTGCTTGCAGATGTTGGAGAAAAACGTAGGCCACAAACACTTACCCTGATTGGAGGACCATATTCTTTTAACACAGATGCTTTGTCTTATAGAAGGAATAAAGATGGACCGAAACTCACAAAGTCTATGATCTGCCAGTATTGGTCACTGTACATTGAAGGCAATCAAGGAAAAAAACAGGAGCTCTTCAACAAGTTTCAAACAATATTGAACCAAAAGGCATCCTCCTTTCAAGAAATGTATCAGCTGGGTACAAACTATCTAGCGTATTGTGTTCCAATCGACTCAAACTTTATTTTGGACCTCCCAAAAACATTAGTTTTAGTAGCTGAAGAAGACATTCTGTTAAGTGACAGCATTGCTCTCTACCGAAAACTGAAAAATGAAAGATCAGAGGCTCTGTTGAAGGTGTACCCAGGGGCACACATTCATCTGGCTGAAGAAAATGGTATAGTTGAGCAGGACATCATAAGCACTATGAGAGACTATTTTGTATTTTAGCATGTTTTACATGCTAGCTAAGTGCTTAAAAGCTAATTTTGAACTTTATAGCACTTAGCTCAGCCATAGTAAGAGAGTCTAGTCGTAGTTCAGCTACTGTGGAAATCGACTTTTTAAATATATTTTTATTGCTTGATTAAAGCAACCATTGCATGGATAGATAGAGTCTCAATCTTGATAAAAGTATTTTCTGTACAATAAAAATTTGTTATCCTGATCCTATTTGATCGTATGATCAGTTTCACAATTACTTTTTTATTGGTTGATCAAAACAATCTGTGTTTTAATTATTCTTTGCTTGATTTAGTTAAGCAGGATAGGAGTTGATTTTGGCTGTAAATTATCTTATCAACCTCTTCTTCTCAGAGTAAGAAATGTCAGTAATCTTACTATCTCAAACTAATTTATAAAATATGTCAATGATGCTGAGTCGGAGTAGCTTAAGTAGCCTAAACCTTAATTAAAAGATTCATTGACATAGCTAATAACTTCAAATGGTCGAGTTGAGTAGTATTACTTATAGCAAGAAAGTTTTTTTTTTGTAAAAAAATTATTCAAACAATATACACATAATTGTCACAATGACCCTATATAAAAACAACCCTTTAAAAACTCAACAAATTCCCTATCTTTTATTGCCATATTACAATGAATAATAATATCATAATAAACATAGTTTAACTTAAACATCCGATAATAAACTCATGGATATTAGATATGCTCATGAAATGTAAAATATGCTTTTTACTATATGGACACGTTCATTAGAGTTTGAGGATATTGGTAAACAAAAATAATAGCGTTTTTGACGATAGTGGCTTAATTTTGACATCTATTAACCTAGCACGTTCAGAAGTTCTGAACATTAGCCACGTAGCCCATCCTCCCATATGCACCGCTCAGAAAGAAAATCTATTGTTGTTAGGCACTATAATGTTTCAAATGTCACATTTTGTGTGACTTAGTTAACTGCAGTTGTCTAATTATCATTCTTTGGTCTGAAATATAGTAAATTAGGTCAATCTAACAATTATGATACAACATTGGTTAATGGGCACGGATCGAACGGTTACAAGGCAATATTTGGGTAACTTTGTCACACTCATGATACCATACCTCTATTCTACTGTGAGGTGTCCTAAAAACCCTTTCAACTCATTATTTGATGGTTGCTCTACCAATCATAGCCCTAAAATATGTTGTTTTGAATATATAGCTAATACAGGCACTCGGTTATTGGGAAATGAGGTTAATTCTGTCACAATATATGGAATTTAAAATTTTGGGCGAATTATTTATATCTGATTTTGGTTTGAAAGGCGGGAAAATTTTATATGATGACAATGTAGTTGATGCAAGTTAAGATCAGTTGATGTTAACATTGTCACAAAAAATTATACGAAATCGTAAATAGATTAAAAACAATGATGATAGAATGAAATAGTCTCTTATAATAACTCTTATAATAACCCTTATAATAACTGATGTGACAAAGTAAACATGTCTTGCCCCTATTTTGAAGATCTATATTCTATACCTCTATTAGAATATTGTCCAGAACATCAGAGCTTAAGTTTAACAATTTTAGGTTAAATTTGTCAAAGTCACTAAAAATGTGACAAAATTAACTTTTCATGCCCCAACAATTTCAAGATAGTGTGTAAAAATTAGCAGGCTGCTTTATTACCTATATAAATCAATCCAAACTACAAAAAAATATATGTTAATGTGATGTCGATTACCTAACTCTTATAATAACTGATGTGACAAAGTAAACATGTCTTGCCCCTATTTTGAAGATCTATAACTCTATTAGAATTCGACATTCTTTCATAAACGATTGGAAGAATATTGTCCAGAACATAAGAACTCAATTTTAAAAATTTAGATTAATTTGTCAAAGACATTGAAAATGTGACAAAATTAACTTTCCCTGCCCCAACAGTATCAAGATACCCAAGATAGTGTGTTAAAATTGGCATAGGATTTATTACAGGTATATTAAAGTATTAATCGATCCAAACTACGAAAAATATCTTTTAATCTGATGACGATTACCTAACTCTTATAATAACTGATGTGACAAAGTAAACATGTCTTGCCCCTATTTTGGCGAACTATACCTCTATTAGAATACTATGTAACTTTATCATCAAAAAAATTTCGATAAAGTAGTTATTTTGCCAGCAAGGAGCTAACAGAGTTATAATAATTTTTGGTGACGAAATTACCCTATTTTTGACCATGTAGCGGTAGTTTAATTGTGACACTGTTAACATATTACCACCTGATAATGATTTGTGTGACTGGTGCATGGTACTAGCAGTGTTGTTTGATCCATAGTACGTATAATATAAGGGGTTTAAGCTGGTATATCATTATTTGTTCAATTTCACACATGTTCAGATATCATCAAGATTATGTGACAAAGTAAGCTTGGTTGTGCCTTCTGTGTTTTAATTCCTTACGACTATATAATATAATAACAATTCCCAGCACTTCCAGGCCATCAAATAAACTGACACTACTCAGCATTGCTTATCAGGGTGCCCTAAACATTCATCACATATTTTCTTTAATGTGTGACAGAGTAAACCTGAATGCACCATCTAACGAAAAAAGTCGTCAAATATGTAGGTAATGGTCATATGTACCCATCCAATCAACTGGACACTCAAAAATTTGGTCAAAAACGGCAGCAAGGGGTCCATATTTACTCCGTCACATGTTTATAGTGTGACAATGTAACCATTTCCGTGCCGGCCGTATTTAAGCGATATCTTATCACCTGATTAAGATATCGTTATGTGACAAAGTTAGCCTGGAGGATGAGACGATTATCCTAACCATCAAGGGTTTAAGTAATTTCATAGTGTGACAAAGTCAACTACACTGTGCCTTTTAATAGGGTCACTTATATTTACCAATTTCCTCAAACTCAAATGAACGTGTCCATATATATACTACTCGAAAATTCGTCTTAAGAGAAAAATGTAAACAATATACACATAATATAGCATTGACCCTATATAAAAATTCAATATGAAATGAAAAATCTTAGTAAATTTTATAAAAACCCTTTAAGTAGTAGAAGTAGCCAGTTCAATTTGTTGGCTCTAAATTTATATCTAGTTCTGATATTTTAACAGCGCTACCACTTTTTATCCCTCTTTCTCCTCTAAGAGCTATTATTGTTGTTCTCAATAAGTCAAATCTTATTCTTTTCCTGATAAATGTCATTGCCTCACTGTATCTTTGTCCTGATTTTCTAAACATTCTATCAGCTAACTTTTTTTTTAAAGTATTTGCTCCTTTTCCCATTCCACCTGTTGTTGATAGGACTATTGGTGTACATGTTCCATGTTCTACTTCGACAATCCTTTTGTTGTACATGTTTTTCTTCTGTCTCTCATGGCTAGTGTACATACTCATTGGAGATCCAAGAGCCTTATTGGAAGGAGCTTGAGCATGAAATACTCTTACACTAAAAATGCCCTTTCCAATGGGATCCATAAAAGTGAAAACTGGCCACGGCCCAAATATTACATATCAATCAATTACAATTCATTAACATTACCAATATTAAAAACTGTCCAAAATATCTAAGAAAGTAGCCAAAGGGCTCAATATTTCAATCTAAATCTTCAATATTATCTGGTTTAAGTCGCAACTTGGGCCCTCTGTCCCCCCTTATCGAAATAACTGTTGTCTTTAATACCTCAAAGCGCAAGCGCTTTCCAAGATATGTAACTGAGTCTGAATATCGCTGACCCGTTGGAGATTCCATCTTTTGTGCAAGCTTTTTAATCAAGCTCTCATGCCTCCTGTTGTGGAGAAAACTAAAGGTGCTCTTTTCTTCTCAGTCTCGTGAGCCAATTACATCATAGGAATTGGTTTAGCTGCGTTGGTTGGAGCAGGAGCGTGAAACACTCTTACATCAAAAAATGCTCTTTCCAGCGCATTCCAAACTGATCTCCTTCTCCTAGCACTAACATCTAACCTAGCTCCATCTGCTTTGTTGGCCCCTGCAGGAAGTTCTCTCCCATTGACACTTTGACAGGGTTAAGGAGAAGTTCAGTGGTAAATTTGGCGCTCACAGGTCCTCATGATCATGTGATCACTGATCGCCGCATGAGGTTCTGTAAATGCGCAGGGCACCTTCGAGCTTATAATATTCACATTACTGAGGCAGTCAACCAACGCGCGGCTTTATTTTTATGATGTGATATGTTTTGATTGTTATTAATAAATACCAAAATTTAAATTTGTTTTCCTAAAATTTGTTTTCCTAACGTCTTTACAGCCAGCAGTTTCTAAAAGCTCTGCTAACATATCCCTCAATGAATTGTGGCGAAAAGATACATACCCACCCCTAAAATTCCCTATCTCAAAATTTTCTTTTCTGTAAAAAAATTTCAAACACTATACACGTAATAATATAATTTCAATAATATAATTTCACAATGACCCTAAATAAAAATAACCCTTCAAAAACTCAATATTTTGAAAATCATCCTTGGCCTTGTGGCTCCAAGTTTAAATCTAAACTGTCTATATTGAAAAAGTTCTTTCTCGCCCCTCTGTCTCCCCGAAAAGAAATCACCGTTTTTCTCAAGATTTCGAAACGAAGGCGCTTCCTAATATTATATCCCACAGCATCCGAATATCAATAGCGAAAAAATCCTAGACAGCATTAATGTAAAAAATTAATAAGACATGTCAGCTAATGTCTGCAAATGTTTTGTCCTTTTAGACTCATTTACTGAAAACTAGTCCGTTGCGAAGGTGTCCATTAAATTTCCGGATTAAACAAAGCATCTGGGGGACTTTACGGTTATCCGTGATTGGTAAAATTCCTGCCCCTCTTTTCTTGTCAAACCGTTGTTTTTTAGTGTTTTCAAGGCAACTATAAAAATGTATTGTAAGCTTTAAAGAAAAGAGGGTGGCGCCAATTTCGCCCCAGCACCCGTTATTAAATGATTTTGAATAAACAGCTCAACATGCTCCCAACAACTTAACAGCGTATCTTGTATTTTGGAAAACGTTGTCAATTTGACGCGCCGCGCATTTTTATTTTGCTACGTTTTCAGTGCAGCTTTCTCGAAATTGCGTAACAAAATTGCAGCAAGTAAAAAAAATTATGCTAATAATGGACAGCATGTGTACAGTTTAGCTCCTAGAGCGCGGCTAATATTAAATACTAGTGGACTCTATGCAGCTCTCCCAGCACCCCTAATTTTACTGATCTGGAGGTCACATTTTATTGAGCCAGTACAGGCTAATATTAAATACTAGTGGACTCTATGCAGCTCTCCCAGCACCCCTAATTTTACTGATCTGGAGGTCACATTTTATTGAGCCAGTACAGGCTAATATTAAATACTAGTGGACTCTATGCAGCTCTCCCAGCGCCCCTAATTTTACTGATCTGGAGGTCACATTTTATTGAGCCAGTACAGGCTAATATTAAATACTAGTGGACTCTATGCAGCTCTCCCAGCACCCCTAATTTTACTGATCTGGAGGTCACATTTTATTGAGCCAGTACAGGCTAATATTAAATACTAGTGGACTCTATGCAGCTCTCCCAGCGCCCCTAATTTTACTGATCTGGAGGTCACATTTTATTGAGCCAGTACAGGCTAATATTAAATACTAGTGGACTCTATGCAGCTCTCCCAGCACCCCTAATTTTACTGATCTGGAGGTCACATTTTATTGAACCAGTACAGGCTAATATTAAATACTAGTGGACTCTATGCAGCTCTCCCAGCACCCCTAATTTTACTGATCTGGAGGTCACATTTTATTGAGCCAGTACAGGCTAATATTAAATACTAGTGGACTCTATGCAGCTCTCCCAGCACCCCTAATTTTACTGATCTGGAGGTCACATTTTATTGAGCCAGTACAGGCTAATATTAAATACTAGTGGACTCTATGCAGCTCTCCCAGCGCCCCTAATTTTACTGATCTGGAGGTCACATTTTATTGAGCCAGTACAGGCTAATATTAAATACTAGTGGACTCTATGCAGCTCTCCCAGCACCCCTAATTTTACTGATCTGGAGGTCACATTTTATTGAGCCAGTACAGGCTAATATTAAATACTAGTGGACTCTATGCAGCTCTCCCAGCACCCCTAATTTTACTGATCTGGAGGTCACATTTTATTGAGCCAGTACAGGCTAATATTAAATACTAGTGGACTCTATGCAGCTCTCCCAGCACCCCTAATTTTACTGATCTGGAGGTCACATTTTATTGAGCCAGTACAGGCTAATATTAAATACTAGTGGACTCTATGCAGCTCTCCCAGCACCCCTAATTTTACTGATCTGGAGGTCACATTTTATTGAGCCAGTACAGGCTAATATTAAATACTAGTGGACTCTATGCAGCTCTCCCAGCACCCCTAATTTTACTGATCTGGAGGTCACATTTTATTGAGCCAGTACAGGCTAATATTAAATACTAGTGGACTCTATGCAGCTCTCCCAGCACCCCTAATTTTACTGATCTGGAGGTCACATTTTATTGAGCCAGTACAGGCTAATATTAAATACTAGTGGACTCTATGCAGCTCTCCCAGCGCCCCTAATTTTACTGATCTGGAGGTCACATTTTATTGAGCCAGTACAGGCTAATATTAAATACTAGTGGACTCTATGCAGCTCTCCCAGCACCCTACCTCTATTAATTTCACATTGGAAAACTTTTCATTGTGTTTGACCTCAACTTAGATGTATTTGTTTTTTTTGCTATTTTTTAGCAACTCCAATTCTCTTTTGTAGAGCTGATTCTTGTTATATAGAAGTACACTCGATACAGTTATCTTATATAATATGAAAATATATTGAACAGCCAAACTACTGGTATATCTTTATATTGGGAAGAAAAATAATACAAGTTCTAGTATTCTTTTAAAAATAGCCGTTCATAACATTTACTTCATTTTAGGTATGTGTGTGTGAAACATCAGAACTGAATAATGGACCAGAGAATTCAGAGATCTTTGGTTACCTGTTTCCGGTTTCGTCGGTTCACACTTCACATTGCTGCGTTCCTGACCTAGCTTCGCCTGCATCAGTAGATCATATTATAATATGCATTATAGACTATAGTTATACAGCTTGAATTTGAAAGAGCTACATGGTTGTTGTTTCGAGTGCTTTTTCATCTGCTGTGATGAATTGGCAGACAGCATCAACGGTTACCAACATAATAGGTGCATTGCAAGTTGTGCAATGCTGAATGCATACGTTTCGTCAGTGACTTCCTTCTGCCTCATTGATGCGAATACAGCTATAGTTACTCTGGACTGCCATGATAGAAACATTGAAACAGATATTGACTGGCTTTAGGTATGTGAGACGTAAGTATTGAAACCTCAAATTGTTATGATCAGGTTCAACATACTTGCTATGATCCTTTATATAATATCAATATATTATATAAAATATAATATATTACATTGTATATTAATCTTGATATAAAATCTTCGCTTTTTGATGATTGTAAGATGTTCTGTTTCGTTGTAACCTTGTCCCCTACATAATTATACTAGAAAACCCGTGGTCACAGGGAGGAAGCTAATACTATTCTTTGGTAGTCAGTTTCTATCGCATCAAAAAAATATTCATCACAACCGAAGATACAGCCAATTAAAATATAGCTCCACTTAACACCACGTAATAACAAAAACCGATCAAAATGCCTCTCTCAAATCCTTGCACGTGCACGTGGGAACAACAATCTTCGTTACCATGGTTACTATGCAACTTCCTATTTCTCATCTAATTTGCACGTGGGCGGTCGTACAGACAGAAACAATTCTCTGAACTATAGTAGAGATAATAGTACATCATTACTTCCATTTTTCAGGTTTTTATTGGTGTTGCAAACGATGTAACGATCACTAAATTCTGTGCCTATGTGAGATTTGTTGGTTCATCGAATAACATCAAAGTTACAGTGTGAGTAATTCAACTATCATGCACTTCATATTTTATGTCCCCCTACTCATTGTTCACTCTCTGTCTTCATCAGTGTTACTCTACATTTCTCTCAGTAGTTACTCTTCCACTCAGTATTAACTCTCTGTCTTCATCAGTGTTACTCTACATTTCTCTCTGCAGTTATTCTTCCACTCAGTATTAACTCTCTGTCTTCATCAGTGTTACTCTATATTTCCCTCAGTAGTTATTCTCCCAATCAGTGTTAACTCTCTATCTTCATCAGTGTTACTCTAGACATTTCGTTCAGAAGTTATTCTCCCACTCAGTATTAACTCTTTGTCTTCGTCAGTGTTACTCTATATTTCCCTCAGTAGCTACTCTCCCACTCAGTATTAACTCTCTGTCTTCATCAGTGTTATTCTACATTTCCCTCAGTAGTTACTCTCACACTGAGAGTTAACTCTCTGTCTTCGTCAGTGTTACTCTATATTTCGCTCAGTAGTTATTCTCCCACTCAGTATTAACTCTCTGTCTTCGTCAGTATTACTCTACATTTCTCTCAGTAATTATTCTCCCACTCAGTATCAACTCTCTGTCTTCATCAGTGTTACTCTACATTTCTCTCAGTAGTTATTCTCCCACTCAGTATTAACTCTAGCTCTCTGTCTTCATCAGTGTTACTCTACATTTCTCTCAGCAGTTATTCTTCCACTCAGTATTAACTCTAGCTCTCTGTCTTCGTCAGTGTTACTCTATATTTCCCTCAGTAGTTATTCTCCCAATCAGTGTTAACTCTCTATCTTCATCAGTGTTACTCTAGACATTTCCTTCAGAAGTTAATCTCCCACTCGACTCAGTATTAACTCTCTGTCTTCGTGAGTGTTACTCTATTATATTTCCCTCAGTAGCTACTCTCCCACTCAGTATTAACTCTCTGTCTTCATCAGTGTTATTCTACATTTCCCTCAGTAGTTACTCTCACACTGAGAGTTAACTCTCTGTCTTCGTCAGTGTTACTCTATATTTCCCTCAGTAGTTATTCTCCCACTCAGTATTAACTCTCTGTCTTCGTCAGTATTACTCTACATTTCTCTCAGTAATTATTCTCCCACTCAGTATCAACTCTCTGTCTTCATCAGTGTTACTCTACATTTCTCTCAGCAGTTATTCTTCCACTCAGTATTAACTCTCTGTCTTCGTCAGTGTTACTCTATATTTCCCTCAGTAGTTATTCTCCCAATCAGTGTTAACTCTCTATCTTCATCAGTGTTACTCTAGACATTTCGTTCAGAAGTTATTCTCCCACTCAGTATTAACTCTCTGTCTTCGTCAGTGTTACTCTATATTTCCCTCAGTAGCTACTCTCCCACTCAGTATTAACTCTCTGTCTTCATCAGTGTTATTCTACATTTCCCTCAGTAGTTACTCTCACACTGAGAGTTAACTCTCTGTCTTCGTCAGTGTTACTCTATATTTCGCTCAGTAGTTATTCTCCCACTCAGTATTAACTCTCTGTCTTCGTCAGTATTACTCTACATTTCTCTCAGTAATTATTCTCCCTCTCAGTATCAACTCTCTGTCTTCATTAGTGTTACTCTACATTTCTCTCAGTAGTTATTCTCCCACTCAGTATTAACTCTAGCTCTCTGTCTTCATCAGTGTTACTCTACATTTCTCTCAGCAGTTATTCTTCCACTCAGTATTAACTCTAGCTCTCTGTCTTCGTCAGTGTTACTCTATATTTCCCTCAGTAGTTATTCTCCCAATCAGTGTTAACTCTCTATCTTCATCAGTGTTACTCTAGACATTTCCTTCAGAAGTTAATCTCCCACTCGACTCAGTATTAACTCTCTGTCTTCGTGAGTGTTACTCTATTATATTTCCCTCAGTAGCTACTCTCCCACTCAGTATTAACTCTCTGTCTTCATCAGTGTTATTCTACATTTCCCTCAGTAGTTATTCTCCCACTCAGTATTAACTCTCTGTCTTCGTCAGTATTACTCTACATTTCTCTCAGTAATTATTCTCCCACTCAGTATCAACTCTCTGTCTTCATCAGTGTTACTCTACATTTCTCTCAGTAGTTATTCTCCCACGCAGTATTAATTCTAGCTCTCTGTCTTCATCAGTGTTACTCTACATTTCTCTCAGCAGTTATTCTTCCACTCAGTATTAACTCTCTGTCTTCGTCAGTGTTACTCTATATTTCCCTCAGTAGTTATTCTCCCAATCAGTGTTAACTCTCTATCTTCATCAGTGTTACTCTAGACATTTCCTTCAGAAGTTAATCTCCCACTCGACTCAGTATTAACTCTCTGTCTTCGTGAGTGTTACTCTATTATATTTCCCTCAGTAGCTACTCTCCCACTCAGTATTAACTCTCTGTCTTCATCAGTGTTATTCTACATTTCCCTCAGTATAGTTACTCTCACACTGAGAGTTAACTCTCTGTCTCTATCAGTGTAACTCTACATTTCTCTCAGTAGTTACTCTTTCACTCAGTTTTAACTCTCTGTCGTCATCAGTGTTACTCTACATTTCTCTCATCTTAGTTATTCTCCCACTCAGTATTAACTCTCTGTCTTCGTCAGTGTTACTCTATATTTCCCTCAGTAGCTACTCTCCCACTCAGTATTAACTCTCTGTCTTCATCAGTGTTATTCTACATTTCCCTCAGTAGTTACTCTCACACTGAGAGTTAACTCTCTGTCTTCGTCAGTGTTACTCTATATTTCGCTCAGTAGTTATTCTCCCACTCAGTATTAACTCTCTGTCTTCGTCAGTATTACTCTACATTTCTCTCAGTAATTATTCTCCCTCTCAGTATCAACTCTCTGTCTTCATCAGTGTTACTCTACATTTCTCTCAGTAGTTATTCTCCCACTCAGTATTAACTCTAGCTCTCTGTCTTCATCAGTGTTACTCTACATTTCTCTCAGCAGTTATTCTTCCACTCAGTATTAACTCTAGCTCTCTGTCTTCGTCAGTGTTACTCTATATTTCCCTCAGTAGTTATTCTCCCAATCAGTGTTAACTCTCTATCTTCATCAGTGTTACTCTAGACATTTCCTTCAGAAGTTAATCTCCCACTCGACTCAGTATTAACTCTCTGTCTTCGTGAGTGTTACTCTATTATATTTCCCTCAGTAGCTACTCTCCCACTCAGTATTAACTCTCTGTCTTCATCAGTGTTATTCTACATTTCCCTCAGTAGTTACTCTCACACTGAGAGTTAACTCTCTGTCTTCGTCAGTGTTACTCTATATTTCGCTCAGTAGTTATTCTCCCACTCAGTATTAACTCTCTGTCTTCGTCAGTATTACTCTACATTTCTCTCAGTAATTATTCTCCCACTCAGTATCAACTCTCTGTCTTCATCAGTGTTACTCTACATTTCTCTCAGTAGTTATTCTCCCACGCAGTATTAATTCTAGCTCTCTGTCTTCATCAGTGTTACTCTACATTTCTCTCAGCAGTTATTCTTCCACTCAGTATTAACTCTCTGTCTTCGTCAGTGTTACTCTATATTTCCCTCAGTAGTTATTCTCCCAATCAGTGTTAACTCTCTATCTTCATCAGTGTTACTCTAGACATTTCCTTCAGAAGTTAATCTCCCACTCGACTCAGTATTAACTCTCTGTCTTCGTGAGTGTTACTCTATTATATTTCCCTCAGTAGCTACTCTCCCACTCAGTATTAACTCTCTGTCTTCATCAGTGTTATTCTACATTTCCCTCAGTATAGTTACTCTCACACTGAGAGTTAACTCTCTGTCTCTATCAGTGTAACTCTACATTTCTCTCAGTAGTTACTCTTTCACTCAGTTTTAACTCTCTGTCGTCATCAGTGTTACTCTACATTTCTCTCATCTTAGTTATTCTCCCACTCAGTATTAACTCTCTGTCTTCGTCAGTGTTACTCTATATTTCCCTCAGTAGTTACTATCACACTGAGAGTTAACTCTCTGTCTTTGTCAGTGTTACTCTATATTTTGCTCAGTAGTTATTCTCCCACTCAGTATTAACTCTCTGTCTTCGTCAGTATTACTCTACATTTCCCTCAGTAGTTATTCTCCCACTCAGTATTAACTCTCTGTCTTCGTCAGTGTTACTATATATTTCCCTCAGTAGCTACTCTTCCACTCAGTATTAACTCTCTGTCTTCATCAGTGTTATTCTACATTTCCCTCAGTACTCAGTAGTTACTCTCACACTGAGAGTTAACTCTCTGTTAACTTCTCTGTCTTTCCCTCAGTAGTTATTCTCCCAATCAGTGTTAACTCTCTATCTTCATCAGTGTTACTCTAGACATTTCCTTCAGAAGTTATTCCCTCACTCAGTATTAACTCTCTGTCTTTGTCAGTGATACTCTACATTTCCCTCATGCTTAGTAGTTATTCTCCCACTAAGTATTAACTCTCTGTCTTCGTCAGTGTTATTCTATATTTCCCTCAGTAGCTACTCTCCCACTCAGTATTAACTCTCTGTCTTCATCAGTGTTATTCTACATTTCCCTCAGTACTCAGTAGTTACTCTCACACTGAGAGTTAACTCTCTGTTAACTTCTCTGTCTTTCCCTCAGTAGTTATTCTCCCAATCAGTGTTAACTCTCTATCTTCATCAGTGTTACTCTAGACATTTCCTTCAGAAGTTATTCTCCCACTCAGTATTAACTCTCTGTCTTCGTCAGTGATACTCTACATTTCCCTCATGCTCAGTAGTTACTCTCCCATTTAGTGGTAACTCTCTGTCTTCATCAGTGTTACTCTACGTTTCCCTCATTAATTACTCTTCCACTCAAACTTCTCTGGGATTGGTGGAAAAAGAAGAGAAAACTTCGACTGAAATACGATAAGGGTGAGTTAAAAGTTTCAAACCCGCTTAAAACGACGACACTAACTTGGTGCTATATCACTACATAATATGTGCAAGGCAAATTTCTGGAGAATCGAGTATTTTTTTGTAATAATTTGAATTATAAAGCGACAAAATATTATGTGTTCTCTCTTGGTTTGATTTTTTGAACAACAGCCAGTAATTTTAGAAGGTAAACGGTCAAGCAAAGTGTGCAAGGTCGTTGATGGAGTATTCTATGTGAAATCCTCTCACCGGTCTGAGCCCCACCAACTGAACATCAGAGAACCAACTTGCACCTGCAGACATATTTTTCAAGCTATTGATGATGGTTTAATGAAATGCAATGGGAGGACCTACCTGAAGATTACAGAAACATACTGTTCTTCGTAAAAGATAAAGGTCTGTTAAATTGATCTGTATGCATGTTTACATTCCAATTTGAATAGACAAGACAAAATTGAGGTTCATAACTCGTTCATGTGCTATGGCAGTGCGTCCGCGTCGATGTAGGAGGTGTGGAGCCTGCTAGTAGAGAAAATATGAAGTTTCCAACAGTAAATATTATTATCAATATCAAAGGCAGGGCATTACTTCGACCTCCGAGGCGAGGTATCCGTGTGGACCCTGGTTGTTATCAGGGTTGGAAAGACAAAGATAATTTTGTCTGTTAAAGTGGGTTATCACTCTCTGCCATCAGGCTCATAAATCACATCTCCGCAGGGTTTGCCAGGTTTTCCCTATTGCTTTGCTTCCAATTCTTATAATAGTCAAAATATAAAATCCGATATTATTTTTGCAGGAAGTGATATTGGGATATGGCCAGCTGATGCAGATGTAAATAAATGCTGCGATTATCCAGCATCAGAAGACGAGGATGAAGAAGTAGAAGATGATGAGGTTGGAGGAAATGGGGATAAAAGAAAGAAGAAACGGGACATAGACTATAAAGGAGATTGGCGGGAGCTTTCAAACAGAATAACTTCCTTCGTTAATGATCCTGAGTTTGACGTGATGGACGATGATGTCCGTGCATTATTATATAAGAAACTGTCAGATACCGTCAATGATGTGGCATCCTATATTTACAAAAGAAACTAAATTAGATAACATAGATAAGATAATGTTTGATAATATATTACTTTAAAAGCCGTGCAATCATTTTAGATATTAGATATTAAACTAACCATATTATGATATTCTCCGTCTAACTATTCGATCTGTCTCCATCTCACTATTCAATCGGTCTCAACGTTCATTCTCTGTTTAACTATTCAATCTCTGTCTCAGTGTTCATTTTCTTGTTTAACTATTCAATCTTTGTCTCAGCGTTCATTCTCTGTCTCGACTTCTCGACATTTATTCTCCGTCTGACTATTTAATCTGTCTCAATGTTCATTCTCTGTCTCGACGTTCATTCTCCGTCTCACTATTCAATCTGTCTCAATGTTCATTCTCTGTCTCGACGTTCATTCTCCGTCTCACTATTCAATCTGTCTCAATGTTCATTCTCTGTCTCGATGTTCATTCTCCGTCTCACTATTCAATCTGTCTCGACGTTCATTATTTGTTTAACTATTCAATCTCTTTCTCAGTGATCATTCTTTGTTTAACTATTAAATCACTGTTCATTCCTGTCTCGACGTTAATTCTCCGTCTCATTATTCAATCTCTGCATCAGTGTTCATTCTCTATTTTAGAGTCAATTCCCTGTCTTACCTATCAATCTTTCTCGGTGTTCATTCCCTGTCTGACTGTTCAATTTCTGTCTCACTGTCCATTCTCTGTCTCGCTGTTCAATCTTCGTGTTTCTTTCAAAGTGTTACAGTGACAAGGAGACCGAGTGATATTGTTGTAAAATAAAAAGCTTGTTCGCTTTAGTTATAGTGATATTAAAACATATACAACACCATGTATTATGAAATTTTAGATTTTGTTACAAAATATGGACAGTGAATTTGATGTTGTTGTCTAATAATACAAGACGTGAGGCGCGGCAACATTATAAATTTTAGAATTGCCCGCGCATTTTAGTACTTTGCCGCGGCTCCACTAGTATTTAACGTTTACCCTAGAGCGCGCACAAGGTCACGCCAATTAAATTATTAAAAAACGCGTCAAATCATCAAAATAAAATAAAATGTTTTTAATTATATCATTATGATGTCAATATTTGATATTTTAATTTTTAAACTTTGATATGAATTTATCAATCATATTGAGGACAAAAATCATATATTAATTAATTTATTGCTTTTTTTTGTTGTGCAGTAGTGTTGCAAGAAAATAAAACCAACTTATTATGTACTAAATGGAATCAAGAATATTATTGACTATATTTGATAACGATGAATTGTAAATTTCGAATAAAACCAACTTATTATGTACTAAATGGAATCAAGAATATTATTGACTATATTTGATAACGATGAATTGTAAATTTCGGTCTCCAATTATTGAACTGCGGAAGCTGGTTGCCTCAACAATGTTGACTATGCATGGTATGACTGAATTGTAAACACGTGATAATTAACGAAAAATAAATGATGAACATGATTCAAAAACTGTAAACCACCAAATGAATTATCGCTTAAATTTAAATAAGTATTTAAACAAAAACCATTATGTGCCGTTAAGCAGCAGGGCGCGGCTCATCTGGGCCACAGCAAATCGGCGAAAATGGGTTCGAAAAAGCCACTATTGGCACTCGAGTCCTTGATCTTTCCGATGATTCACTGGGGCTTTTGAGCTGCCGTCCTTCAGCTTCTGTAAACTGAAATTACTACCAATCCAAGTTGAGGCAATCAGCCGACGCGCGGCTTTTACATTTTATGGTTATATATGATATGTTTAATCTGTAATAAAGATCAAAATTCAAATTTGTTTCTCTAAAAATTTGTTTCTCTTTTACTTTGCTTTACTAAATTTACTGTTTAGTTACATTTAATACATAATAGAAATCATAATGGAATTAAAAAGGCCTGCATATTTATTTGACGAAGTCCATTTTGAAGTTTAAGCTCCTTGACAAATAATTATAATGAAAAAAAAGTTAACTTTGGATGGAGTTGTTTCTTCGACTTGTTTCATAACATTTATCAGAAAAAAAAGTGACTTATTGAGAACAGCAATTATTGCTCTTAGAGGGGAAAGAGGGACGAATAGTGGTAGTGCAGTTAATATAGCAGATTTAGATATAAATTTTGAAATCCTAAGAACAACAGTGATTTCTCTCCGTGGAGACAGAGGTGCGAGAAAAAACATTGTTAATATAAACAGTCTAGATCTTAACTTGGAGCCACAAGGCCAAGGGTAATTTTTGAGTGTTTAGGGAGTTTTTTATATTCTTAAAGGTTTGTTTTTATATTGGGTCATTGCTATATTATGTGTATATTGTTTGAATAATTTTATATTTAAAAAAAAAAGAAAAAAAAAAAAAAAAAAAAGATTTAGATATAAATTTAGAGCCAGTGCATTGATTGTCATTTGGCTACTTTTACTGGTTTTTTATAAATGTTCCTTAGTTTTTTAAGGGCCTTTTAAAACCCAAATTTTTACTCTTATGTAGGGTCATTGTGATATTATCTCTATATTGTCTTATTTAGTATACTATCGTCTTGACTATCGTTTATGAACATTTTATTTATATCAATAATTTTCACACTTTCCTGACACTGCAATTGTCTATTTGTTGCCAAAACACTTTCTTCTTGCAAAAACTAAGGTTTGATTGGCCTGAAGCAAAACCACTGGCATCTCTGGTGTGAGATTCAGTAGGTAGCTGTAGTAGGCAGTTTAATAAAATTTACTTTTAATATGTTGAATGTCTAGTTACATAGCAAAAAAGATGACATCTCTTGAATCTTTGGGCCATATTCTGTCCCTAAATTGCCTCTTCTGAATTAAGAAGCTGTTTTAGAGGATAATTTTGAAGCCCGTACTGACGTCCTATAACTCATGGAGGCAGTCCATTTTCTTTTTACAGTTCTCATGGGTGTCCATCACCGGACCATGGGAATTGTGCAGACCGAGACTGCGGCCTCTCCGATGCAAATTAGGGGTCGTTAGGACAATTTTTAATCAAATTAATAAGCCCATATACTGTGTGACCCAAAATTATGTCCAAATTACACTGCATCCTTCACAGTGAAACCAAGAGAGCTAGACCAACAAACATTTTCAGATGAAGTAGAAAGGGGTTAGATTTGACCTTTTGAACATTTGAAGTAAAGGTCACACCAAAACGTGTTCACCTACTTAACAATATCAGCGCCGGGTACCCTGCTAATATTTTTGATTTTTTGGCAAGGCCCCCTCCTCATTAAATCGTCAATCACGGTTTTGCGATCATTCGGCTGAGTTGAAGAGAGACTGAGAGAGACACTACACAGTGCAGATGTGTTACTTCACACAGAGGTATTTCATTAGAGTAAGTGACACTGGGATTCAAACCCTTGACTTTTCTGTCAACTTGGTTAATAGCCTGCTATAATTTTTTAATATTTTGATATTCCCAGTTTGTTTGGGAATACTCTCGTTACCATTTATAGTGGATAGGGCATGAATCAATATAAAAAGGTTAATCATCATTATTACTATACATCAATATTTGTCAGCGTTCTCTTCACTCTAATTTTAAGCTGAATGTTTAAATATAAGTTCAGCTTCCAAGTATTTCCGGACGTTATTTAATACACTACACATACATCATTAATTACAAGCATGTCTGTTTCTCCTTTCAGCAAAGTGCTCAACTAATAGATAAATAGGAGCTTTCTATAAGCGTAACAAAGTAAACGATGTTATTGTCCAACTAAAAGTTTCATGTGGATGTATATCATCAGGGATTGTCGTTTATACATCCACATGAAACTTTTAGTTGGACAATAACACCGTTTACTTTGCTATGCTTGTACATTATATTATTAATTATAATACATTATTTTATTAACAATTGGGGTTATTCATTTTCCTAGATCACATCCCACAACTTTGCATTAAAATACTTACTGCACTGTAGCCAGTTACATTTAATAAATTTCAGTTATTCATATTGTGTAGAACCTACAAATTATTGCTTGATTCCTCAATTGTAACCCTATTCAGACGCCATGAAGAAAGTCACAGTATAAAGAAGGGTAGCATTGATGTCATGCGTAAAGCTGGAGTATCCTCAGGAGTATTTGAAATAACAGATTATACTAACTCTACAGAGTTTGAAGAATTCATTTATTCTGTTGAGCAGGTTATAGAAAAGTGGGGCTTGAGCAAAGGTGGATTCTGGAACAATGATTCTCTGCCAGAATTCAGTAGAACTGAGAGCTTGACCTATGGTAGGCAATCATTTCGCTTGACTCACTCAACTTTAAATGTTGGAAAGGACTTCAAGTCTCTACAGCAGGTAAGCTATTATTTATGCTTAATTTTCTTTTACCGGATTTTTCACATTTTTATACTAGAATTTAGCCATGTTAGAACTTGTAAGTCACTTCACACAGCTATTGTGTAGAAATTACCCCCCTCCATTCCCCCAATGCAATGGCTGGCTTATGTAATAATTTGGTCGACCGCAGTCGGGGAGCCGATTTCCCTGTCTAATTGCATTTCGGCCACGGTCCTTTCGGTACAGATTTTCCTGCAGTATAGTCGGGACGCAACCCCAGGCATATACACTCTTGTTATTTTCGCAGCTCTAATGAAAGCCACTACCATTTACACCATGGTTTGGTGAGTGACGGCTGCCCTTCAGTTTTTGAGATTTTGGCCCAACTAGGTTTCGAACTCACAACCTCCAGGCCAGTAGACAGGCGGATTAACCGAGTGAGCCACTTATGTAATAAGTGAACCATAATAATAATATGGTGATGTAAATTTACAAAACTGACCTATGCTACACTCCATTCATTTGATATGTCCATAATATAAATAGTACTTAGTAGTTTACTACACTTTACTTACTCTTATCTTAAAAATATCGATAGGAGCATATTGTAATACAATCAAATTTTCAGGCAGATTTTCCTCCAAAGACACATTGTTTAAATCGATGGTATGGGTTGTCAGAATTCATCATACTCTCCCCTGAAACAGCAGATGATGCTATATATTTCCTTGACTCCTCCAAGTTACTAATGAGTTCCTTAGCATCTGCTCTAACCAGAACTCAGTGCAACCTTCCTATGTTCATACAGCTTGGATCACTTTCAAAGCGGTTCTACTCAGGAATATGGCTAAGCAACAGTCTTCAGACAACTCTTGATATGGTTCTCTTAAAATCTCCTCCTCCTCAGTGTTCATCTTTGAAAGAGATCCTCTGCTTTTATAAACGTAGTATTCCGTGTTCCATCTCTCCATTTCCTCAAACTTTCATATCAGTCAGATACACATTTTGTTTACACAATTTCATCGGATGTTTGAGTGACGACCATGTGTATTCTCAAAATAAGGCTGCTTCAAAATCAAAACTCCCCTTTGGTTCAGTGAGAGATCCAGTACAAGATTTCTTATTGGCAACCTCATGGATGGGACTATCAGAACATCTCATCTCCGATTCAGAATCTGGGGAACTTGACCCATTGCGAGCAACTCAATGGTCGATTAGATACACCAATACTAGTAACTCCTTCTGTATTCTGTATAATTTCGTGGACTACCTCGCCTCATTACTAACCAATGATGCTACAATAATAAGTTTGCTTGGAACCTCAGTTGATGATAACATAGAAGTAGATGTCTCAGCCGCTTTCAGAACTTTAACAGCACCAAAACCCATTGTGCAAGTTCCATCGTTTGATATTACGATGTTGCCTGGCAAGTTACTCGGAACGTATGGGGCATTTGTTGATAAAGAAATCTTGGCATCCTATATGCATTACATCTTTGAAGAACCGTACGATGATGAAGTTGTTGCAGAAACTCGGTCAAGTCATATTAAGTCATGTCCCAGGGACTCAATAACTCACCGGATTACAGTGTCATTGTGTTTGGTGCTCTGTACCCAGGGCGGAGTTAAAGGCTTCGCTCAGCTTTGGAGGTTTGTATTTTATTAATTTACTTAAAATTGTTTTAATTTTCCACTTGGCCAAGAATATTTATTTCTTTAGGGGTCATTCATAATAACTAAGTATTTCTTAAGTAAATACTCGCTAGTAATTACTTAGATTTTTCTGAGTCTCAAAATCGGTATTCACAAAGTTTGAGCATTTACTGCCCAGTAAAAACTAATACTCAAGCTGAATTCATCGTGAGTATGACTTACATTCAAGTAAATACTCACTAAAATGCTCTCAAACTAGCACTCAAATACTCAAATCAGTATTTTAAGAAGCACGACAGGTTAATTCAGATCTTTTGTTTGCCATCTTATGTTAATGGGAAAACACCCAAATTCGGATGTACATCGATGTATCGAAGGAATGTGAAATAAACATTTTCGAGGGAAATTTGTGTCGAGTACATTCGACATTCGCACATCACGTACCGCATATGTCTGTGATGGAATTTGTGATATCGCAATCTTGAAATGGCGGCAAAATGACAACACCCTTGACTCCGAAGATAATTCAGAATCATTCTTGATATCTATAATGAATGTTTCGTGTGCGATATTGTGTCCCCTACAGGTAATTTCACGTCCCTTTTACAGTGGTTTACCGTGATTTACTGTAGTTTTCTTTTATCCACGGTAGTTTCCCGAAACCCACCGTAGTTTTACTGTGGTTTGCCGTCAATTTCTCAAACTTTATTAAATACATATCGATGTCCAATAATTACCTAGCAGATTATTCTAACCCAATACCGACAGTGATAGAAAGGTAAGCTGAACTTTTGTATGATCATGTTCGTGGCATGTTTTCGACATGATTGTGTCTTTTGTTATTGATTAATTTTGTTATTGATTAATTGACGAAGTTTGAACTCAGCTTGTGTTAAGTCTGAGCTCTAGGGCACTTCCTCTTTTACCACCGGCCCCACATTCGACTAGAACATTCAAGACCCGACGTCAGCCCCAAACGGACTTTTACTACAAAACCCAGTTCCGCTTTGAAGAACCGTCCGTTGACTGGATGGCCAGGCATTTTTTGGGACCTGATTCCGGTGAAACGCGAGGAGGCGCCTTGACAAATAAACAGAAAATGGAGATTTGTCTCCGATATTTTTCAGACCCGGGTTTCCAAAATGGGGTTTCCGAAATAGTCGGCGTCTCCCAACCTACTGTTTCACGGACTGTGAAGTATGTAATAGAAAGAATTGTGGCAAAACGTGATGTTTGGATTATTTTCCCGACAACAACTCAGGACTTCAATCAAGCGGCTCAATTCTGGGCGATGAAAAAACGTTTCCCATACTGCTTTGGGGCCGTAGACGGCTGCTTGATTAAGGTTCAAGTCCCACCTCGACGACACAACCCTCAACAGTACTACTCTGGTAGGAAAAAGTTTCACTGCTTTAACGTTCAGGCGATTTGCGATGCTGACTACAAATTCTTGGATGTTGATGCTTCTTGGCCTGGTAAAGTTCATGACGCTCGAATATGGAGAAACTCAGCAGCCTATCGGACTTTATCAACAGGTGTTAGTGGGAGGTGTTTGCTTATCGGTGACAGTGCGTATACACTAAGTCCTTTTCTCATGAAACCATTTCCCGCAGCACAAACTGCTACTGATCCCGCAAAAAAAGCATTCAACGATGTTCTAACTTCGGATAGATCGACAGTAGAACACAGTTTTGGGCAAGTAAAGTCTCGTTTTCAAATGTTGCGTGTCCCTAACCGTGTGAGTATTGAAATGGTTCCGAAGTTTATTATAGCATGCTGTGTGCTGCACAATGTAGGGAAATACCTGGGGGATGACTGGGAGGATGATGAAACTGATGAACGGGATAATAATGATAATGACCCCGATTCATGTGATCCACATCCTGATAGTTCTGCGGATGGGGGAGGATTTATACCAAGCTTATACTCTAACGTGTTTATTTTTCTGGGAAAATTTGCAAAAACGTCATCCAATCGGGACAAAATATATTAGAGCTTTTGTACTGGCAGTGAGGAGTCGTCCCTGAAAATTTGAAGTGAAAATATCAATTAGAAGGGAAGTTATTGACGTTAAAAGTCGTTGAGAAATAGGTGAGAAAATGATTTGAGAATGTGAATTCGGTTCTCACATTTTGAGCATGAGTTTTGATCATTTGCTTACTTTATGAATACTAATCTTGAGTTAGTTTTGGGTGACGAGTAAATACTAACTTTATGAATACCGATTTGAGTGCTAGTTCCAACTCTGAGCATTTACTAGCGACAAAATACTCAGCCAGCAAATACTTAACTTTACGAATACCAAAAGCGAATTTGATCTCAAAATCTAAGATTATCTCACAATTTGAGTCTGAGTTTTCGTTTATGAATGACCCCTTTTACACATGATGTCATTTTAGACCCTGCTTATACATGGCTGTATAGTGTATAATGTATACTGTATATTGTATAGTGTATAATGTATAGTGTATAACTCTGCAACTGGCAAGCAGCCACATTCCACCGCCCTGCAATTCAATCACCCAGCTCCTGACACCCAATCTCATTAACCCCTGATGAATAATGCTAGTATAACGTTAAACGGTTTTGTTATTAAAGAAGATCCAAACATTAAAGTTATTCACTGCCCTTTTCAGGTGTATAATAGAACAGCTACGATTTCATTACGAAAAGGGTAAGATTATCCCCGGGGCTAGCACCCAACCCGACCCAGCTTTATCTCTCTTACACCAGAAGATTCAGATGCTCAATGCTTGCATCAAGCAGAAAATAGAGCGAGGTATTCCATAATCTATTTCTTTAGTTTTACATGTCAGTGAAACTATTAGTATTTCTCTAAAAAGGGTTTTAATTACCAGTTTGGAAGCGTTATTGAATATTGAAATCCGATCATTAAAGCCTCTGTATTATATAGTGTATAATGTATATTGTATATTGTATAGTGTATCATTAAAGCCTCTGAACTAAATAAAAAGCACACTAAAACCAGCTCATTATTGCAGGAAGTGTGCTGTTTGCATCAGGGGAGGCAGCACACCAACACGAGTCAGATCACCAGACTCTAACCTTGCTACTGACTGGACAACAGCTCAGAATACCTCTTACACAGCGCCACTCCCCCATGACAGAAGACATGCAGGAGGAACACATGGATGCGCTGGCTAAGTTAGGTTCCAGTGCTGAAGGGTCCCGTCTCCGAACTGAGCTACATTCCTTGTCTCTATTATCTGACATGCAGGTTAGTTGGACTGATGGATTATCGTTTTAATTCCTTACTGGGAAATTTAAACGTGTGAAATTCCATATCATTTTTAGGACTGTTGATTGACCACCATTCAAAATATATGATTGATATAATAAGTAGTTCTAGGTCAATATTTTTGATAACGAACTCAAATTTATTTTCAGGCCTTCAAAGCTGCTAATCCAAACTGCCGACTAGAAGACTTTATTCGTTGGTACTCACCCAGAGACTGGATCACAGTTCCCATCACTCGACCTCTTATACCAGAAGACACAGTACCTGACTTAGCTGAAGCAGCTGACAGAAGTGGGGATGAAGAGCAGCAGCAAGAGGACGAGTTAGATGCTGATGAAAGTTTCGCTAATTTAGATGTTGCAGGAAATACTGAAAAGGAGTCCGAAAGTGTTGAGTGTGAGAGTTCGGGTAGTGCTGATGACCCGACTGAGGCAGAAGATACTGAAAAGAAGGAGATTGTTCGAGATGAAAGTTCTGATGAACCAGCTGATTTAGATGCTGCAGGAAATGCTGATCATGAGGAAAGTGTTGAAGATAAGAATTCTGAGAAGGTTGATGAACCAATGGATGATTTCTCTGAACAGATCGGTGAACTTGCTGAACCAACCGAAGATATGGAATCATGTGATAAAGCTTCTGATGAAATGGTGTCACCGACGGATGTTGATGTTGCCATTCCTTCTGATGAAATTGACGAAAAAATGGATGATCAAGACATTCCAAAACCAACTGAGTCTTTCTTAGATGGGGACGAGTCTATGACTTCAGAGGAAGGCAAAGAGGAAGAAGGAGGAGGAGTTGTGAACCAGGTAAGATCTTCTGTGTGTGACGACTCTGATGATGAGTTCGTAGATGCTGAAGAACACACTTTCCAGAGTGTAAGTGAAGCATCAGACAGAATGATGTCACCTGACAATACTGAGAATTTGGAAAAAGACGCTCCAATCAAACCCTCTGAAGTTGCAGAAAAGAGTGAGGAAATGGATTCTCATTCGGAAACAAAGGATGAAGAAACATTGGAAACAGAAAACCCTCCGGAACCACCACCAAGTGCCATAAAACATGAACAACCTCTTGATCCAGACGTTTATGGGGGACACCTAAGCGCCCGTATGTCAAAAGAAAGTGCGTGGAAAGAAGTTTGGTATGTTGCAAAGCCTATCCCAATATGGCAACAGAAACGACTGTTTGATGACACCAAAGAAGCTGAGAGGATCCTGCACTTTTTCATCCAATCTGAGATGAGAACAGTTGCAACACTCCTCATGCCATCTTTGCTTCACGCAGCATATGATAGAATCGTAGAATGCCCTGACAGTAATGTATACTTTATCAAGGAAGGCACTGATAAACTACTCCAAAAACTGAAGGACCTTCGTCGTTACACGAGTGGAGATACCGATATTTACCAGGAAATGGTCTCAGATATCTACGACTGTGAGCTCCTCGCCTCAAAATATCATTCAATCAAGAACAAACTGTCTCATCAATCTCAAACCACCCAATCAGAAGAACCCCCTAGGAAGATGTCAGAACTAGAGCGCAGGACTAGAAGAAATATAAAAGGGCCCAAACTGTCCTCCCAACAAGTTGCTGCTGCTCCGGAGCCTGTTATCAACGAAGAAGCTCTGTTTGAACAGCTGATATCATCAGAAGCAGAGGTAGTGGGAGCTTCTCGCAGTGCCTGGGGCAGTGTTTTACAGCGGTTGTTCCACGCCCAGCAAGCAGCAGCTTCTAGAACATCGCCCACTCCGGCTCATCCTAGACAGATACCAATATTCCCTTTACCCATTGGTAGAGAGTACATCTTACAGACGGTCACCAAACATCCGTCTCCTGCCTCACGAGATTGCTTGCAGAGGATGTTCGTCACAGTCTCTGGGAGCGAGTTTAGGATGGCATATGCGAACTCTTCGGATAAAACATTTTTGTGAGGGGGCTGTTGATTTGGCATGATCTTGAAAGTTAATTAATCATTAAATCTGGTTTTTAGTTTTCACTTTTCACGTTAAACTAGTTGCATTTTCAGTTTAAGTATTCTTCAGTGTTTCTAAAGTTTATTAATTTAATAAGAAGCTCTGTAACTCAAGTTTTCGGGTGTTTGATAATTTCGATGTAATTGTTTATGACTTTTTGTGTAAATTTGTTGGTAATAATCTTTATTAAATAGTTAAATAATCATCCTTTTAGAAAGAGTCCTTTTCAATGACTTGACAAAAATCGTTCAAATTCCCCAAAAAAACTTCTCATTTAAAATATTCACTCTGGTTACTATGTGTGGTTACCATGGTTACTATCTAGCTGCTTGTTGAAGATACAGTTCCACCATTACCCAAACCCGTTTCTCCTAGGATGAATAACTTAACGTCCAGAGCGAATGTCATCCTGGCAAACTCTCTGTCAGTGTTGGCTATATGTACGGGAATGTTGTTCATCTCTACCATGCACCTTCCTGTTGAACCTAAATTCGATTTCAAGGTTAGTTCATTACTGTGACGATAAACATTTTTTACAGCTAACTCACAAAATTAAAAACCTTTTTTACTCTCACTTATTTGTAGACAAATAGAAAACTCAACTTCTTAAATAATCAACTACAAATTATAGGAAACTCTATCTCTTACAATCAACTACAAATAGACTAAATTTCTTAAATTACTAAGGTATCACTAGTCGATTTCTCTTGGAGAATTTCTCTTTACACTCTTAACTTGCGAACAAATTGAAGCAGCAGACTTTAAGCTAGAAACTTTATTGAATAGAAATAATCATTCCACGTAACTACGTCTTCTTCAGTTCTGTAATAAAATTGTTAAACATGTGTAAAATTAACGACGGAAAGAAATTTAAAATAACATTCAAACAAAAACAGAGAAATAAAATTTACGAAATATGACCCAAAAATGTAATTGAAAAAATTCAAAACAACAAAAAAAATACGACAAGAAGAAATGTAAGCTAATACAACTAAATACTGTACTACTCATGATACTATACTAATTAGTAAACGTAAAACTGGTTGAACAGAATTCACAATTCATGTGTCAAAACTATTGATAAACTCAGCACTTAAGCAACGATAACTAGGTTGTCATGGTTACTATCCAAGATAGTCCTATCAATACATTACTTACTAGTTAAATATCGACTAAATATTTGTACAAATAACTCAACTCAGAACGATCATTCATTTCAGGACTTAATCTCAATATAAACATCGCTTCTACAATCTTTCTACGAACAGTTTTACTCTGTAAATCAAGTAACTTAAAAGATAAAACTGGTGTTCGGTTAGGATTTTAGTAGGATTTTAGTAGTATCACTAGTCACTACTAAAATAATCAACTTCAAATAACCCCGCTGTGATTCAGGTAAACGATGCCCAGTTACGATACCAGCCTGATCACATGTCAGGAAAAAGAGAGTACCTGGACCTAACTCTCCTTAGATACGACCTCAAGATCGACATGTCCGACTCATTCCATTGGAATGTGAAGATGATATTCCTGTATTTGGTCGTGGAGTACTCTAACGAGAAGAACATTGTTAATCAGGTTAGAAATTTGTACGATAAATGGAAGAATTGTGAATAATTGATTGATAATTTAAAAATGTAAATTCGACTATAAATTAATTTTTCAAATTTGTTGAATTTAGCAAACCCTGTCCAGGTTGTGTTGTGGGATAAAATAGTTATGAGAGGAGATAACCCAGTAGTAGACCTCAAGAACCTCCGGACTAAATATTACTTCTTCGACGATGGTATGTCTCACTTTTATATCCACGTGTTATTAAGCCATCAGTCAAAATAGAGTACTGAAAGATTTTGGAACCTGCATATTTATTACGATATCAAGCATGTAACTATGTAAAACTTTTATTAATATTGATTGCCCATTCAAATTTGCCGCTCGCTAAATCCGTACATATAAAATACTGTAACCAATAACATCGACACACATAATGGAGTATTTCACCCGTTATTCAGGTAACAATATGAGAGTTACTAATTAGTTATTAGTAATTACTAATTAGTAATTAGTAATTAGCCCCCCCCCCCCCCCCCGTATTACACCACTTATTCAGGTAACAACATGAGAGGAGCAAACACGACAATTTCCCTACATTGGAATGTGGTTCCCAACGCAGGTTTACTACCAAACGTTCGCGGAGAGAAACATGTATCTACCGTCCTCCCTTCAGATTACAGCTACTAATTACTAGTTACTAATTACTAATTACTAATTAGTAATTACTCGGTAGCTAAAATTAGTGCAGATATTTTGATATTCGGTATCTCTAGCTGTTGAATTTCCTCCTTTTTAGGGGGTAACATTTATTGATTTCTTTATAATTCGCAACCGGTTTGCGGTGTCTATGAACTTCCTTTGTCTTACGTATTAAAAATTATGTTGAAAATTTTAAATTTAAGCACCAGTAGATTAAAGAATTAGTTTACGGTATTTTATGCTTGTAGAAATTATATAATACAATAGTACAATAGTAAGTTATCAGTTGTTTGATGTATGACATATTTATTGGTTAAAGTAAATGATTATTCCATTACATAAACTTAGCAATAAAAGGTACATTTAATATTTATAATTAGTCGCTTTCTGACAGGGTCTCAGACATTCTAAAGACTCTTTACAATCTTTATTGTTCGAAAGCCTACGTATACGCCCTACATATTGTGCATAATTTAAATTTCTCCTAATTTTACGATAATTCATCTGTTCATAATAATATGTGCATTGTACTGTGTAGTTTCGTTCATTTTTGGTTGCCATTTATTTTACATAACCTCTTGGGGAATCATTTGAAGTATCACTGCTTTTTAACAAATGGGGTAAAAACCAGTCAAGACGGTGCGATTATTTGTACTCCATGATACCCTATACTTCGTAAAATTACATTCAGATACATCAGATTTTAAAACTATGATAAAATATTATCGGCAGCAAATATTACATTTACGTCAAGTTATAATCAATAACATATTATGTTTCACTAAGAAGCACTGTTAATACCTTATCGGTTTTGGAAGACGTTTATCCTTTACATACGAAGGTATAAGGTGCTTTGTTTACGATTACAACGACAGTTGTCGTAATTTATTTAGTATGATTTTAGTTCATGTGTGCTTTAAATTATCCGTTTAAATTAACAAGAAACAACACTATATCCAGGTAGTCATGAGAATGCCTGCAAACGACAATATCCCACGACAAGCTGTAATAGTAGCTGACAGCTTCAACTCCCGTTTCAAACCCATCACCCTTGAAAAGCCCCGCTGTCTCCTCCCCCTGGCTAACAAACCCCTGATAGACTACTGCTTGCAGCACCTCATCAGTAATGGTTTCCACGACCTGATAATCCTGTCGCGCGCGCACGGCACCCTCATTGACAAGCACATCTCAGAGAGCAGATACATGGACCGGAACGAGCTGGTGACAATACGGAACAAGAAGATGAACGCAGACAAATGTAACAGTCTGGGAGATGCTATGAGGGAGTTAAGTGACGAAGGAGTGTTACGAGGTCCCTTTATCTTGGTGACAGGAGACATGATATCCAACATGGATATGCGAGCAGCTATGGAGACTCACCAAGCAACCAAGGAGAAGGATAAAGATGCTATCATGACTTGTATCTTCAAGAAAGTCATGCCAGGGCACCCCACAAGAGGTCTGGAGGATGATGTGGTAGTGTGTATGAACCCTGATACAAACCGCCTCCTCCGCTTCCGTAACGCTAACTCTAAAAGATTTGATTATGATCTCGAGCTGTTCAACAATCACGATGTAATGGACTTCAGATACGATCTGATGAACACATATGTTATGATTTGCGAGGCGCATGTCCCCTCACGATTCACCGATCACTTTGACATCCAAGACATGGACTCCTTCATAAAAGGCATCATCGTGGACGAAGAAATGTGCAACGAAACAATCTACATCCACATCCTAGAACACAGCTACGCAGCTCGGGTCAGTAACTTACGCACTTACGCCTCAGTAAGTCACGACATAATCAACAGGTGGACTTACCCAGTGGTTCCTGATAACAACAGCCCACCCGAGGACCAGTACATCTACAGGAGACGGGGAGTATATCTACCTAACTCAGTGCGTCCCTACAAGGCTGTCATTCATCAGAACACTATAGTGGGTTCAGAAACTACTATTGATAGGAACACTAATATAGTGGACTGTGTTATAGGGAGGAAATGTGAGATTGGTGCTAATGTTAAGATAACTAACTCTTATATCTGGGACGAAGTAACGATAAAGGATGACTGTGTGATTGATAGTGCGGTGCTGTGTAGTGGCGCTACAGTTAAACAAGGCACCACCGTCTCCGCTGGGTGCATCCTGTCCTACGATACAGTTGTAGGACCCAACACAGTTCTCAAGGCAGGTACAAGGGTCACAGTAGCAGGGCCCAGGCACATGCGCAATGACTCTGAGTGTTCTAACGACAGTGAGGATACACGGTGCAGTGACCCGGATAATATCTCGGAAACAGACGTGCTGGGAGCGGATCACTGGGGTGTTATATACCGGAGTGATGAAGATAACAGTAGTGATGAGGAGGGGGATATGGAGAGAGCGGAGTTCAATAGAAAGTGGTATGTCAGGCATCCAGATTGCAGTGAATTTGATGAGATATCAGATAGTTCGGATTCCACGCCCGTACCCAGCGATCCTGAACCAGATTCTGATGTAGGGTTCTATGGGGAGGTGTGTGATAGTTTCAAAGCTGGGTTTGCTATACAGAAGGATATTGATAATGTACTGATTGAAGTTAATGCGAGTAAGCACGCGTATAATATCTCAGTGGCGGATCAGTTGATGCATTCTACAAGAGCACTACTGGAACTTTGTCCCGAAATCAAGGAATTCCCAAAATATGTGGGATATTTTGGTCCCATGTTTATCAAGTTAGCTAAGGACAGAGACTCGCAGATGGTTATTTTAGACGAAATCGAAACTTGGGCATTAGAAAAATCAAGGATTCCAGACACTCAGAAAATTTTGCATATTTTGTATAACGAGGATGTTTTAGATGAGTCGTATATTCTGGAGTGGTGTGATAGTGCTGACGATGATATACAGAGTAGCATTGCTAAGTTTATTGTCTGGTTGAAAGAGGCTGAAGAAGAATCGTCTGAGAGCGATTAAGCTTCATTTTTATCTCTTTATTAATTTAATGCTAATTTGAATTTTGAGTTCTTTTTTTCGACTCAAGGGATTTCAGTCGGGTGCCAATTAATTTTTCATCATAAGATTTTCTTCGAATAAATACTAAAAATGCTACGGCACTCCTTAATAGTTAGGATCACAATATAACCAGTGAAGTTGTTGTGGCAGTTGATTGAGTTTAATTTTTGTAAATATTGTTATACTTGTATTTTCAAGTTTTGAGAGCTGCTGTTTATTGATCTAGTCATACAATCGATTAAATAATGAATATGCATCTTATCACCATTAAACTAGCTGTCAAATTTGAAGTAAGATCTGAGAAAAAATATCTTCGGACTTTTCTGACAAGTAAAGCTCAAGTTTCTATTTTAATTTTCTGTTGGGTAAAAATTCCCTTGTTGATTGATTTAAAACCAATGAATGCAACTACTTAAATTTAGCGGTTCAAAATACATATTTATAATATATTAGCCCCTTTTAATTATGATGCATTGGTGTTGAGGTAAAATACTTTCACCATTAATTTCGTTAATAACCCTCCCGATTTTAACCCAGCTATGCAGTAAAGAGTCCCTAATGATGGCCAAAGATCTTCCTCCACGTGAAAATACGCTCTTCAAACGTATACTAGTAAGTTAAAACATCCTTGATATTTGTGTCCTTTTGTTTTCGGATGTTTAATTTACTGTGCAAACATTTAATCGTCCTCCTTTTATTTCAAGCATCAAAGTTGTATGATAAATTTACTGTATCACAATTGATTCTTATAAATGTTGGTCAAATTTTTCAAAGATCACCTCAATTATTTCAATGGTAGTAATTAGCTTAATGAGTCAATAGCCCCATCACTTAATCACAACTTACCCATTTCCACACGTACCATATGTTCTGAGATTGTCGCAACCGCTGCGCGCGCAAGGAAGATGATGTCAGTGACGCGCTTTGCACAAATTGTAGTTGGGATATATTTAAAGCGCAGCATTTGCATCATTTTGCGTGTCGGAAATGCCAAATTTGATTCGGCGAAAGTTCTTGCCAAAAATTTTCCGCCGAATTTGCCTAAACTTTGTGGTCGATTTAATAAACATTCAACAAACCAGTGCAGCGATTTTCAGAAGTCGGAAAATGGTGTTGAGTATTATGTATATATATGGTTATTTTCGATGGTTTAATCATGTTAGGATGGCCGAGTGGTCTAAGGCGCCAGACTCAAGAGTAATCTTGCATTCGTACGAATGAGCATTCTGGTCCACGAATGTGGGCGTGGGTTCAAATCCCACTTCTGACACTTTTTATTTTTCTCTATTTAAAAAAATCACCATTTCATTTACAAATTTCACAGGTCCCCATTAATATTTCTTACAATATCCCCTGTCTGGTTATACCTCAATTGCAAATATAGCTAATATTTTTTAATTTCATGTCATTTTCAGAAATGTTACGAGAACAAGCAGTACAAATCTGGACTGAAGCATGCTCGTCAGATCTTATCTAATTCCAAGTTCCAAGAACATGGAGGTATAATATCTTACTGATTTTCCAGTTATGAGTAATAACCATAGCCGTGATCATCACCATCACTACTAAATACTGAATTTATTATCAATTACAATTCGGATTTCGCTGCGCTGCGGGTCCGGGACTCTAGGGCGTAAGACTACTCTAGGGCGTGAGACTTTAGGGCGGCGCCCTAACCCTAACCATCACCCTAACCCTTATAATTATCCTAACCCTAACCCTAACCCAAACCCAAACCCAAACCCTAACCCTAACCCTAACCCTAAGACCCTAGAGTCTTACGCCCTAGAGTCTTACGCCCTAGAGTCCGGACCCCTGCGCTGCCTACACTCCACAATTATTTTTCAATTTTGCTTTCAATGCGTATTCACTATTAATAATTTCCTTCCGAGTCAAAGAGATATATTTTTTTGTTTTTTTTGTTGTTGACCTGACATCCCCCCAGAAACACTGGCTATGATGGGACTCACCCTGAACTGCTTGGGTCGGAAGGACGAGGCGTATGACAATGTGAAGCGAGGACTCCGCAACAATCTCCGTTCACACGTTTGTTGGCACGTGTTCGGACTCCTTCAGAGGTAGGAAACAATTTACTTTGAAAGGGAATATTCTCAAAACTATTTATGGCTTATTCCGGCGTATTCTTTTGTGAAATAGTGATTGTTTGGTATGCATAGATCTCGACTCGTAAGTCGTAACGCCGAGCGTGAGATTAAAACGGTGTAATTGTTTATAAGGCTCTTGACAGACAAAGTAAAACGAAGCAAATAACTGGTGAAAAAAACTGAAATGGGAATATTATAATAAAATGATGCAAGTGCTTTCAATATATAAATGTATTTTGATTACAGATCTGATAAGAAGTATGAGGAAGCAATAAAATGTTACCGGAACGCACTGAAGTGGGACAAAGACAATCTCCAGATATTAAGGGATCTGTCCTTGTTACAGATACAGACCAGAGACTTGGATGGATACAAGGTATAGTTATTGGAGATTAGGGTATAGGACGCAGCGGCGGAAGTCACTGCGGCGGTGTACAGTCCGGCGGAGGACGGTACAGCGGAGGACGGTACGGCGGTAGTTTTCAAAAAGGTTGGACGGTACGGCGGATCACATGACACCCACTTTACTTTGGACAGTACGGCGGTACTACTTCTACTAGAAACTGTACCTATAAGATAGACCTAGCACTGCTAATATAACAAAATCGATTAGCTTTAAAAAGTTCTATTTTCCTCTTTGTTACTTCGAAATTAATTTTGATTAAAATTAAATTGGATAAAGTTTAACATATACATTGTGATTACTAAAAGCAGTTCTTGTTCCACTTTCTGGTTCGTATCATATCGCGTCCGGTCTGCACAACGGTGGTTAAGCGATTGCATGATGAGCTTGTTACGGTGAGATCTCATATCACTGCGCCGAGATGCAATGGGTAATAACAAGGGCATGAGAACACGTCACGAGGGATCGCATCCAGGAATCTGATCAACCGTAGCCAAGAAGAGAAGTTGCTCAGTGAAACGTAGATAATGATAGAGGCAAACAGTATATAAAGCGGATCAAACCACAGTGCCGACATAGCTGACTGCGAAGTCCGAGAAACCCTCTCCCAAGTCCACGATCTGGCTGCGACTACGATTACTCAGAACCACAGAATCTACAGCTCCGTTACTGGCTCGCTGTCCCAGACTGCTCGCTTCCTCCTCCCCAGTGAACAAGCGGTGAAGAAGCAAGCTCAGAGACTTCATCACAGCACTTCAGATGGAGCAGAGTTCAACAGATGGGAAGCACGCAGCCTACCTGGTCGGAGAGAACCCACCAAAGAGGAAGAAAGCTCACAGTGACAAGGACAGGAGGATTCACCGCATCGTGCAGAACTACCACTCTTACGAAGATGATGTCTTGACTTACCTGGATCTACTCAGAAGTGTTATGTGAATTATTGATTGCTGTAACTTCTTGATAATGATTTGTGGGATTTAGATATTATTGCTATTGAGTGTGTCAAGTTATATTAACTTTTTGATTTTCAACAACTCAATATTCTCGATTTACATTGTCTGCAAAGCCCTGAATAAAAAAAATGAACAACTAAACTAACAAGAATTATACAAAATGATAAAGAGAAAAGAAAAAATAAAACTTATAATGCGAATCTAGAACAAAACTTAGAAACAAGTTGAATGTGTAAGTTCTGTCTTAGGTACAGTTTCTAGTAGTAGTACCGCCGTACTGTCCAAAGTAAAGTGGGTGTCAGGTGATCCGCCGTACCGTCCAACCTTTTTGAAAACTACCGCCGTACCGTCCTCCGCTGTACCGTCCTCCGCTGTACCGTCCACCGCCGCAGTGACTTCCGCCGCAGTGACCGGTTCCCGGAGATTATTATTAATTTCCAGGTTGATTAGCAAATTCACTACTACATTTTGCTGGTATGTATGTTATATTCTTTGTTAAATTTCCTCAAACGCAGTACGGCTCAACAAATTGTCCTAAGTTATCATACACTTAATGTGTTATTAACACTTAATCTCACAAATTTGGTTTGATTCATTGTCATTTAACAAATAAGTGTTGCCAACTATTAACGTAACTACTTGTACATACTTATAAAAAGCATATAATAGAAACAGCATCAAATATTGAGCATAGCAGTTTCTAACTTATCTTTACCTGTACAAAAGTCTAAATAGTTTAATGAATAACTTTTGGCACATAATTCTAAACATATTCGTTGTAATTTAATCGAATGGAAATCTTTCTTGCTTAAATACTGGTTACAATTTACAGTTTCTAAGCAAGATTAAACATTTGGAACAAGTTCAAGTACACACTGTACCAGTTATCTGATTGTATTTAAAACTACAAATATTACTGTTCGTCTCAACAAACTAAAGGTTTTTGTAAGCCTGTAACATTTCCATAGCATTAGGGAACAGTCTCAAATCATGACTCTCAGCTCGCTCGAAGGTAGGTCTAAAGCTCGGCCAAGTGGCCACAGCAAGCCCATCCTCAGCTGTTTTAGAGTGTTTACCTGAGTAATACCTCACACCATCCTCCACCACAACCTCAGTTATCTCACCCAGGTTCCAGATATCTCCAGTAGACCCACCGTGCTGGTACACCCCTTGTTTAAACAAGATACTGGATCCTATCCCTATAAGATCATCTGTTGCCATGGTATTCATTGCTACTAAAGTGTAAGTCTGAACTCTGCAGCTTGGATCTGGATCCTCCCAGTCCACGGTATACATCATGACAGCCTTGTTGAAACTGGCTACTTTAGCAGGGAAGAACTGCCAAGCAGCGTAGTGGGCGATAACAGAGTCTCCAACCATAGGGACAGAAGCACGAAGTAAGCTTTCACTCTCTGTGAACCTGGTTTCTGCTTTACTTTCACGTGTCTTTGCTTTACCTTCAAGAGGTTCAGAGAGTGCTCCCTCCTTTAATTTGCCGCAGATCTGGTCGATAATCTCGTTGTAGCTATCCTGACTATTGATTTGATCGGCAGTTAGAATGTACGGTTCTTGCTCGGTCGGCAGGACCATCCCGACACTGCTACCTACCCAAGCAGTCCTATCCGCTTGCTCACCACTCCCCACTTCAAGCACTATAGCTTCCTTGTGCAACGATCTCAAAGCAAAGCTCGCTTCCATCTGGCAGTTCTGACTACGAGTATATTCCTTTGAAACACACATCACTACAATGGTGGAATCCTTCAGTCCTTCAGCGATCTGGCCGAACATTCCAGAGTCATTCACACTGTTAAGCTGCTCGATATCCAGCCAAACTCTTTCTCCGATCCTTTCTTCTATATCTGCTTTTATTTTCCTAGGATCAGAGAACTCATGGCCCACATAACTTTTCAGTTGTCCCGCTTCAAATGAAGACTTTGAGTTGCTCCAACAGTAAGATAGGAACACTCTGGGTGGAGGACCTGACTTTATATCCGGGGTCACCGAATCTGCTCCACCAAAATCAGATATAACAAGCTTCTCCAGGTTACTCTGCAGCTCACCCATCTTCTCATCATACACATCATCACTACCAAACTGTATATACAGCTGTCCTGCCAGCAACATACCAGCTGTGGTATGCATCCACTTACCACTCCTCCCTATAACCACTGGGATCACTGTTTTACCCAGGGTCTTCTTAGCGTACAGCAGCTCAGACATGGCCTGGGTGTCCTCTATGAAGCTATCACTGAGGCACACTAAGTAGACCGAGCAGCTTTTGATCTGCTGTACTGTTCGCTGGATCACATCTGAGGAGGTCCCTCCGCAAGACTCCGAGACTCTAAACTTGTTCTGGATTTTCCTTGTTATACGCTGAACTGGCGAGTCATCAGACGCCACTTTAGACACAAACACGTCACATAACACAGTGTTACTCCCTCCACTATCTGTATTAGCACTGATAGGCTCCGAGGGAGTGGAGTCTATACAGTTGAACACATTAGGTAGGGTTCTCAACTGACTGAGTCTCAGTCCCTGGAAGGAGGCGCTGTATCCTACATAGTCAGGGTTGGAGAGTTGAGCATCTCCACTCTCAACGTGGGCACCGTTGTACACTGTTTTACCCTGGTCGTTCTCAGTCACACTTGTTATCCGGCCCATGTGCCACCGGTCTGAGATCTGACCGAGACCTGCTATCTCCTGCTTCTTCTCCTCAGTCAGGGTCCTTCCCGTGCTATCACAAACAGAACCATCATCATTATACCCACAGTAGAAGAGACCTTGTTTGAAGAGCACCTTGGTTCCCACCCCAATAGTGGCCGGATCAGGCACCCTATCCACACACAAGTTAGTGTAGATGGCTCTCTCAGCTGCCCAGTCTCCGTCAGTCCACTTGATCATGTAGCTCAACTCGTCAGGTAACCAGGTCTTTATGGTGGCTGTGAACCACCCGTACCCACACCAGTACACGTAGGCTGAGTCCCCAATCCGCGGGGTACAGTCCTCGTCCGAGGGACCCAGTGAGATGTCCAGAGCAGAGCTGGCATGTTCTGTTAGTGCAGCATTTTCTGTTAGTGCAGCATGTTGTGTTAGTGCTTCAATCAGCTGAGGGAACGCTTTCTCTGTCTTGTTGCTGAACTTTATGTTTGCAAGACTACCCGAGAAACCATACTCCTCTCGTAAGACGGTTTCCAGATTGCTGACGATAGCATCGTCCACTTTGTTACTAAACATCTGCAGGAAATGTAATGATAAATTATACCGTTAATTTGTTGTCTACGAGGGAGAATAGAGAAGAATGTAGAATAGATGTACCCAGAAAACAGACATTATGAGCAAGCTCAGAGCAATAAATTACACAACAAATACAACCAACGAGGCATGCCAATGAATGGCATGTAACAGATACACCCAGTAAATGAGAAATGTATATAGCACTAGTACAAGCTCTTACTTTTGCCTAAATCTGCTTATCCACACATCCTACACTAGGCTAATTACTCGCAATTCAACACGGATGGGTGTACTGTACTCTAGTAGTGTAGTAGCATGTTAGAGGACCATGTCTACAAAAACTTACACTAATATATATAATGATATATATATTCTGTTTATAAGCGTGGATAAGTTACTTACACGATGTGTGTCTGATAAGAGAATCTTGGTTTAATGTAATCTAGTTTCAAAGACAAATACCAATGCCGCTTATCAGTTACTTATCATTACGTTGATAAGACTTGCTTGTTTAACCGGTGTTGTGGTTGTATGATGTATAAATCGGAAAAGTACAAGGCTTATAAGCTTGATGAAGTGAGAGATGATGGAGCTGAATGGATCCGGAAAACTCTCGGGCTTACTAAATCAGATCATGTAAACGCGTGTACTTTTTAAAGTTTCAATGGTAAAAGAGAAATCACTAGAGAAGTCATGGCTCAGAGTATAAATGCTGCGTTGAAGATTATGTATAGACAATCATTGTACATTGATGAGATAGAAAAGTATAACCAGAAATTACACTCCGATGTAATTGACAGTCAGGGTTCAATAGTTGATTTGCAGAAAGAGCTACCAAGGACAAGCAGCTAGGCTTGATGACTTGAAATCTATGGTTGTAGCATCAGTTGAGGATACTGTGAAATCAGAGTTAAAGACATACAGCGCCGCGGTAAAGGAATCAAAAACCTCAGCAGCAGGTCCTTTGTTGGATTCGGATAGAAAAATCTTTAAGAATGTCATTAAGGATGTTGTAGCATAAGGAGACCGAAGTCGAAATCTGATGTTATTTGGTCTTACAGAAGAGAAAGGTGAGCTGTTATGTGACAAAGTCGGTCAAGTGTTGTTGGAACATGGTGAAAAGCCAAAAATAGAAGCTAGCAGAATTGGTTTGAATAAACCCAAGGATTTAAGAAACATGTGGCTGATAGACCTGTTAAGGTGACTTTGACGAGCTCCACAATCGTGCAGCAGATTTTGACTAGAGCAAGGCATCTCCGTAGCTCGGAACTTTTCTGTAAAGTCTTTATCAGTCCAGATAGGTCTCCAGAGGAACGTGCCGAACAGCAAAAGTTTGTTTTAGAACTCAAGAAGAGATCGAACGACGAGCCAGATAAGAGACACTTCATCAAAGTGTGTAGTGTGGACAAAATTGTTGATTGAAATGTGTAAAGACAGAGTTTTGTTTGGATGTATGGATTCTTGGTTCGCTAAGATTTTAATTTTTTGATAAGCTTCATATTCGTCTTTCAACACAAGACTGTTAGTCTTCTAGAATTTTATTTTGATTTGTGCATTAAGCTGAAGTATTTAATTTTTCTTCCAGGTCCATAATTTCATGCGGTGTATATTCTTAGAGTTATTTTGGTTTTATATTAGCAGATTTAGGTATATAATTATTGTATATTATTGTATGTATAAATTCTTGAGTAAACATTAACCAGTAAACAAAGCTGGTTCCCAATTTAAAAAAATCAAATGTGTTACTTACACTGAACAAGCAATTTTGTGGTGCACCAGGAGCAGGGTGCATTTGTTCGAGTTATGAGGGAATTCAATACAAATATTTTAGACAAGGAAAACAAACCTACTCTCACACTGAGCTACAAATTGCTGGCATCACTTAAGCTCCGTCGTCAAGGTAACGTTGCTATTGTTAGCATAGCAACGAGCAATGAGTTGTAAGTTGATAATGGTAAAGTAGCTAAAAACGCTAATTCGAGATATTGGCTCGATTTCAAGGCACATGAAATTCAGAAACGCAAAGCACGGAAACTTTCATTCACTTCCTAGTTCCTAGTTTAATTTTACATTCACGGTATCGCACAGTGAACAGTCATATTCATAGAATAAATAAAATGTCATGATATAGTTTTGTCAATTGTCAGTGATACTGAATTCGAATACCTGCTTTTATTTTCTATTCTACTTATTTTTCATTGACGACAAAGACGAAAAACAAAAACAGTACAATAGAAATACTCAACGTAAAATTCACACGATACGTGTGAATAGTTTTGATAACCATTAACCAGCAGAGATACAGTTAACTTTTAAAACCATCTTGTATTGTGTATAATACGTCACTAGCACAATCAAGAAAAGAAACTTGATCACATGCAAAACATCCGCTTATAGAAATAAAATAGTGCTCACTATAACTATCCTACACAATATAAGAGTGTACTACGTAGCATTAATATCGACAATCCGTTCTATTCAGAATGACTAATGCCATGTGGTCGCACAAACATGATCTGCGTATACACTACTAGGTTGGTTCATAAAAACCGAAGTAGCTAGTATACATCACACTGGATTCAAACTCCAAAAATATTTCCTTGTGTTTGAAATGAGATAAATACTAACCACATGATTCTGTTTCAGATGACTCGTCACCAGTTGTTGATGCTACGAGCCAATCAGCGGGCCGGATGGGTGGGTTACGCTATTGCCCTCCATACCATGGGGGAATACGAGAACGCTCTTAACGTCCTCCAAACCTTCAGGAAAACGCAGGAGGTGATTATTACGGAGTTTTGGGAATTTAACGGGAATTTTCACGGCCAGGTAGCGCAGTTGGTTAGAGTACCAGCTTTTCAATCGTAAGGTTTCAATCGAAACCCGCTGTCTACCTAGTCGTGGGGTGTTCTGCTAAGGATTCCATAGGATCTATGCAGCCTCCCGGTCCACCCAGCCGAATGCTCAAGAAATCGTGTGTGAGGGTTAAATGGGGAGCTGTGCAATATAGTACAGCGAAAAAGAAAAAAACTCAATGGATGGTTACCGTAATGGGTGCCACATGCCTAGCATGAAATATTTACGGTCTACTTACTTGCACTTGTGTAGGTCTGTAGAAGCATTTAAAGAATCGGGCGTTGCCTGCCACAGGCTATCCTGAATCTAGAAGCTTGCTTTCATCATTTGGGAATTTCTGAGATTTGTTTGTTTGTAAAACTTACGATTCAGTATCTATTTGTATCTGATAGCATGAATGAGACATGAAATTATTGGAGACAAAATAATTTGACCTATTTTGTAGTTTATGACAGAAAGGGCAGAGAAATGACAAATGACTTACTGGGAAATGACAAATGACTAACTGATGAATGACAAATAACTTACTGGTATATGACACGACTCATACATGATCTGAGGTTTGGTCTGAGGTGTGTCTCATTGTATCATAATACTTTTGCCTAAAATTGTTACTAATGCCTAAAATTGTCACATTGTAAAAAAAACATGCGAGTTTTAAATATGTACGAGCTGTGGTAATTTTAAATCACATTTCTAAACTTATCCCAATATCCTAAAAACTAAAAGAACTATTATTATTAATTGTCTCGCTTAAATGAATCTGACTGATTAAGATACGACCGATTTCCTGAAAAAACCACCACTGTATTAAAAACATCTCAGGGCAAACCAGCAGATTACGAATTCTCAGAGCTGCTGCTGTACGAAGCTAGCATCATGGTGGAGGCAGGGAAGTTTAAAGATGCCTTGTCACACATATACTGTCACAGAGACTCCATCCTTGATATCCAGAGCTGGCTCGAAATGGCAGGTTTCTAATAAATGCGCCTTGTTTTAATATTTATGTGTTTATTTGTCTTGTAAGAATATGTTTGTACAAATAAAATTAGTAATAACTGAAGCGTCCGCAAAATGCGGGCAATAGTCATGCTGATTTATAAAATTATACAGAATTATACAGAATTCTCGACAACATACATCATAAATCATGTGGCATCGCTTTTCATCTTTAAAAGAATAACGTTAAATAATCTGTTAAACTCGTCAAAGTTTTTAAAACCCGTATATTAAGGGTCACGCTTTGTTACAAGTCACGTGACCACATGTTAAGAGTCACGTGAGCGTATGAACCTATGAGTGAGAAGTTATTGATGACGAGACAGTCCTTGTACTAACTCTGTTAACTATAGTCTGGGCTCGGTTAATATAATTCTTCAACTCCCTTCTGGTGGCGTCCTCGTTATGATTCTTGAACAGGAAATAGATCTTTGGTAGAAAGATACAGAGAAGGAATGAGAGAGATGTAACGAAGGTCACTATAGCCCTGAGGAGACCTTTAAAATAGTTTTCCGCAAGGGAGTACCCCGTTAAGAACATAATGCAACACAAGAGAGCTATCAGGGTTGCTGCGAATATGTTCAGTGTTTCCCGGAAATTGTGGGGGAAGTTCCGCATCTTGAATGCTAGGACTAGGGCGACGATGAAAGCGACCGCTGGGAAAATAAGAGGAATTATTAGGATGAAGAAACTGTGGTTATCGTGCGATTGGCATACCAGATAGTAAGGGTTATGGTGTTTGTGTAGTCTCTCTTTTATCCAGCTGGGTCCCCAGACCAACACATCCAGTAGTGCTAGAGTCAGGGTGAAGAGCAGAGACAACAAGTTAACCAGAATTGTCTTCTTCATCATCCAACCGCATCTAGGAGTCTCAAAACTGTTAGCAGCCCGGAATATCTCGTATATCTTGTTGCACTTTAGAGCCAGATTTGTGGATACTAATGTTGTGAAAGCCATAACACCGAAATACTCAGCTCTACAGGACATCTCGTGTGGTTTCAACAGAGGGACCACACTTGTGATGAATCCAACAGCTAGACCCACTAACATGACATAAAGATAACCCGTATCAGAAGCTCTGATGGAAGCGCTGTCTTTGTGCCTAACCACGATCACCCCGAACACTATTACCACCAGTAACCCTGCCCCAGCGCACACTACCCCTGCTATAAAAAAAGGGGAGTCACTCTCAATGTATATCTCTTAACCTCGTTGCATTCAGTGTTGTTATCATTAGCTGCTTCGTCATCTTTGCAGGTTGTGCATCCTGCTGAGTTTATTTCGGTTGAGATTGAGTAGGCGTCACATGACCTACAGTTCCAGCAACACGACAGATCGCTTTTGTTCCATTTCCTGGTGCTGTAGAATCCTGGTCTGCATGATTCCGAGCAGGTTTGGTTGTAGTCTGATATTTCGTTCAGGAGAGTGCTGTTTGACACTGTTATTGAGTCTGAGAACGCTTTTCCCAGGATGGAATATGAGTCACTGGTGCTCTGGTAGACTCCGATTTCGTAACCTGTTGTAACGACTCTTTTATCCAAACTAAAATCAATCGTGAGGACGTCATCAATCAAAACCTGCTTCTTGGTTTTTCTGTTTATCAATGTTTCGAAGATGAGCTCTCTCAAGTGATCCATACAAATATCCCCTGATGACTCGACCAGATATTCATGTAGTGATTGGGTAAGTATTTTAACCCCGCCCACTACATATGGCATCCAACTTGTCATCGTACTATCATAACCGGTTCCTCCCTCGTACCACTTTAGCCTATCTCTTATATCCTCTTCTATTTTATCCAGGTTGCTATTTCTAGAAGCTTCCTTCGCTTTCAGTTTCTCCGTCAGCACTTTCACTTCCGCGTTTAGCAATGCTGCTAAAGGTAGTATTAAGGTGTTTCCGGGCTCTTTCTTGAATACGGGGATATAACTTTGGAGGTAGTTTTTCCTCCCATTCGAAATCCCAAAAATGTAGATTTTGTTCTTGAAGTTCAGATTTTCTGTCATGTGCTCAATCATAGCAAGTGTTGTTGCCCGACTGTTTGACAATATAAGTTGCACCTGTGAACTTGAATTACTTCCACCAGACTTCCCGTAACTCTTATCAATGTTTACAATCTGAGAAATATTGGAAACCTCTTCAATTCTACCACACCCGGACTCTACGGTACTGACATATTTCTCATAAACATGCATAGCCATGTCTTTTGAGAACTTGTGATACCAAATATCAACATACCTAAAGTTCATCAACTTCAAAAAACTGATAATTATGTCCCCTTCGACCTGTTCTGTGTCTGTTAGAGAGAAAAGTGAGGGGAATATCTTGTCGTTCATCATCTCGTTATCATTGTACACGTAGGTGAACATGGGGATGTTGAAGGAGGTGACTTGTTGTGCAGAGAATTTGACAAAGTCCTTGAAATCCGGAGCTGCGACTCCGATTATGTTTGTCTTAGATGCGATGATGTTGGAGATCTGTCCCACTGTGGTGTAGCTGTTGCAAGAATCGTAGATTTCATAGCCCAACGTCTTGTTCAGTTTTCTGAAATCGTAGTGTTTGTACAGCGGACGTAACGTATCTCTTTACCATGGTAACATTCCTTTTATCATTACTAACATTCACTAATCTCTCAATCTTATTTCTAAGCATCCTACCTCAAACTGAGCTACTTATTACTTTTCTAATGTTACAAACCTGAACCGTTACCATGGTAACAACAAACCTGAACCGCTCCTGTTCCCTCTCCACAGTATCTCGTAGAGCTAGCATCTTCTGGATACCCCACATTAAAGCTTTATCGTACGAGCAATACTTTGTTAGCTTTTTCCTCCCTTCAGCCGTCATTTCTTCTCTTGTCTCCACCTGAATAAAAGTGTTGTACTTATCCCGAACCAAGCACACTGAGATCCAACACATTATGTACATGGTGAGTCTCTAAAATTCTGTATTCGTTATAGTATCACTGACAATCTGAACGTTATCTAGTAGACTAACCTTGCCAACGTTGAAGATTCCAGCAATTATAAAGTCTCCAGGTTCACTGTCGATAGGTTTGTACAGATCATCTTCAGAGCAGTCTGACTGTAAGGTACTGGAGATGATCAGTGCAATACTAACACCACACAACAACATTAGGTATCCTTCCTGGACAGAAGTGTTGATAAATTAACAACCATATCATATCTTATGTGCTTCATGATCATGGTATATATAATTGTCATTTTGAGTAATCAACTGATAAAACTGTGAGTGATTAAGTGATTAATAAATGATTAATCAATGAGTGATACAACTGGTTAAAAGATAACAAAAGCTCCGTAGTTGATACTAGTACTAAAAAGAACAGCCGAACTGACACGAAGCAGCAGTTTGGCCTCCAACTATATTACAACAAAAAACAACAGTTTTGTTTGCCAATGAGCTGCGGTAAATATGCCTGGGTTCCGTCTGGGGATGTAAAATATACCATTATTCGCGAATAAAAGGCCGAGCTGGATATCATGGGCCTCAGACAGTCAGACCGTCATTGGCACACGTAACTTAGCTGTATTTATTAAATTTGGAAGATAATTTTATTAAAATATCCAATGTGAGGACAGATAACTGTTGACATATTAATCGACAAATTTTCTCAGCATAGTTGCAACTAGATGTCTTTACTATTAAAATTACAAAAGTAGTAAGTTAAGAGTATATTTTAAAAGCAGGTTGAAGTATGGACGCGGTTTAGAGTTGGCAAAATTTAAGAGTTCCATGAGTCAGTCAGCGACTTTGAAAATATTTAAAGCTTAAACTTACCTGTCGAATATGTAATCACAAAACATAATTTGCAACTCACGGCATATTTTGAACAACTTTAATTTCTTAAATACAACGTCGACTGTTCTTATAATATACAGGGTGGGCCAAAAGTCAGTGTGCAAACGATGGCCTTAATAGCTCAGTCACTGAGTGCCCAATTGAAATAATTTGTTCTGGTATGACTTACTACCAACACTGGTTCGAGAAATTTGTCAAATCGAAACATATTTGTGTTCATTTTTTTCAAAAGAAGGTTCATTTTCGCATTTATTTGATAGTTTGGATAGTCGGATCGAGCCAAATTTTATTGAATTGTGTTTGGCCATTTAAATTACGTTTGCCCTGAAAAAATGAGGGTTCTAGCTTCTCAGATGACCGAGATATGAACCTTAACGAGGTTATTCATTACGTGTGATCAGGTGATTGGTTTACCTAATCACGTGATTAGGTGACCCCGTTAACCTCCCCGTTAAACATTATGGGAATCATGAAGGCTGCCCAATTAAGGTGTCGTGTCGCGGTGTCACATAATCACCCAGTTAATTTTGTTAACGAGATACAGAAAATGATTGATAACTTCGTCATTTCTAATCCGTTTTGCCTCATATTTTCAGATCATATGCAACATTTATTAATCTACTGTCTCTGAAAAAAATTAGACATCTAGAGTACAATATAAGTGTTTTAATATTGAATGGGCGTGGTCTAAAATATTCGAATTTTCAAATTTTGCTGACGGAATCCTCGAACCAGTAGGTACAGTAAACCATCTGCAAAGCAACAACCCTCAAATATAAAACACGGCGGAGGTATAAGACCCAACGTTTGCACACTGACTTTTGGCCCACCCTGTATTTAAGTACAAACTCAAGCGGGAACTATCAAAAATTCAGCTTTATCGATCTCGTCGGTCTTGATACATGACTCTTCAAGTGCACAGTAACTATCACTTCAAGTTTATATTCTGCAACGTTTGTAAATATGCAACAAATTCGTTGAATAGACGGTCCATAACCAAAAAGTACTTCATGTTATACTAAAACTCTAAAAGTAAACTAAGTAAATTTAGAGTTCAACTATTATCGTGGAACCGTTTAGAACGATTAGCTAGATTTAGAGACACTGTCAACGCTCATTATCATAGGATAACTCTGTGTGTTCATAATATCATAACATTAACATACACAGTGCACACGGGGGTGATGCAACGTCAATTAATGTCAGTATTCCATAAAAACCCCAAACTGACATTGACATTAATTGACATTAATTGACATTAATTGACATTAATTGACATTAATTGACATTAATTGACATTAATTGACATTAATTTGTCTTGAAATTTGAGATTATCATTATTCGATAAATATTCAAGATATTCACGTCTATGTAAGTTAGACCGGTTCAAAAAAACAAAATGTCCTTGAATAATTATGAGTATGTTCTTATCTGTTGATCCTTAGGTTCAAAGACCACCAAACAAAATTTCAGCTTCCAACTCTTCCATCTTCGGTCCCCACCGGCCACGCCCATATTTTATTGGTTTCTTATACAGGTAAAATATCTAGAATCGGCTTTTTTAGTATGAAGGAGTAATGTTAGCTGTTTAAGATTCGTTATTCAAATATAAATGTCATGAAGGCATTTCGTTTAATGTGGGTTTTAAGTTCTGATGATGTTGAGAACCACGCCCTTGGATGGCCACGCCCATTTAAGAAAATTAAATTTCGGAAAACCGTATTATTTTAGTTTTATTGTTTAATGATCTGAATTTTTTTCACATTTCACATTTCCATATGTGATAGTAGTGAATAAATTGATGATATAAACGTTCTAAAGTGCTAAAAATATGGTAGAACTACATAATCTCTGGTCGAAAAATATCGTGTCAATTAATGTCAGTATTCCAAAATTTTGCAAAACTGACATTGACATTAATTGACATTAATTGACATTAATTGACATTAATTGACGTTGCATCACCCCCGTGCACACAATTCTCAAAAAGGCGTAAGTTGAGACGCTTGGGTACGGGTGACCCGAGTGGTCCGTCGTATCATATCCGTCATGACTTACCGCCTTTTTAGTTTTATGATCAATGAAAAGGAGGAAACTGAAAACGAATTATAGCGTGCAATACAACTTCTGAAAATGATAAGATCGTATGATTCACAGCAATGTCGTGCTATATAAGTTATGAATGTTATGCGGCTACATGTCGACAAATATTTTACAATCAATTCAATCATTACAGTAATAGAGTGACTGTATGACTGTATGAATGAGAATTAATGTTATAACCGTTAGAATTAATGCATGTGGGATATCCAGAATAGAAAGTGGTTATGATAAAAGTAACTCAACATATCATTTTAAGACGCCTGATCGTTTCGGTTTAGTAATTATTAGTTACTTTTTGTTATCAGTTTGGTTACTGGTTGATATCCCTGAACTCCATCGCAAGGACGTTTGCATAAAGTTAAACTCTATAATTTGAGAAGAAAACTAAACATCAAGCATAAAGTAGGGGGTGCACGATAAAAATAAACTTGCTCGGATTTTCAAAATTTTTGTACCATTGTTTTCTAGAGACTGTGAGAATTTTCACAGTATCAAATTTTTTATACTTTTTTGGAATGATCAGTGAGCTTCGCCTTGGTGCCATATTTGATGGTGCGCGGCTTTTGGAGCAAAATTAGTTGTAAAAGTCGCGTAATTTGACGAAATTCGTTGATTTTTGTCATATTATTCTGTCATATCTTCGGTTCCTGAACATGAATCATGCTGAAAATTTGTCAGAACCTTCCAATCATACTTAACCACCGAACCTAATTTAGTTGGGAGAGATTGGTCTTGATTAAGAGGTCTAAAAATGAAAAAATAGGTATAAATTCTTTGATAACTCAAATTCTGACCATCGAAATTGCTCAAACTAAATTAGGTTCAGTAGAACATAAGTGTTTACGTAAGCTGACCAAATTTCAACAAAATTGTTATATGGGAAGTATTATAACTTTTCGATTGTTTCCAAAATAATGTGCTGGCCGAAATAAGAGCTAAAAAACCATTCAATGGTCAGCGCGCGCGTCTTACTGTCGATGGCGCACTGCCTACATAAAGTTCTTGAAATGTGCGTCATATGACTATGTCAGTCAGTAATATTCGAGCAAGAGTTACCAAGCTTTACAAAGCGTTACTATAGTTACTAAGAGTTACCAAGCGTTTCCAAGAGTTACTAATTATTAAGACAAATAGGACGATCCTATCAAGGTCCTGACGCTCCTATCAAGGTACTGCTCTGGAGGACCTATCCCCAGTTGCCACAGGAGAGTGTGAAGCTGTTGTAATTAAAGTTAATAGTATTGACTCTTGAACGAACACCGATGCAACAATAAGACAACATTAAGACCACAATAAGACAACATTAAGACCACAATAAGACAACATTAAGACCACAATAAGACAACATTAAGACCACAATAAGACAAAATTATAAGACAACATTAAGGCAACATTTAGGCAACATTAAAGCAAACATTAAGGCAACATTAAGACAACATTAAGACAACAACAAGACAACAATAAGAACTCTCGGTGTTTGTTATAGTTCCCGTTAACTCTAAGTAGATATTGTTAACTCTAAGTAGATGTAGTACAATTAGGGGTGCCTAGCAACCACTATAATGCTGGGGGCAGGTGATGAGAACTTGTGAACATAGAGACTTCTTTATCCTTCTTCTTTTAACACTAAAGTGCGAAAATACTTCTTTTTTTTTCTTTCAACAACTTGTTTATGCCACGTAGATAGTTAATCTTATCGTTATTTGTTCTATATGTACGCAGCTTCTGTGGACCGCTTACATATCAATTATCAAATTAATTATAATTATCAGATCCGATAAATTTTGACTGCTATCAAGCAATTGTACCGGTTTAGAACTGTACGAGTTAACTGTTCTATAAGGTAGTTCTTTTATTCAAATTTCTGATTGTTTCTGAATAGACTCAGTGAAGACAAATTCTAATGGAAATAAATAGCTGAATAACGTATCGACATTTCTACGTCATACTCATATTCTGAAATAGTATTAATTCAATTATAACGATCAATATTCACATTAAAAATTTGACGACGAAATTTATTTCAAACAAAATATATAACTGTAAAATAGTTATCAACCGTAAATAGTTTTTAACGAAATCGGAGCAAATATGAACATAAAACTGACAAAATTGGGCTCATCTGAAAATTAACGAATAGCGTGACGTTATACAGGAGATAAAAGATTAAAAGAGATAAAAGAATTAAACGAGAATATTACTATTTACACGTCACTCAACTAAAAACTGTGTTAGATTGTTTAACTCTGTTTTATCGTTGAGTGTTGGTTTATTTTCAACTAAATACATGACCGATCAAGTGCAGGTTCGACGAGCATTACCGTAGTGCGGCAAATCCAACAGCAAAATCTTACGAAGATAAGCCACTAGCAAAGCACTACAGGGAAAGTCACCCTCAGCACAAAGGCCCCCCAAAGCTTAAACTTCAAATCGTAGATAGAGGAACATCACTCATCAACAGAAAGATTAAAGAAGCCCGATTTTTAGTTGAAAATAAACCAACACTTAAAGTGAGGGGTGTAAGGGGTACAAAGGAAACTCGTGGTTAAAATAGGGGTATAAAAAGTATCAAGAGTAATACAGTAAGAAATCCGTCCCAAAGAAAGAGTCCCAACAGTCTCCCTGACTGCCTCTAAATACTCCTATTCACGTGACACGTATGCTGGTCACGTGATAAGATCTTAAACTCATATCAACTAAATAGGGTACAACTCAACATGTCAAACTGTTGAGTAAACAAAAGAGGTCACAAATAAGCCTAATTAAGGAAAGTGAGGAGGGAACAGCTAGCTAACCGTGAGTAATGAGGTTAAATAACAAAAGGTCAATAACCACAAAGGATTAGGAAGAAGAACTAGTATATGTCTAAAATGACGTGTACACTCGTGAAAGGAGAGTACAACATCTCACCCTCTAAAAACTAAATATGTATAAATATAATTTAAAATGTTTAGTGCTGACACAAAAAATCACAGGACGAATATACTGAAATAAGGTAGAAAACTAAAATAGAGTATCTGCACTCAGTCGGAAAATCTATACACAACGATAAAACCCTCACTACAAACAATATAAACAGGAGTCAAACAGTACTAATAAAACAAATTTAAACAAGAGTCTGTAAACCATATGACTAAATAAAAATCTGCAATACCGTTAAAATATCTCAAAATTCTGGCTCCTCGATGATCTTCCTGCCCTCGTGGCAGTTCCTCGTACCTAAGCCGTCGTGGCATGTTAGCGTATCACATCTCCCCAAAAGTGAGTAACTTTTGTAGTCTAAATACAAAAATATTACGGTTGTTACACACCTTAAAATACTTAAAACTGATCATTCCTTCTGGTTGGATATAAAGCTTGCCATGGGAAAGGTTTCAGCGAGGTTATAGCTGTACCAACTGAATCGGTTGGTCTGGATCAGCCTCCTCCACAAGAAGTTCGATGCATCTTCCAGAGGATCACCTCATTACCTGACGATCCGTCTTCCAGAGGATCACCTCGTTATCTGACGATCCGTCAGTTCCAATGAAAGTATAAATCACTGGGGCTTGCAGTTTAACGTCATGCTTCCCCAGGGCAAGGACATAGTAAAACCACTGTGTTAGAAGTAGCTTTTGCTCCCCCACATTACCTGAAGAGGGTTCCTTGATATACGAGATCGTTGTGGGTAACGCATGTCCTCCTCTACAGGGCCTGTTGGATCCGCTTCAGGTGGATGTGTGGCTGTCGTAGTGTCTTCAATGCCTTGTGTTTCCTGGTGATCTTGTGTCACTACGATATCTTCATGTGTAACTATCTCCCAGTCAGCTAGATCAAATTCTGATTCGGGGAATTGATTAGAAGTGATGGGTGTTACAGCTTCCTCTTCTCGGCAATTCACCGGATGGAACTCCACCTCTATGGTTCCCGATTGTGTCTCCGTCTCTTCATGTGTAGGGCTCTGAATATCTTGTGGTTCACAGGAAGCTCCAGCAGGAGGGAGCTTTTCGGCAGTATTGTTGAGTTGTGGCGAAAATTTGCTCTTAGCGTATTTCTTTAGCTTAGAAATGTTTACTACTTTTTCTTTACCGTTGTCGAGTTCAACAACATAAAGGTGGTCGCTGATTTTCTTACAAATCCTGTAGGGTCCCTGCCATCTCTCAGCAAACTTGTGTTTGGGGCAGTTGATAAGCGTGAAACACCAGTCGTCCTCATCCAGATACGGACCATGTAAATTCTTGTTGTAAGTGTTGTCAGCATACTGGAAGTCCAAGGCAGCGTGTCTTCTCGCCTTCTGTACTATGTTTCTAACCGTGCGGTACAGTTCGTACGCCTTGCCGTGTTGTTTGGATTTCTGTTCAATCACCACAGGATTACCTCCAATCGTTAGATCAAGTGGAGTATTGAGTCGCCTACCGAATACCAAGAGATTTGGGGATACCCCAGTGTGTCTAGATCGTAGTCCATTAAGTGCAAAACACACATAGTTGAGGTAAAGATCCCAGTCGTTAAGCTGTTTGCCTGTCAAGGTCAGTCGAAGAGCCTTGTTGATACGTTTGTTTGAACGTTCAACCTTAGCGGTAGACGAACACTTGTACGGCGTACCATGAGTGGGTTTAATGTTAAAAAACGCCAGTACTGCATTGAAAATTCCAGATGTGAAGGAGGAATCGTTGTCCGCGATAATTTCTCTCGGATTTCCAAATCGAAGAATCCAATGATGCATGATGATTCTTATGGTCTCTTCGCTCGTGCGGGTTTTACAAGGCACTGCAACTGTGTAACCCGTAAAGAGGTCAGTCATAGTTAAGATGTATCTGTTCCGTCTGGCAGTTGAACCTTCCAACTGGGGAACTATGTGGTCTATCACCAGAGCCTCATTAAACTCGTGTGCGATAACGTGCTTCAGTGGGGCCTTCAGGTAAGCAGCAGGCTGCTTCACCCTCCCACATTTGATACATGACTTGATGAAAAGATCTACTTCGTCTTTCATTTTGGGCCAATAGTACTGACGTACTATTTGACGGTATGTTTCATCAATACCGGGATGTGTGGTAATTAATGAACTGTGATGGAGGTCTAACACTGTCTCTCTTAGTGTTTCCGGAACAAGAACTAGAAATCTGTCCACCTCTATCTCGTTATGCTGCTTGTTGTGGGTAATCAATTTCCTGCACAACACTTCATTCTTTACCGTGAGTAGTGTGAATTGTTTCCAGTACCGGATCAGTTCTGGAGGCAATCTCAGCTTCTGCAAGTCTTTGGGTCTCTCCCCCTTGACAACCCATTTTCTAACTTCCGTGAGGACAACATCCTCTTCCTGAGCCTGCTTGATCCTGTTCAGATCAATTAAACTGGGAATGTGCAGTTGCTGTGTGATGCTGCTGTTCTTTGTCACCATGTTCACCTTGAGTTGTGCATGAACTTCTGGCTCGTTACCTGGTATCTGCTGTGAGTTACAGATGCACACCTTATTCTCCGTGGCTGAGGTTAATTCGACCTCGGTAAGTGCAGTGTTCTTCAAATGTCTGTTGCCCTGTGAGTTTGGGTAGACTTTGTCTTCCGTGAAGAAGTCCTGAGGTATAAGTGGGATATCGTCAGGTTCAGTTGCCTTGATATCACTGTCTAATGTGATGAGATTGCAGTTCACAACCTTCTCTTCTGTAAAAGTAGGGACAAAACTATCCCTAGCTTCAGTTTGGGTGGCTCTGCTACATTCCCTCTTCTTGTGGATGTAACGGCTCAGGAAATCTGCAACCTCGTTTTCCTCACCAGGCAGATGTTGTAAACGGAATCGGTAGTCAGCTAGCTTGTTAAGTCGTCTGACCATGGTGGCGTTGGATTTAGCAAATAACTTTTCGAGAGCTACCAGGCTGAGACAGTCTGTTTTTACCAGAAATTGTGTTCCCTTCAGATAGATAGCCCAGTGCTCGATAGATTCCACCATGGCCTCGAATTCAAGCTTGGACTGAGACCACTGTCTCTTGTGTTGAGGAACTCTCTTTGAGAAGTAGGCGATAACTCTTCTCTCTCCGTTCTGGAGCTGTGATAACTCAGCTCCATAGCCATCTTGACTAGCGTCCATGGTCACTGTGTAGCTCTGGTGTGGATCCTCGACCTGAGGGATTGTCAATGTAATTCCCTCTTCTATTCGTCTTTTGATCTCGTCAAAGCCCTCCTGACACGTCCGAGTCCAGGAAAACTTCTTCTTTTTGTCGATAAGATTGTATATGGGTTTCGCCAGTTCAGCGAAATTCCTTACAAACTTACGATTATAAGACAAAAATCCCATAACCTGCTGGGCTTCCTTGAGGGATCGTGGTGGAGGTAGCTCTTTGACCGCCTTTACTCGTTCTGCGTTTATCTTGATGCCGTCTTGAGAAATAGTTAAACCCACAAACCTCACCTCATGCTTTAAAAATTCGCATTTTTTTGGCATAAGTTTCATATTCGAGGAAAGCAGCTTGTCCAGGACAAGTTCTAGTCGGTCGAGGTGTTCTTTCACGCTGTTGGATGCCAGGCATAAGTCATCCAAGAAGTAGCAAAGCTGATCCAAGGGAATATTGGTTAACAGACGGTCCATCATCTTTGAGAACTGAGAAGATGATGTAAGATGTCCCATCACCATTCTGTTGAAGATGTAACGTTTGTGGTTAGCCGTGAATGCAGTGAGCATTCGGGAGCTGTCTTTGTATCTGAGCTGGTAGAAACTCTTACTTAGATCAAACGTGGAATACCATTTCGCGCCTCCAATGCGATCTACAACATGGTTAATATTAGGTAATTGGTATTGGTCTGGCATGCAATGAGTGTTCAGAGCTCTGAAATCAGCGACGAAGCGGAAATGTCCCTCTTGATTGGGTTTAGGCACCAAGAATACCCTGCTGTTCCACATAGTGTGTTCCTTAGTTTCTTCAATAATTCCAGCTTTCTCCATACCTCGAAGGTGGTGTTCCATGACTTCTCTTCTCTTGTAAGGTGTAGGTATCGGTGGTACATACTGAGGTCGGGCATCCTGTTTCAAGTTGATCTCAGCCTCAAAGAAATTGCAGGTTCCTAGATCAAATTCGTGAGTAGAGAAGCATTTTCTCCGTTTCCAGACTATTTCTTTCAATCTCTGTTGGTCCTGTTCTGGGATTTTCACTTCTCCCAGTCGGAGATCCTTGAATAGTCGTTCCTTGGTCCACTCTATTACCGGTACAGTAGGATTGGAGTCAGGAGTGTTTAGATTGGTGCCAGCAATTCGCTGCACCTTGATTTTGCGGAGATCGTTCTTAATCTCTGTAGGTTTCATAAATCCTAGCAGTTTTCTTCCATATACGACAATAGGGTCATCAGAAGGATTTAGCACTCTAATAGGCACTTCGCCCATCTCGCTATACATCAAAGCTCCAGTAGCGAACAATCCGTCATTAACTGCCAAATTGTCGTATGGCTCCAAATAGCCGCTTAGGATAGAACTCCTGTTGTCCGTTGTCTGTTCTGTAGGCTGCTCCAACGTACCTCTTATGAACATGACGGTGTTAGGAGGAACAATCACGGTGGATGTAGCTCTCACCTTGGTCCTCCTCTTAATCGATGTAGGTGGATGGAGAAAGGGAGCGGAGCCAAAGGGTGATGTTATCTTGTTGGATCCAGCATGTATGGATATGTCATTCCTTGACATGAAGTCCATACCCAAAAGTATGTTGCATTCCATATCTTCACAGACTACGATACATGAGTGCAATACTCGTGCACCTACGATAGTCAGTGTGAGATCAATCTGACCTGCTGTTCTGATCTTTTCCTTGGTGAAGGAAGATAGCACACAGTTTGTCTTCCTGATACTCCTTTCAAGTATCAGGTCCTTAACCAGAGAAAAATTGACCAGTGTGGCCTGGCTTCCAGTGTCTATCAGGCAGTTCACCTGACTTGACTCAGCCAGTCCCCTCACCACCACCGTATCCTTCGGACGACCATTGACGAGTTTGTTTACTGTTCCGGGCCGGTGCTCTGGGAGTCGCCGGCCCTGTTGGGGTTTAAACGATTTTGTGAACAGTTGGCAGCGATGTGGCCTTGAATATGGCAGAGGAAACAAGTCCTGGTTTCCCTTCTGCCATATCCTGGAGTAGGTCTTCCTCTGTTCTGATGTCTGCTGTTGTTTCTGTGATCTTGTACTGGTCTATCACTCCTGGTGTTTAAGTTTCTCTCAGCAGGCTCTTCATCATTGTTGTTAGAGTTCGAGTTGTTGATCTGTAGTACATCTAAGTCTATAGGTCTGTCTCTATTAGTCCGCCGCATTTTCTCGAACTTTCGTGCAGATTCTACTGCGAGATCGAAATCGTCTTCTGCTCCAGGGACAGATATCACCTTGTCAAACAATGTTTCGTCCCTCATTCCATTCAGGAAGGCGTTCAGACACGGTTCATGTCTATCCGCGGGAATATTGTATGCCCGTTTCGCAAGGCTGCGGACCCTTGAAGCAAATGTATCAACGTCTTCTTGGTCTTCCTGCACAAGTTTCGTTGTGAGTTGTTGTCGAAGTGCTCTGATGTCTGATTTAGGGTAAATTGCTTGTTCGAAGATCGGCATGAACAAGTCAGGATCACGGCCTTGTTCAGGTGTAAGTTTGTCTGCTACTGGCTCTAGTTTCTCTAGTGTCCTGTCATCTACATTGTTAAGAAGCAGTTCGAATGCGTCATCCCTCCGTATTCTGCTGGCTCTGAGATATCGTCGAAATCTGGAACACCATGTGGTGAAGTTTTCGCCATGCTTATATTCCTTAGGTGCTGTAAACCGAGCAGTCAGAGGTGTCTCCTCCTTAGGTCTAGGAGTGAAGACGTCTTCGTGTTTGGAAGATGATGGTCTAGACTCACTTAACACTTCAATATCACTGGTAGGGAGGTCGATATTTGCGATGTCATGACTCTTTCTGTTTTGCAACAGTTCCTCAAGGAGAGAGGTCTTCGTTGTAGATTCGTCAGTCAGAGCCGCTGATAGTTTCTCCTTCAAGTCCGTAAGAACCGACTCTGCTGCTGAATCTGAGGTCTTGGTTTCTAGCTCCGTCTTAATGTCTTTAATCTTCGTAGAAGCTATTTTCCATGCTTCCGTAAGAGCTGTAATGTTATCAATGTCGTCCATGTCAAAGAGGGTTCCAAGATCAAGTAAGGGCACAGAAATCTGTATAAAATGCAGTCAAAACAGAACACAGCAGTTCACTGCGTTTCAAAACAGTCGAAAAACGTTAGTCAGAGGAACTAGTATAATATCACCGAAGAAAGTGGCGAGCAATCAAAGGGAACGAGTGTTGACGTAGTGTGAAAGTCAGCACGAGGTTCGAAAGTCCGTGGCCTCCAGTTAAAGTAAGGGGTGTAAGGGGTACAAAGGAAACTCGTGGTTAAAATAGGGGTATAAAAAGTATCAAGAGTAATACAGTAAGAAATCCGTCCCAAAGAAAGAGTCCCAACAGTCTCCCTGACTGCCTCTAAATACTCCTCTTCACGTGACACGTATGCTGGTCACGTGATAAGATATTAAACTCATATCCACTAAATAGGGTACAACTCAACATGTCAAACTGTTGAGTAAACAAAAGAGGTCACTAATAAGCCTAATTAAGGAAAGTGAGGAGGGAACAGCTAGCTAACCGTGAGTAATGAGGTTAAATAACAAAAGGTCAATAACCACAAAGGATTAGGAAGAAGAACTAGTATAAGTCTAAAATGACGTGTACACTCGTGAAAGGAGAGTACAACACACTCAACGATAAAACAGAGTTGAACAATCTAACACAGTTTTTAGTTGAGTGACGTGTAAATAGTAATATTCTCGTTTAATTCTTTTATCTCTTTTAATCTTTTATCTCCTGTATAACGTCACGCTATTCGTTAATTTTCAGATGAGCCCAATTTTGTCAGTTTTATGTTCATATTTTAGTTAGGGAGGGTATGTAATGGCGTTGGATTAGTTTGTTAGAAGCAATTTGACTTCAAGAATCACTAGTTGGAAGCCTAAACTAAAGGATTTTTATAGGTGGCAATTTTTATTTTGGCGGGAACACCCCTATACGGGCCACGCCCTTTTTCAGGGTTTCGCGGTCACTCGAATTTTTGTTTTTCAGCCCAGGAAGGTCTTAAAGACTATTCCGATACACCAAAATGTGCCTAATAGCCACATTTATATACAACTTATAAAGCAACATATACCTTAAAATGCTTCGTTTCGGAAATATGGCCGAAAAACGGTTTTTGGCTTGACGCAGTTCATAATTTCCGTGATTTTTGGCATTTCCGTCTAGGAAGGTCGTAGAGACTATTCTGATACACCAAAATGTGCATAATGGCCACATTTATGTACAACTTATAAAGCAACATATACCCTAAAAGACTTATTTTCGGAAATGTGGCTGAAAAACGGATTTTTGCCAAGCGAACAATGACAATATTCACAAATGGGCTATTGGACTGTTAACTAGAAAGGTCTTAAAGACTCATGAGCAACACAGCATTTGTCACAAGATGTAAGATGACTCACTTTGTGTCCAGAAACACCTACAAAAATTGGAGAATGATCTACTTTATTGGGCATCTCTCTTAATGGGCCAGGCCAGCAGCATATTTGTGTCTTACGAAAGGGCAATTTTTCAAAATTACGGTTTCTTTAGTAAAGTTCAATGGGTCAGTTGCTAACAGCAAATTGTTCGCAATTGCCGACTCATGCACATCATATACTCAAAAACGCTCACTTTAGGAGTCGTTAATAAATAACTACTACATTATTTGTGAAAACTCCAACAATTTTTCCTTGGCACCAATTTAAATAAAATGTGTGACGTGCCAGACCAAAATTCAACTTCAAATTTTTATTTATTCATGCCATGAAACCATGATATATGTGCCAAGAATACCGGGCCTAAAATAAATCGGCACTAGATCCGGGCCAGATTGTTGCTTGACCGCTGACCAATACCCCACTTTATAATTATGATTGATTTCACTGCCTCGACCAATATTGGTCTGTAATTTCTGGATTGAGATCTGTTGGCCGCAGTTTAATTTAGCTAATTTCCTATAATACCGCAGTGGTTTGGTTCCCACTTCAGAATGACCCCATATTTTTTTTTTAGTCGCATAGATTTTCCCGTCGTATGATAATGTGTGTCATTCCCTCGTTTTTTAATCAAGTGGTGACTGGCTATTTCTTCTGTTATTTCAGCTGTGAGCTGCCTCGAGATCTTATCTGGGGCATGGGCACAAATACTAGAACATTGGAACTGTAATTCTAGAACCTCAGATTAAGGTTACTTGGCAGAATAGCATTAGCAGGGTTCGAGATTTGACTGAGGACATTCAGGTAACATACCAGGTTCATATTACCAGTTGAGGTGAATCCTAATTTCGGCATGCAATACCTTATAAGTTATAAGCTTATAGTAGGATCACGGGGTTTATATATAATAGAAGGTCTCAAGATGCTGATTTAGCTATTTAGGTTTCACATGTGAAATTTTTCCAGCTTTGGGTAAAGTGGATTTTAGAGCGGGGAGGGGTCTAAATGACCAAAATCTGGACGATCTCTTACTGACGGGACACTACGGGACAAGGGACGGATCTCTAGCCTAATAGCTGTTTTTTAATGAGAGGCTGGAGTCTGGACCTAGATGGTCAACGTGAGGATAGCATGAGGATTTAGGATGCTCTGCATGCCTTTCGTGGGGTCTTGTAACCCCGAAAGCTGGTATATCTTATCTAAATTAACCTTGGTTACATCCCGTTTCGAATATATAATTAGATTTATAGGTCCAATATCAAGCAAAAGTCTGATCTACGGTACTGATGTTACAGTTACATGATCTATGACGCGAGGATCTCCGAAGTCCGATCTTAAAGTTGGATCTCAGAGCCAAAAAGAGGAACCTAAGCCTTGGTTCTTCTCTTTGAGAGTCAAACAAGAAATTCGGTGTTATCAACTCAAACTCGGATTTGTAGCACAATTGAAAAACCAAAGAACAAAAATCTTAATGAATTTCCCGACATCCTAAAATTAATATCAGGTCGTATTCGATTCAGTGGCCCAAACTCCAGTAGGTTACAAGACTTAAGTACAAGTCGAGGAACACTTTGATTAAGAATGATCCTTGTTTTGTTGGAGTTTTCGCATATCATGCAGTAGTTATCTACTAATCACTCCTAAACTGAGCGTTTTAGAGTCGAATATCGAACCCTGCCATCCGGCCAAGTAATCTTAATCTGAAGTTCTAGAATTACAGTTCTAATGTTCTAGTACTAATGTATTGTGCCCTAGATAAGATCTCGAGGCAGCTGTAATAACAAAAGAGCTAGCCAGTAACCACTTGATTAAAAAACGAGGGAATGACACACATTAAGACATTATCATACAATGGGAAAATCTATGGAAACCAAACCACTGCGGTATTACTATTATGGTTAATGAGCTAAATTAAACTGCAGCCAACAGATCTCAATCCAGGGATTACAGACCAATATTGGTCGAGGCAGTGAAGTCAATTATAATTATAAAGTGGGGTACTGGTCAGTGGTCAAGCGACAATCTGGCCCGGATCCAGTGCCGAGTTATTTTAGGTCCCGTATTCTTAGTACATATAATGGTTTCATGGAATGAATAAATCAAAAGTTGAATTTTGGTCATTACATTTTGGCTAAATTGGTGCCAAGGAAAAATTGTTAGAGTTTTCACAAATCATGTAGTAGTTATTTATTAATGACTCCTAAAGTGAGCGTTTTTGAGTATAGTATGATTAGTATATAGATGTGCAGGAGTCGGTAATTGCGAACAATTTGCTGTTAGCAACTGACCCATTCACCCTTACTAAAGAAACCGTAATTTTGAAAAATTGCCCTTTCGTAAGACACAAATATGCTGCTGGCCTGGCCCATTAAGAGATATGCCCAATAAAGTAGATCAATCTCCAATTTTTGTAGGTTTTTCTGGACAGAAAGTGAGTAATCTTACAAATGCTGTGTTGCTCATGAGTCTTTAAGACCTTTCTAGTTAACAGTCCAATAGCCCATTTGTGAATATTGTCATTGTTCGCTCGGCAAAAATCCGTTTTTCAGCCACATTTCCGAAAATAAGTCTTTTAGGGTATATGTTGCTTTATAAGTTGTATATAAATGTGGCCATTATGTACATTTTAGTGTATCAGAATAGTCTCTACGACCTTCCTAGGCGGAAATGCCAAAAATCACGGAAATTATGAACTGCGTCAAGCCAAAAACCGTTTTTCGGCCATATCTCCGAAACGAAGCATTTTAAGGTATATGTTGCTTCATAAGTTGTATATAAATGTGGCTATTAGGCACATTTTGGTGTATCGGAATAGTCTTTAAGACTTTCCTGGGCTGAAATACAAAAATTCGAGTGACCGTGAAACCCTGAAAAAGGGCGTGGCCCGTATATGGGTGTTCCCGCCAAAATAAAAATTGCCACCTATAAAAATCCTTTAGTTTGGGCTTCCAGCTAGTGATTTTTGAAGTCAAATTGCTTCTAACAAACTAATCCAACGCCATTGATATTCCTGACATATCCTCCCTAACTATTTGCTCCGATTTCGTTAAAAACTATTTACGGTTGATAACTATTTTACAGTTATATATTTTGTTTGAAATAAATTTCGTCGTCAAATTTTTAATGTGAATATTGATCGTTATAATTGAATTAATACTATTTCAGAATATGAGTATGACGTAGAAATGTCGATACGTTATTCAGCTATTTATTTCCATTAGAATTTGTCTTCACTGAGTCTATTCAGAAACAATCAGAAATTTGAATAAAAGAACTATCAAATCATGAGACTCAAAAACACTACACGAATCCACCAGATTGTTCTATAAGGTTTCATCTGTAACACTGATAGTTAGAGAGGTGGTTATCCTGGTAGGACTTCTGAAACCTACTGACTGCAGTACTGAAACTAAATCCAAACCCCTGTGGACCAAGCTCTAGTTTTAAGATATCAGTTAAAATGAATCACTAAAAGTTTAATTCAGGCTATCGTGTTTTAACGCAATAATACTCTCGCGCTCTGAGGGCCGCGCATGATAACGCCCGAACGTAGAATGAGAGAGTATTATCAGTTATAATACAAATAACACTGGCGTTCTATATATTAGACACTATATTGTATCATGCGCACGTATCGGATTACACCCCTTGCAATCGGAACCGGAAAATATTATAAATGAAAACACAATTTCAAAAACTGTTACCAGTACAATAAATATCACCGTCATCAGACCCAAACAGTAATGATATGTAGATATAGTAAGCATATAATCCAACATCCAGAAAATTTTAAATTTCCTCCCAGATACAAATTTTCTGTTTTCTATGGCCCGTTAGCTTCGCTCGTGAATTTCCGACTTTCACAATGTCGGCTAGCGCAGCGAGTGAAGCAAAACAGTTTTGGGGCATTTGAAGCTGGGCCCCGGAAATCTTTTGCGTTTTTGTATGGCCACATTAAAATCTACAGTGAAACACAAATATCTGAAGCCCTCGAAAATAGTGTTTTACTCTCCAAGTAAAACACGGCCAGCTGGCACCATTTATCGTAGTTTCACAAATAATCATGTAATGTGCCTTTAAAATTCAGATCATAGACTTTGATTCTCAATTTTCTCCTAGATTATCTGGCGATCTGCTTTTCTGGATGTGGGCATATGATAAGGTAACCAGGGTAACGGCCAAGGTCTAAGGTACCCGAGCACAATGTTTATGACCGATGAGAGCCTCTAATAGTTCCTAATGTACCCACTTACCATATTAACCCAGCTCAAGACAATAGTTGCGGCGATGCTGGAGAGCTTCCCATCTCTATGACGTGTAATATTCATGATGATACAGGGTTACCAAGCCACCACCTGATAATACAGGGTTACCCAGCCACCACCTGATAATACAGGGTTACCCAGCCACCACCTGATTGGGCTGATAAGGGCACTGGATAATATAAGCAGACGTATTTAGGGGCCTACTTAGGGGCCTATTTAAATAGTCCCTCATCCGGGCAAGCTTTGAATTCGAGACTACTAAAAGGTCAAGAAGATAATATGTTAAGTTCCTTGCATAAGATGTAAATATTATTAACATATTGATTGCAGCTTTAACTCAAACTGTTATCGTGCGCTCTAATGGTTACAGTGTAACAGTAGTAAGTTGTTGTGGCGGGAAATATTTAAATTGTAACATCATAATTCTCCCTCAGTAGTTTAGTCTTGCTTTGATAAATGGAGTTAGGGCTGAAACCAAATGTCATGTAAGGTTAGTAAGTTAGTAAACGCAGAATCAAGAGGAAAGTTAGCCTCTATGTCGAGTTTTCAAGCATCAAGCGGTATAAACAAACCAATAATATAAAAAGTAAACGCATTTTCAAGTTACAACACTCTACTCATGATTCCTATCACTGCCCTAGAACAGTTTCCCAGCAAACAAGCCACTAAACCGGGTGTTAAAAACTATTTTACTAAATCTTGTTGGAAGTTCTGATAATGAGAGGTGGTTCTGAAACTCGGTAAAAGGTCCGGTTAACTGTCCGGCTAACAGTCCGGCTAACAGTCCGGCTAACAGTCCGGCTAACAGTCCGGCTAACAGTCCGGCTAACTGTCCGGCTAACAGTCCGGCTAACAGTCCGGCTAACAGTCTGGCTAACAGTCCGGCTAACAGTCCGGCTAACTGTAATAACGGTGTTTTTACGCAAGTAAACGAGGGTACTGAGGTCAGCCAGCTCTCACCACTCGTCTACCAACTTGAAAAAGTATGTATGGTATGTACGGTATGTCATATGTATGGTATGTACTACTGTCCTCGGATCGTGCTCTACGATATAACATGATGGAAGACTGTGATCAGAAGGCATTCCAAATTCATGTAGTTTAATACACAATACACATTGCATGACATGGAAAGTTTATTAGCCATGGTCAACTTGTCTCGGTGTCTTAATTTTTTACCGAATTTGGCACAGTCGAAATATATTCTTTCAGCATTTTAAAGTCCATATATTTCACTTAACTGACCACTGTTTCACCTAACTGACTACTGTTTCACCTAGCTAGCTAGCTGACCACTGTTTCACCTAACTGACCACTGTTTCACCTAACTGACCACTGTTTCACCTAACTGACCACTGTTTCACCTAACTGACCACTGTTTCACCTAACTGACCACTGTTTCACCTAACTGACTACTGTTTCACCTAGCTAGCTAGCTGACCACTGTTTCACCTAACTGACCACTGTTTCACCTAACTGACTACTGTTTCACCTAACTGACCACTGTTTCACCTAACTAACTACTGTTTCACCTAACTGACCTCTGTTTCACCTAACTGACCACTGTTTCACCTAACTGACCACTGTTTCACCTAACTGACCACTGTTTCACCTAACTGACCACTGTTTCACCTAACTGACCACTGTTTCACCTAACTGATCACTGTTTCACTTAACTGACCACTGTTTCACCTAACTGACCACTGTCTCACCTAACTGACTACTGTTTCACCTAACTGACCACTGTTTCACTTAACTGACCACTGTTTCACCTAACTGACCACTGTTTCACCTAACTGACCACTGTTTCACCTAACTGACCACTGTTTCACTTAACTGACCACTGTTTCACTTAACTGACTACTGTTTCACCTAACTGACCACTGTTTCACTTAACTGACTACTGTTTCACCTAACTGACCACTGTTTCACCTAACTGACTACTGTTTCACCTAACTGACCACTGTTTCACCTAACTGACCACTGTTTCACCTAACTGACCACTGTTTCACCTAACTGACCACTGTTTCGCCTAACTGACCACTGTTTCACCTAACTGACTACTGTTTCACCTAGCTAGCTAGCTGACCACTGTTTCACCTAACTGACCACTGTTTCACTTAACTGACCACTGTTTCACCTAACTGACCACTGTTTCACTTAACTGACCACTGTTTCACCTAACTGACCACTGTTTCACCTAACTGACTACTGTTTCACCTAACTGACCACTGTTTCACCTAACTGACTACTGTTTCACCTAACTGACCACTGTTTCACCTAACTGACCACTGTTTCACCTAATTGACCACTTTTTCACCTAACTGACCATTGTTTCACCTAATTGACCACTGTTTCACCTAACTGACCACTGTTTCACCTAACTGACCACTGTTTCAGGAGACCTCCACGCCCGGATAGGAGAGTATGAGGACAGTGCTGACGTGTTTGAGGCGCTGTACCACAGGAATCCCGAGAATTCCACCTATATTGAGAGCTACGTTAGAGCTCACAATAATTGTAAGTGCTGTTCATTCGTGTGTACTAGTACCCGTTACTTGAAACGGGGCAGCTTAAATATGTGCATTTGTTCATATTCGTTCAAATGGTACTCTTATTTTTAGGGTTAGACAAAATAGGTTGCAAAAATGGCAAAATGGAACCATACTATATGACAACGTTTAACTTCAACATGTTAAATATCTTATAAATACCTAATAACATGTTAGATATCTTATAAATACCTAATAACATGTTAAATATCTTATAAATACCTAACCAACATGTTAAATATCTTATAAATACCTAACTCCAATCAACATGTTCAGATAACGATGAGGATTCGTTACAGTTGTGTCAGAAACTACAGAAATTGCACCCTCGAGCGGAGGCACCTTTCAACTACGCTTTGAAACTAAGCACGGGTAAAGACTAAAGAGAATAATTCATTGCTTGCGATCAAGTTTCTTACAATCACCCTCATTTATAAAATTATAAGATAAAAATAAGAATTTCGAAATCAATTGCTTTTAAGATTATTCCTCAAAGCCGTTTAATTTTCTGTCACATGCAGCGGAATTGCAATTACAGTACTACTAAAAGATAGGATTGATTTGAAGATCAATGGAAACCGATCATGATATGTAATTCTACCTTCAATTTCATAGATGAGATGTTGGTTGATCCGCACCTCACCGTCAAAATCAAATTGTCAATCACTGAACATTTTAAACCGTCTGCCGTTATTATAATTAAATAATTACACAATTATCAAAAGATTCATGGGAACCATTAATCTCATAAGTAGACAAAAATATGCGGTAACTCATTAGTCATAACTCATAAGCAACGCGTGTTCGAACAAGCCAATTCACCAACAACAGTTGGTCTTATTAATTGTCTATTTGTCCACGCGCACGGTCGCGGTGCATAATTACTCTAATTAGTAATTACGAATAGTTCTCTTTCCCTTTTACATTGTTTCCCATTATAACAAGTTTGTGGTATGTTAATCTCTATGCAAAGAATTTAAAAAGTTGCTCCTCTTTAAAAAGTTTATACACTGTTATATATACTATGTCTTAGGATAATGGAAGCGGCGTGGAGCTGACCTCCCCCCCCCCCCCCCCCCCCCCCCCCCGGTGTGGAGCTGACCCATATTCTTCCTTCCTATTAAATCTTTAAATATTCTTCCTTCTGAAATGTGACAGCCATTAACCGATCAGCTTCCCTGAATAGGTCATGCATTTTTTCTTCTCCTCTACTATTAACCAATACCATGCATACAAAACGTGGTAAAGTTATAGAAAGCAGTCCAACTGTATATTACAAGAAATACAGATTTCAACTTTCAAGGGTTACTTTCCTACGTGGCTTATTACTTAGATCATGCTGCACATCTGGAAATGAATTGTGTTAATGCTATTTGATATTAAATATCTCATCAAACTGCTGACCTGGTATTTCAGGGAGCACATTCAGGACACTGGTTGACGGATATTTGCAAAGACAGTTGAGAAAAGGAGTCCCGCCTCTCTTCAACATTCTCAAACATCTGTTCCAAGATAAGAATAAGGTGAGATTTGTGCCTCCCCCCCCCCCCCCCCCCCTCTGCCAAAGATTTTCCAAGGCCCTGGATTCAGTTTTTGTTTCACTTTCTATAAATACCTTTAGGAAAAAGTACCAACAACAATTGATGCAAGCAACAGCTATGTTACGAAAAGACCCTCGGATTTAAAATTTCGCGACACTATACGTAGCTATGCTCCCACTCGTATCACTATTATTTTGTTTTGTTTCTGAAGAATTATATCTTCTTTTGAATGGTGCTAATAATAATCTCTGTTTCAGTTAGAAACAATCAAAGAGTTAATGCATGGTTACTTCACATCCTTAGAAGAACACAAGAAATTCAGTCCAGGTAACTTGAACTGTTATTTATTATAACATTAGATTTTTTTTCAAACCAGAAATATAACTTTAAAGAACATCTTGAAGATCTGATAAGTCGCCCAGAAAGGAATAGAGAAAACCTTAAATGAACGCAACACTTTTAAATGTTTTTGACGTCGTATAACGAATTTAGCATAATCGTATTGAAAAAAGCAATTTCCATCATCCAGCATAGTTCCTCAAGCGTATGTTGCAATGTTGTAATCGTCAAACACTTGTTGTACTTGTGTATTCTAATTGCTGAACTTTTTGTAATCTGTATCATGCCAAGCTTCTCTCCATTAATTTTTTTTTAAATCTGTGAGAAAATGGAATTATTGTAAAGGTTTCTGTAATCGAGTTTTTGCTACCTGATAATTACTTTTTTAATCGTAGAAGGTTTACAATAAATTAGTTATTTAAGTACAACATGTTCTCCAGAGTAACATAAAATATCAAACAAAGAAAATATTTGATGACTCATGTCACCAGTTATGGATCGTATCTCATCTATTACATTTAGTTTATATTTGACCTATTAATTGGCCTCTCTTACCTCAGGAAAGGTCGGCTACATAAGTTCTGCCTTTATCCACTGACCACTTGAGTCGTGCCATATAATCCTCGAGAGGGTGTTAATAAAGAATTTTAAATTATTAAATTACCGAATTGAATTCAAATTACAAAACGATAGAAGTATCAGTTAAATATTTAGAGGAAGACATTTTTTATTTATTTAAGTGTCAACTAAACAATTTTAAATCATAACTTATTTTTTAAATTAATCACTAAAACTTAAATTAACTAACATCCAGCAACTTAAATGAGTTATGGAATGACATTATTGACATTAAGAAAGTGTTTGCGTATTTATTTCCATCTGGAATAGTATGAACGTGAAAAAGAACACAAGGACAGCGAAAAAATTTGCGAAATAAATATTTGATATTCAGGGAGTACTGGGATTGTGTTATTTGATTTTTCGCAATCTTCTACAATCATCGAATCCCAGCCCCGTACGATATTCCATTGTTATCATAATCTACCAATAATGAAAGCACAATCTGCAGGCACTTGCTGAGCTGCGACCAACTACTGGTACTCGCTCAATCTAACACAGAAAATACCGAATCATTCCAATTTGTCCAAAAATAGCTGCTGAATGAATGTTGCAGATCTTGCAGATCTCCTTAGAAGTACGAAACTACCGTATTTACTACCCTATACTGAATTAGTACGAATTTATAATATTTCATTCTATTCAGTTTGAATTAAAATCAGAGTAGCATTCTCAAATTCAAACAAACTACAAATATTTAATCCTAAAAAGGCTCTTAGAAAAGGGTGTCCCAACGAACAAATACTCTCCAAACTCCAGCACCTCACTAAAGGTAATGGTATCAGTAACAGTCCTATCACCCATCACCAAGCAGACAATCTCACCCCCCTCATCCACTCTATAGAACCGTGGTTCCTCCGCCAGGATCTTAGCAGAAAATGAGATGAGGGGTGAGAGTAGGTGGTGGTGGGTTAGGTGGTGACGAAGTATGGGGTAGGAAGAGAGGGTATCTGAGAGGTGGTGTTTTGTTGTTCTACCTACTGACACTCCTATCCAGTAGCCTGAAGGGAGGTTAGTTTTTTAATTGGGGGAGGTTAGTTGTTAGTGAGAGGGAGTTTAGTTGTTAGTAGGGGGGATGTTAGTTGTTAGTAGGAGGGAGGTTAGTTGTTAGAAGGGCCTAGGGGGATGTTAGTTGTTAGTGTGAGGGAGGTTAGTTTGAGAGCCTGAGAGGGCAGAAAACACAGGGTTTAGACAATTGAAACATTTTAAAAGCAAGATAAGTTGACTGCTAAAGATGTCAATTGACAGCTCAATTTAGCACTTTGCACTTAACATCATAGTTGAAGCTTACCTCCATCAGCAGCTCTCCTGATGTTATCCACTGCTCCAAGAGTTCCACCCTCACTGAATACCCTCACAATATCCCCCGACTTAATTTCTATTTCCAAGATACGGTACATGCTTCCCTCTGATACTAGCAGAGTCCTGGGGAAATTAGGATTAAATAATTCATAAGAAGGATTTTGTATTGTCATTTCCAGCACAGTATATTTTCTTGGTTTGTTTGGAAATTTCAATAAAATTCTGTTAACCTGTTATTTCGATGAAGCTCTATCCCATTAGGAACATAGAGTTTATCGGCCAGTACGGACACCTCTCTAGATGTAATGTTATACGATATGATCTTCCCTTCTGCTTGTAAACTAAAGAATCTCTGCAACATAGTCTGGTGTCTGTCTTCCTTTGAAGAATACGAGTCCGTCAAGTAGATCATATCTTGGTACACTACCAAATCATTGAAGAATCCTGGGGTTAATGCTGCTATCCCTGAAGTATTATTATCGATAAGCCATTCAAATTTCTCCGACTGATATTTGAACAAACGTCCGTTAACGTCCACACCAAAAAGGGCACGGCCCACCGATCTTAAACCCAGAACTCTACATCCGCTTCCAGAACTTGAAGTTGGGCATTTCACCTTCCACTTGATGTTCAAAGTGTCCGGATCTACACCAACAAGATAACCGTCCAGCGACCCCGTTACAAGATCTCCCTGGTGCTCCACCAAAGACTCCCCTCCGATCACACCCAGGATGTGATCAACCGTGTCCTCTTTCAAGTGAACTATGTGTGGAATGTTGGTGATGTTAGCAGGATCAGGCAGGGACACAGGAGGGAGTCTATAGGGTTGTAGGAACAACATTGTGGCTAGGACGCAGATCACTCCACTCCAGAGGAGGTATTTGTTGTTTAACATGGTCACGTGGTTACCCTAGTAACACTACTTGTTACCCTAGTAACACTACTTGTTGCTGAACATGGTCCTACGTTTATATCACAGAAGGATTGTTGACTGTAGAGATTCGGTAGCAAATAACGAACAATGTAGAGTTTTGGTGCTCGTCGATTTTGAAGAATATGATTAGCTGTACATATACTATATACTGTCACGTGACTTTATATGCTGTCACGTGACTGTTCTTTGAAATGGACACTACATACCCATCCACCTGGTTCTGCACCATTATCCAGCTGTAGAGCAGAGTGTAAGGGATCATGCTAGTCACACAAATGCAGTACCTACAAAAATCATGTTGTTTCATGGTGAATAGTATAAATTACAAACATTTCAGAGAGTAATACTTAATGTATTTCAAAAAGTGAGGATGATGAGTACTTCCATATGAGGTATTGAACACTCACTTCAAACGAGTATGGAGACATAAGTTCGCCAGATCAATCCCGAAACTTGGCAATGAGAGCATAAGAACAGCAACACAATTCCTTACTGGACATTGTGCACTAAACTACCACATTAATGAGTTCAAGCCGACAACGGTCCCCAAAATTTGTCCACACTGTCTCATGGAGGAGGAGACAATGAACCACTTTATTGGCAAGTGCCCGAAATGGTCTTACCAACGAGGATGATACTTTGACTCCTTTTATCTTAGCGTGACAAACATAGTGGACAAATTCTCACTACCAATGATCATCGGCTTCATACAAGCAACAAAACGATTTACTAAATGCAAAGAAAACAAAATCTTAACATTTTTTTCTTGATTTATTAATTTTACCGGGGTAAGCACAGGGCTCCAATGCTCTATCTTACAGTGGTCACGATCTTTCCATTAGTGATATTGACCACAGCCCCCTACGAAGAAGAAGAAGACCAATCAGCTTCGACTATTGGCCAATCAAACACCAGAATTAAATATTAATGTTACCTTTCAACTAAATATACTTCACCACCAGAACCCACATATTATATTGTTGACAATATGATATCATAGAGGGAAGTTATCGGACCTGGTCATCATGGAATGCTTTCTTGTTTGATTCTAGTCAATCTATATTACCAATACAAGGGAATATCATGATTATATCTATTTAATAACTAAGATGAGTGGTTATTTAATTCCTCGGTTACTAAGTCGGTTACTAAGTCGGTTACTAAGTCACTTTGTTGTAAAGTAAGATGTTAAATCAACTGATTTAGTACACAGAATTTATAAAGCAGTATAACAATAGAATACGTATTAAACATGTTAACATTCTTTGTAATGACGTCATGATTTAAAACAAAAACCAAAATATAAAATAAAACACTTAAAACAAATCATGTGACAGTCTTGCGTAGTGTATGATTAGTCCTGTTTAGCGAAAACGTAATCAGATACGTTATACGCTACAGGGGCCTGCTCAAACTCCCAGTCAGTAATATCTGGAAACCACTTCTTCCGCCACGTAATCAACCCTTTCTTTCCTGTTACTTGAACCTTGTTACCAGATGCTGTGTTACCTGACCGTGTAAAATAAAGGTACATGTCACTAGCAGAGATCACATCATGCACATGTAGTCCTGTTCCATTATAGTCGCTGCTGTCTGAGCACAGTACACTTACATAGTCCATATTGCCGATGCCTTGTATTCTGTGTTTACTATTCTTCAAGATGAATCCGCAATTACCAGGCTCTGTACACTGTGATATAATTGCCGGGTGTTCAAAAGAAAAGTGATCTTTGTAAATAGTGCCTGATGGTAAACTTTCATCCCTGTTCAACAAATGTTTCAATGAACTGAGTACTCTTTGTCCAATACCTGGTGAAACGGCTATCAACTTATCCTGATTTAGGGTAACATTCTCATGATAACTAGAAAGCTGGTTGTTATTGGTTATTTCATTCAACACTGAGATAAGCTCAACTCTCTGCGATGAAGGAGAGTAGTTTAAGGCATTGATCATAATTTTCAGAAATTGCTTCGAGACCTTTTGGAGGTGTTTGTCTCTGCAGCTTGTTTCCAAGATTTTAATAAATGTCTCTGTTTCTTCCGTGGTTGGAGGATTATTGTAGAAAACTATAAGCAGCATTTCAACAACTTTAAACATGGAGGTGATTCTGTTCCCTACAATCGCATTTGTCAAACCGTTGATTGTTTGGCAACAGCTCGACGCCTTATACTTAATGTCTTTATCAATGTTGTACACCTCTGTAGTCCTAGTCCGTTCCTTTGTGTTCGTGCTACGGGAACTAGCTGATTTCATTACCTCTGTAGTCAGTTTAAACGCATATTTCATATCCTCTGTTGAAATATTCAACAAATCTTGTATCTTCTCACACATCTCTAAAAACTGATCTTTATTTTGCTCCCAGCAAAGTGTGAGATCCATTCGGCTTAGGAGATACTTACTGTTTTTATCCAAGATTTTATTGTTTTTCAAGTTCATTAAAATTATTCGAAGGAAAAGTTCAGTATTACATCCTCCAAGAATCAACATGAGATCAATCTGAACAACGTCTAATTTACCCAACTCTGTCATGTACTGCAACACGAATGAATTGTTGTCCCTACCAGAAAACCTGCACATAAAACCGTTCATTAATTCATGCTTCTCCCACTTGTTCCTTATATAGAGGGACTCCTCAAAAGCAAACAACTTCTCCTCATCCGTCACAGCTTTGTCCATCCTGCATTCCAGCCATTCCTTAAGTTCCTTCACCAGCCACACCACCTCGAACACGTGACCTAACTTGTGTTGCTCCCTAAACTGAGCTGTCTCCAAATCTCCCACACTCTTATCGTCCAATAATGTAACAAATAATGTTACACTCACAGAGCTGAAGTCTTCCAGGTCTAGCTCATCGTAATTTAGTTCCTCTATCAGGTAGCGGAACATTCGGCTGTCTTCCGTTAATCTCTGTTTGCAGACATTCAGCGGGTCTCCGTCCTTCAACTTGATGACTATTGTTTCTTCGTTCATTTTAATGTTGATCTAAAAGAAAATGTAATGTCATGTTTAAGTTGGCTTTATCGTGTTCACTCTAGCATATATACAATATACCCTGGTAATACCAACGTACCAACGATATAGAACATTCGTGCGGTATGTAATAGAGAAGGCTTGTTGGAGATACTGTATTATTTAATTGCAGTTCAATTTCACAGATATTAAAGTTGGAAAAAATCGTTCAGAAACTTTTACCTGGAACAGTATTACGTCTTGAAGCGAGACAAGAGCCTAGAATTAAGTATCAACAGGTAACAGCACAAATTGTAAGATCAACGCGAAGAGAAACAAAGATCTGTTCGAAGATAAACAAACTCAAAGTTATGTGCGACCCTGTGCGATGATCTCATAGAATGTAACCTACTCTTATTTTATCAGAGTGTGGCGCTGGCACGTTAAGCCCCCCTTTTGAATTCTAATCTTATACCAAAATCGAAACAATAGGAATGACTTGAAAACTATAGGAGATGAAGATTGCGAATTTATAATGAACAGTAAATGGTAATAGTCTAGTAACTGGATTATAAAAAGCACAAGAGAAGTATTAGTAAACTCAGGAACGCAAGAAAACGGTGACCTCACGAAGTAGAGAATATTCTGAAGAAGGAACATAATGTGTGTTATCTAATATTCTGTGTGAGTGTTAGTCACATATCGTTTGGGTGGGGGTAATGCAACGACCATTAATGTCAGTAGATGGAATTTTGTCAAAACTGACATTGTCATTAATGGTCATTAATGGTTATTAATGGTCATTAATGGTCATTAATGGTCATTAAATAATTGAAATTCTGAACTATCTTGGAAGCAACATGTCCAAGAAATTTACAATTATGATCACCTTGTATCACTTCTATCAAGTTTCTCACAGCCCCCTGCATCGATTGCAGAGTCTCGTTTGAGAAAACGAATTAATATTCGCTTAATAGAGGCTCGGACCTCGGTTTCGGAATGAGTGCCAAGCACCATTCTGTTATACGTTGGTAAGTTGTCTTGTCTGTTTGCTTGTTTGCATTTGCCCCCATTTGCCTTAGTATAAATGCTTGTTTGCAGTTGACTTAGTATAAATGCTTGTTTACAGTTGACTTAGTATAAATGCTTGTTTGCAGTTGACTTAGTATACATGCTTGTTTGCAGTTTGCGTGGATTTGAATTGTATTGATTTCCTTTATTTGTGTTGATTGCTTTTGATAATTTGGATTTTCAATACCTCCTCACAGTACCTTCTGTGCCATCGTAAGACGATATTTGGAAATAAAAGTCGGAGATCGAAATTTTTTGGTACCGGCTGTTTCGAGGGTTCTGTGCCATACCAACCGGGCTGCAAAAATAATTCTAAGCCCTGTCAACGTCGAACAATTCGAAAGGGCGACTCATTAAGTGCTACCTTTGTTCCAAAAAATGCTAAACGTCCCCTTTGTTGCCTCGGTACCATCTTATCAATGAGTGTCTCTGCTTCAAAAAAGGGCAACTGCAGATCTAGACGAATTCCTGCCGCATCAATTTGTCCCTATCATGATGACAATGCTCGATTTTGGGTCAAAACTTTAAACTGCTAAAGGCAGAGTATTGAACTGTAAACGAATTGTTCTATCTAATCCTAGGAAAAGATCAGCTTTTTTGTTGTCCGATTCAGACTGATGACGATGTATTTCATGAAGTGCTAAAGTTGAATAAGTACTGTGTAATTACTATATAATCGACTAGCATAATGATTTGGCTACAATATAAATCTTGATATGATATAAGAACGGGACCGAAGTATTTAATTTTAATACCCGTGTTATTATTATTTTATTATTGATTGTTATTTTACTATTGATTTCCTTTATTTGTGTTGATTGCTTTTGATAATTTGGATTTTCAATACCTCCTCACAGTACCTTCTGTGCCATCGTAAGACGATATTTGGAAATAAAAGTCGGAGATCGAAATTTTTTGGTACCGGCTGTTTCGAGGGTTCTGTGCCATACCAACCGGGCTGCAAAAATAATTCTAAGCCCTGTCAACGTCGAACAATTCGAAAGGGCGACTCATTAAGTGCTACCTTTGTTCCAAAAAATGCTAAACGTCCCCTTTGTTGCCTCGGTACCATCTTATCAATGAGTGTCTCTGCTTCAAAAAAGGGCAACTGCAGATCTAGACGAATTCCTGCCGCATCAATTTGTCCCTATCATGATGACAATGCTCGATTTTGGGTCAAAACTTTAAACTGCTAAAGGCAGAGTATTGAACTGTAAACGAATTGTTCTATCTAATCCTAGGAAAAGATCAGCTTTTTTGTTGTCCGATTCAGACTGATGACGATGTATTTCATGAAGTGCTAAAGTTGAATAAGTACTGTGTAATTACTATATAATCGACTAGCATAATGATTTGGCTACAATATAAATCTTGATATGATATAAGAACGGGACCGAAGTATTTAATTTTAATACCCGTGTTATTATTATTTTATTATTGATTGTTATTTTACTATTGATACGATCTGATACTCCTAAATTGCCCATTGAATTATTATTATTGATAACTATAAGTCACCAACTGTTATCTGGTTTAAATCCCGTGGCCGCAAAATTTGTTCTTCGTTACATTCGAACTTAATAAATGTAATCCCTAACTCACTCTGGAATCCACTCAAGTGATATTCTGGAAGGTCTGCCTAACCACGGAAGATTCTATTCTAAGTTTTCTCTTTCGAATCTCTAAAATTGTAAATGTAAAATAATAACATATACTTGTAGTTAGTTAACTTAAGGTAGGGTCTAAGTGATGCAGGCGTCCGTCCTTTTCGCTCTAAGAAGTGCCGGAAAAAACATGACCATTAATGTCAGTAGATGAAATTTTGACAAAACTGACATTGTCATTAATGGTCATTTATGGTCATTAATGGGCATTAATGGTCATTAAGGCCAGAGGGGGGGGGGCATACCCCCCGTTTGGGTTTTAAAGGTCAGGTGAGATGACAAATGATTGTGGTGATGTTACTCAGTGCTGGGTTTCAGAAGGTGATACCAGATGATGCGATAATTGCGCAGCTCCTCTAATTGGATACAATTACACGCGATATTAATCCATATAAGGCCTTATCAGGTAGCTTGAGGCTCTGGTGACGTCACAAGATATGAAGATATCCTAGTCGGCATACGAAACCTTGTACGACACGTTACGAATGTGATCACGTGTCCGAGGATTTACGAATCGAGGTCACGTGATAGGATCAGCGGTCACGTGACCTCAGTTATCCCATATATCATGGCACAAGTAGCTGCAATTGATCAGCTCTTAATTGGGCTGCAATCCTTGACAGGCCTATAGTTACCCAATTTTAATTGAACGATATCTCATTCTACAGTATGATCAGAGCGTAAAGAGAATGCTTCCCGGAATCAGCACAATGAAGAGAACAAGATGCTGTTGGAATTTTAATTATCCATCTTCCACCCGTAGTCCCTAGAGGTATTGTAACCATGGTTACCCAGCCATATAAGGTTGTGGAGGAGTGTTTCAAATATTTCAAATATTCCAAACATTCAGATAGTGAGGATGAGGAGTACCCGACATCCTATCTACACGTCATGATATTCCTGGCTCAACTGTACGACTACGAGAGGGACACCACTAAAGCTATGTACTACATAGACAGGGCAATGCAACACACTCCTACCTACATCGACCCTTATATGGTCAAGAGCAAGATATACAAGGTACAGTGGTTTTAGGGGGCTTCAGTTTCAATCTGGATATGACTAGAAGTATGAGTAGGTTAACTATTTTTTATCGTAATCGCGTATAATCGCGTAAAACGTATTTACCATTTTGCCTATCTTCCAGCACTGTTTACACTACCAATAATTGTGACAGCCCCCCGGCCCCCCCCCCCCCCCCTGTACAAGGTACAGTAGTTTTAAGAAGCAGTACCCCCACCCCCCCTTTATTAGATATCATATTTGAACCTCCCCTCCCCCTCCTCCAGCACGCGGGTAACATGGTAGAAGCAGTACCCCCACCCCCACCCCCCCCCCCCTTTATTAGATATCATGTTTGAACCTCCCCTCCCCCTCCTCCAGCACGCGGGTAACATGGTAGAAGCAGTACCCCCACCCCCACCCCCCCCCCTTTATTAGATATCATGTTTGAACCTCCCCTCCCCCTCCTCCAGCACGCGGGTAACATGGTAGAAGCAGTACCCCCACCCCCACCCCCCCCCCCCCCCTTTATTAGATATCATGTTTGAACCTCCCCTCCCCCTCCTCCAGCACGCGGGTAACATGGTAGAAGCAGTACCCCCACCCCCACCCCCCCCCCCCTTTATTAGATATCATGTTTGAACCTCCCCTCCCCCTCCTCCAGCACGCGGGTAACATGGTAGAAGCAGTACCCCCACCCCCACCCCCTTTATTAGATATCATGTTTGAACCTCCCCTCCCCCTCCTCCAGCACGCGGGTAACATGGTAGAAGCAGTACCCCCCTCCACCCCCCCCCCCCCCCTTTATTAGATATCATGTTTGAACCTCCCCTCCCCCTCCTCCAGCACGCGGGTAACATGGTAGAAGCAGTACCCCCACCCCCACCCCCCCTTTATTAGATATCATGTTTGAACCTCCCCTCCCCCTCCTCTAGCACGCGGGTAACATGGTAGAAGCAGTACCCCCACCCCCACCCCCCCCCCCCCCCCCCCCCCCCCCCCCCCCCTATTAGATATCATGTTTGAACCCCCCTCTCCCTCCTCCAGCACGCGGGTAACATGGTAGAGGCAGTACACTGGGTAGAAGAAGCCAGGACCATGGATCTGGCTGACAGATATCTCAACTGTAAAGCTGCTAAGTACATGCTCAGAGCTGGCATGATAGACAAGGCTGAGGAGGCTTGTGCTCTATTCACCCGGGTAAGTTGTGTCCTCTTTATAGGATTTTCCTTGTCTCCAGTTGGGCTTTTGAACATGATGTATGATTCTTTTGAATCTGTCTGGTTTCGAAATCTTTCAGCATCAGTTTGCCACAAGTTTTAGTCAATATCTATAACTCCGGTTAACATGACATTTCCCTCCAGGAAGGTCAACCCGCGGTTGATAACCTGAACGAGATGCAGTGCATGTGGTTCCTGACTGAGTCAGCTAGGACGTACTTCAAGAACCAGGACTGGGCTAATGTGCTTCAGAAGTGTCACGAGGTTAGTCACGTGACGTGTGTGTTCACACGTGACCAGAGTGATCACGCGTGACCAGAGTGATCACGCGTGACCAGAGTGTTCACACGTGACCAGAGTGTTCACACGTGACCAGAGTGTTCACACGTGACCAGAGTGTTCACACGTGTCACTTAGTCTGTTTTAGTGACACTTGATAAGCTAACAACCATTATGTTAGTCAACATGACGACCAAACCCTTGACTCCTTTCTAAATTGTTCGATTAAACAACTTTAAGTACAACTTTTATCAACTGTTACTGATCAGGTGGAGAAGCATTTTGTTGACATAGTAGAGGATCAGTTTGATTTCCATCCCTACTCCATGAGGAAGATGACTCTTAGAGCTTACATCGGGTTGTTACGACTAGAGGATTCCATAAGAGGTACAGAGATTAAATACTAAATAGCAACAAATTCAGGGCAAATTATTCTTTAATTGTCACCAATTAATAGTATTAGCTTTTCCACTATACATATTATGTAATGTTCAATGTTGAAGTAAGCTTTTAAATGTCTTAATTTATTCTGGATCATTATAGTTCATGGCTCATGTTTCAGGTCACCAGTTTTTCAACAAAGCAGCTGACTACGCCATTAGAACGTATCTTCATCTACACGACAAACCTTTGGCTGATGCTAACGGGTTGGGAAATGGAGAAGCAGGTTAATAATTATACTCATTCTATAGTTTATCAACCGCTCTTCAAGTGACACTTTGCTTCAGAACCGATCTCTTTATATTTTGGGTATCGTTCAAAACTTTTATTTTCATCGCACCCTGGAATGATCACATCTGAAGAATGAAGATCAACAAATTTAATTAAATATAACCCTCAGATGAGATGACGGAAAAGGAGAAGAAGAAACTGGAGAGCAAGAAGAAGCGAGCCGCTAAGAAGAAGCAGCAGCAGAAGAATGAAGCTAACGTGAACAACAACGCCAAGGACAAGAACAAGCAGCCGGACGGAGAGATCGTTCCTCCTCCAATTGTGGGAATTGAGCTGGTCAAGGTGGGTAATTTCACTTTAAGTGAAGTTTTTTGGTAAAGTTTCACTTTTTTCCCACTTATTTGCACTTATTTTTTCTCTTGAATGGGTTTTCTTTGCCAGTTGTCACTCGTGGCTCAGTTAAACCTTTTCAGTCTGATTCTCCCCTGGACGATGCTATGAAGTTTCTGGATCCACTAAGAGCCCTGTCTCCTCGGTGTCCCAACACTCACAAACTTGCATTCCAAGTCTTCTACCGTCAAGGTAAGAGCCGGAATACTGTTTTTGCAGAACTAGTTAGATTAGAGCCGGCCATTAGAGCCTATATTTGGGGGAATTTAATGGAATTGTACATGGTTAGACTCGATGAAAGTCTTATCAGCCGAACAAAAACCTTCTGGCCATGCAGGGGATCGAACCCTGGACATTCGCGTTATTAGCACGACGCTCTAACCAGCTGAGCTACACGGCCATGTGAAAGGACTGTATTATTATTTCTCTGTTCAAACTTGTTGACTACAAGAAATCACACAATTTGCACATTTGTTCAGAACACTGGTGTACATAAACACTGGCTGTAGGCGCATTGTTTGAACTCATAACATTAACTATTCAGTGTTGCATGTTCCTATACATAGAACTGTATTACACTTGCGGTTAAAAAGGTTTAGTTTAGACCATTGATGATGCTCAAGAAGTAAAAACAACTACTGGCCATGCAGGGGGTCGAACCCTGGACATTCGCGTTATTAGCACGACGCTCTAACCAACTGAGCTACACGGCCATGTCTTGTAAGAAAATTATAGTTTCTATTTCCGACTTACATAATATGAAGGTTTCAACAAGTTGGTGGCACTTAATAATACGCACTAGACAGCTACTAGAGTTTTTAATAATGGAGAGGGACTGTCTGTTATCTTAATAAATTTAGCTACATGGCCCTTTATTAAATATTACATTATCCTTTCCTACATTTTCCTTTGCATAAATACTATATAGTGTACCTAAAGCATTATGCAAATCTGAAATCTTAACAATCAGAAGATCATGTTACTAATTACATTTTTTATTTCTATAAAATACTCTGGTGTTACATTGCATAGTGTTTCAGAAATATCGTTTGCTCTATCATGATCAAAATTTACAAAAACATTTACTGGCCATGCAGGGGGTCGAACCCTGGACATTCGCGTTATTAGCACGACGCTCTAACCAACTGAGCTACACGGCCATGTCCTCATGAAATTGTTTGTCGTATCAATTTTATTCCATTATCTCTCTTCGGAAGTTTGAAGCTTCACACACCTCCTTATTATGAAATTTTATAGCACGAATATTTAATTTTATTCACTCTGTTTATTGATTACGGTAATGAGATTCAAATTGTCAGGCTGGAAATTTTAGTCTGAACATGGCAAATAACGATTTTAAGCTCATTATACTGATTGCGGAGTCACTTTAAATCTTTAAATCAGATAAAGTGATTGAATTTCTGTTTTACTCAGTAAAACATAAATGTAGACTGGTGCAAAAGTGTGAAGCTTTAAAATCACCAAACGGAGATAATTGGATAAAATTCATATGATAAACAATTTCCTGAAGACATGGCCGTGTAGCTCAGTTGGTTAGAGCGTCGTGCTAATAACGCGAATGTCCAGGGTTCGACCCCCTGCATGGCCAGTAATTGTTTTTGTAAATTTTGACCATGATAGTGCAAACGATATTTCTGTAACACTGGAGAAATAACAAATGTAATTAGTAACACGATCTTCTGATTGTTAAGATTTGCATCATGCTTTAGGTACACTATTTAGTATTTATACAAAGGTAAATGTAGCTCAATTTATTAAGATAACAGATAGTCCCTCTTCTAGCTTGTCTAGTGCGTCACATTGAGTACCGACTCTACCAACTCGTTTATTCAATACCACTTTATTAATGACTGTAGTATCGACTACCAGTTACTGATATCCGTTGTTATTTACCGAATATGGATTAAAAGCTAGAGCCGAAAGTTAAACGTTTCAGTATTGACACGCACTTAAAATATATCGAACTCGGCTTCTAATTGATCAATTGATATCAATTAACCCTTCAAAATGACCGGAATGAGCACATTAATGAGACGAATCAAGGTTTCAAGGTCCCAAACCCTTAAATGTTCAAGACATTAGCAAAAAACTATGTCGTGAAGCCAAACAAAATTACCTAGCACTCTAGTAGCATGGAGGTGTTGAGTTCTTGAAACTAAAATTTGACAGGTGACGGTTTCTTTGTTGTAAAATGCTGATCTACACAGTGTGGCATGTTTCTAATTCTATTAAGAGTGCAGTGCCTCATGAGTTATGAGGGATTGTTTTTATTCGTTTTTCAGTTTATTTGTCATTATTCAAAACGGTCGTTTAAACCACCCTGGCACCGTCCCGGTTTACAATCAATCATTCAGTGAAAATCAGTTTTTGTCTTTTTTTCTTTGAAAGTACGTTTTCTGATTGTTCTAATATTCTTCTCCTAATAAAAAGTGTCCTCTCGCTTTTTTTCGCTAAACAAAGTTTTTAAAAGAAACTCTCCTTTATCCTAACGCAAACCGTTCCAGAATTATCATTGTTCGCCTCCACAATGGATCAATACCAGAAATATTTACATAATGGTGAAGATATCTTCAATACATACTGCTCATCACCAGATTACCGCCCCATAATGTTACCACCGGCACCACAACAGAGGTATATTGATGTGTACCCTGATGAAAACCAACCAGGACCTAGTTTTAAAGACGATATAGTCCAGCAGGCTAACTACGAGGCCGAGGTTCAAGTATACCGAACATTGGAGAATATATATACACGTCATGGAAAATTTATTGTTTTGCACAACTTTAAGTTTACGCATCACCAATATCGTTTGTGCGATAAAAGTCATGATAGAAAGGGGTGCCAAAAATGTAAAGGAAAGAACGCAGGGAATAATGACGGAGAGTGCGATTTTTTGATTATCGGTCCGGACTATTTTGTTGTGATTGAAGTTAAGAACATGACTCCAAATGAATCTGGAATCCAAAGTGATGAACATTCACAAGCTCTCCTTGGGACATTCAGAAAATCGGTCAAACAAAGAGAAAAGATAGCACAGCTTATCAAAAGTATGGACAGCAATGTGAGAATTTGTCAGTTTACCGCTTATCCTAATTTTAGCAGTAAATACAAAGACCAATTCCATCTGGAATGCCATGAGAAAGACACAATCTTGTTCAAAGATATTTTATGTGACATTGGTAGATGGTGGGAGTTTTATGTTATTGAAAGTCATTGTGTTGGAAACAGGAATAAAATGAATCTTCAAAAGTATTACGAAATCAGAAACATGTTGCTTGCCATTTGGTGTACTGATAAAGATGATTGTGATAAGGAGACGTGTAGCTTTGGAAATGTATCAAGGATATCGATGACAAAGTACGGTGCGGAAAGTTTACGTTCAGAAGCAATAATCCCTATGTTGTACCGGCATCCGACATCACGAGGGACTGTTTGGGAATAGAGAATCTCACTAAAAAGCAACATGATGTTTTTACATCAAACAAAAACTTTATGTGGATCGATGGACCTGCCGGGTCGGGCAAAAGTATCCTACTGATTGCCAAAATTATAGAGCTGATAAAATCTGGAAACAGCAGCAAAGTCTTACTTTTTAGTTTCCTGTTTGAAACTTCCCATCCTGATGAGGAACAAAAGCCGAAACTCTACGAGACCCCTTTAGATAATGCTGGAGTGTCGTATAGGGTATTATTTCTTTCAGAAACCTTTCCTTTTACAGAGGACCTTGACATGATAACTCAAGCTTTAGTTGACAACCAGTTAGTCATAGTGAATGGGGAATCTAAACGCGACCCCATGTTCGGCTATTTAAGCGAATTTTTCATAGAAATGCTTCGATCACCGCAGCTGCAGGGATGCGATATTTTCATTGACGATTTTCAATGTGTTCTTGTGGAAATGGGCACAAGAACATATTTCCCGAATGATAATCGCGAGCGCGAGGCACAAACTTGGATAGAAGACTTCAGCGATATGATGACCTCTATGTCACAGTTAACAAACTCTCATCACGTTTGGTTGTCGTGTGATATTATACAAATGTTTTCTCTTAGTAAGAAAAACTATATGAATGGTGTATCTTCTTCCCTACTTGCATTTTACAAACTACTATCTGATCATGGTTGTGTTAGTACTATCGATGCCAATCTGAGAAATGCGTACGATATATCACATAGTTTATCCGTTATTAGGGATTATTCTCTAAAAGAATTGTTATCTAAAGCTATATCTGATGGTAATAAACGTTTTCATGATAAAAGGGGACCAAGGGTCACAATAGATGGTCTGAGTGTATTTGCCAAACTATTGTCCGGCATGGACCAAAAAGAGGGTCATTATATATATGGTCCAAAACCTATACTTCATATATTCGAAGAACCGCTTAATGAAGTTGTACTTGCACGGGTTTTAAATGCAGAAGTTAATAGATTAAACCGTGAAATGGGTATTCGACCTATGATAATATGTGAATATAGTGTAGCATATTATTTCGATAAGTTAAAGGATCCCGAAAAATTGCCGTATCCTCTCGAATTGCTGCATGAGGAGAATCCGAGCTACAAATGGTGTTTTCAAAGGACTGTTTCTTCTGCTGAGTGGCCAGCAATTATGGCAGTGATTCGACTGTCTTGCCACGACATACTTTTACCATTAAGTATGCTTTACTTTTGTATTTCAAGAGCAAGAGTCTTTTATTCTGTCACACTACTTTCTTGCATTTGCGGTGAAGAACGTTGTCGAATATATGATACAATTAAAAGCATGCTTAGTCAACTAGGAGATTTTAACCATATCCAAATATTATGGCATCGTGACACTTATTAAATTTCTTTAAATTCCTTTTAACATAATATTAATGTGTTTCTAGATGATCAATTGTTAGAATACGAGTAGAATTTGTTTTACTGTCTCATATTTTCCGTAAAATAACGTTCGCCTTAATCGAAAACACTATGAATGCGCAGTACAGACGATTGAATTTAAATTAATGGAAGGAACTAAATCAATAATTTTTAATGTTGCTGACCGACATAATAGTAATAGTATAGATGGATAAGGGAGAGATGAAGCGAGTATCAACTTAATTTGTTTTAACCGTTCCCTCTGCTCTATTAAAATAAATTAACAATTTCAGGGAAGCTGTTGTTGATGATACAGAGTGTGAAACGTGCCCTGAAAACTTGTGCTAGAGCCCCCGAGATTGGTCTGCACATGACACAACTCGCTCAATATGGTTAGTTCTTACTTCTCTACTGTCATGAAACTAAGATATTTTACGAGTATGGGTGATAAAGGTGATAAAGACTTGTTTCCAATAATAAAATTTTCTTAATGTTTATTCATGTACCATCGGATAGTTCTGTATGATATATACTTAACTGTCTAATTCCAAAATCCAAATCTCTTTCATTTCAGTCAAAACGACGGGACCGACAAGTGGAATTATATCTGAAATAGTTCAGACAGAGATGTCGGAACTGTTGCCACAGAACGACATTAGAGAGTGGTTAAATGTTAGGGAATCTCTTACTGGCACCAATCTCAAGAGCTTCTTCATGTGTCAGTATCTTCTTTTATTTTGTTCATCATTCGTTAAGTTTCTTGAATCGAACTGTAAGAAAACACTTCTAGTTTTAAATACAGTTTATAGCTTATTATCTGAGTTTTTATACTGAATAATAACTAACCATTTGTACAGTGAGATGTGCCCACGCCCATCTGTCCCCCGAGGCGTCAGCAGATCAGCTTCAGTCCGTCCTAGACTTCCCTCTTGAAGGAGCCACCCTCGAGGTCAGCTAGTTCTAATGTACCGTCACAATAGTGACTTTAATATATGATACAATCAGTTGCAGGAGATTTTAGTAACGAGGAGTTTTCCAGTTTATCTTATCAGGGCATGTGCAGCAAAATTTATTTGACCAACTGCTATGATAAATCAAAACTATTTTCAGGGCGCTGAGTACGTGTTAGATCACTTAAACAATGGATTGTTGGATCCAACTCCTGAAGACATCGCCAGCTTCTCTACCGCCTGCCGCGCCATCTTTACTCTGGCGACCGCTTTTAGGCCACCTCAAACCGAGGAAACTGTCCCGAGATGAAGCAATGCCCCGTCAGTTTTACAGCAAACGGGCACTCTAAGTTATTGTCTTTAAAGCACAGCTTTATTTGCTAATTTGATACCACTGCTGTCAGCACTGGTTTTTATATGAGGAACAGAATGGGTTTGTCTAATTTTGTGGGGCTGTGGCGCGATGGATTAAAAGTTATATTTATTACAATTTGAAACATTTTCGGCCCCTGAAGTCGGTCTAAGAGTTGCTCAGTTTCTAGCGGTCAGTTGCTACAAGGCCTTCAACAGTGTCCTTTTTAAAATTAACGGTTATTCATAGAGTTGCATTACGTTAAAACTTTTGCAACCCTTCGAGTGACACAGCTGTTCACTTTGATCACTGGTTCATACCTGCTAAGTAAGTTGTGGCACAACTTAGCAAGTTGTGGTTCTTGGCTTTTAACTGAAAGTTAATCCCGGTAATATGATTATGTTCAAATTATGTGGTTATTTCAGTCTCAACAGTGTCCCCGTGTAATAATGGTTTTTCATAGTTTTGATGTGTTTTTACCGAGTTTATCAATGACCAGTGCTTCCTTTATAACAATATGTTGTGTTTTATTTCTTCCCTCAAAGTCAGGATCGAGTGCTCGGGTCATAGATGTAATATAAACAAAAGGTCTGTTAAACTCACAGACCTCCGCCATTCAACGCGCTCGTGGTTCAATTGCTAATCCACTTCACTACAAATCACAAATAAAACCTTGTTGGCGTTGCTTGTGCACATGCCCGAAATATTTACCAAATCTCTACACGTGACCAACGACTGTAATACCATATACTTATATCAGTGAGAGAATCGAGCAATAGACTAGCAACAAGCCAGCAAGGTAAGTGAAACCTTACCTGGGGACCCCTTGTATCACGTGGTGACCCCCACGGTCGCTTCACACTTCGACGCTACAGGGGGAGCCGCGCACTTCGTGCGCGGCGGGTCATACAACGTATGACAAGCGACCCCAGGCTATTATGTTCATGAACATAAACAATAAAGATTCGGCGGAATGACAGGCTGAGCGCCGCCCAGTAAGTGAAACGTTGCTATATTATTTGAAGGGCGGCCCAGTGGTGCATCGCGCTACAAACTCGGCGTACTGCGTTTTGGTATTGTCCATTGTTAATGGGCTAGCCCGGTGCACGCTTGTATCACGTGGTGACCCCCACGGTCGCTTCGACGCTACAGGGGGAGCTGCGCACTTCGTGCGCGGCGGGTCATACAACGTATGACAAGTGCACGCTACTTCGTAGCACTAATTCAAATTGCCTCGAGAAGAAAGCGGCGCGCACTACTTCGAAGAAATTTCGACGAGTAACATCCGTAAAGTCTTCATGGTATAGGTTATAAACGTACAAGTTTATTGTATTACGTCGTGACTTACTTGGAAACCCTTAACGAATGATACCGGACCCAAGGTTCACATGTGTATACGCGTACGTACGCAGTACGTACTGCGTGACACGCTAATTGCATTGTTTCACCAGAGCCCTCTCTGCAAGCGAGATTGTAGGTTTACAACCTACCAGGGCGCGCGCCGAGTTGGACGGTCCAATATATGGAACAGATATTTTAAGAGTATCACCCGTATTAACAAGCGAGAGGGCTCTGGTTAGTAAAGGGCAAAACCCCAAGTTACTATGTTCATTGATGATTGACATGATAGAGATCTGGCGGTATGCAAATGACAGCTACTGAGCGCCTTACCTGGGGACCCCAGGCGATTATGTTCATAAAAATCCGGGCTGAGCGCCGCCCAGTAACTGAGCGCCACCCAGTAATAAGTCGTGACCCTAATTTTTGTTTCACTTAGTGGTATTACCACGATACAGCCGCCCACTCGTGCGCGGCGCGCGGGTTTTCACAACGCGACGTGAGACAACAAATTTGTTGATACATGTTACATATCTCAAATATTAGAGATGTATATGATATATATATTTTTTCCGCGAAAAGCGTGAAGCGGCATGCAACGTATATGTCAACAAATTTACACTTATACTTAGTTTGTTTAAAAAATAGGGTTAATTTTGGCGAAGGCTTCAGCGTCTTTAATTTTGACCATTTTGAAACACGAAAGCTTCTCCAGCCGTATGTAAATCATTGCAACCAGTTTTAAAATTTTTGGTTGACCATTGTTTATGGTTTTGCCCGGCGCGCGCTACTTCGTAGCACTTGCTGTCGGCCATAACATTTCGAGAAGAAAGCGGCGCGCGCTACTTCGAAAAAATTTAGACGAGTAACATCTGTCAAAGAAATTTAGACGAGTAACATCCATAAAAGTTTTTGGTAAAGTAAGGTTGGTATGTGAAATTTAGTTTATTATATCCTATTTATTTAATATTTTGAAATAAGACCTGATAGAATGATGGCTTTTTAAAATTGCCAATTTTGAAGCCCTGCCTTTTTTATTTTTTCATTTGAAGGCTTCGTCTTTATATTAAAGGAAATATTTTTGTAGGTTTACAACCTACCAAAACGTGCGACGAGTTGGACTCGTCGACGGTCCTAATATATGGAACAAATATTTTACGTGTATCACCCGTTAAAAATATTTATAAAGCAAACTGAGTGTACTTACATTTCATTTGTTATCAAAAAGTCACAATATATATTATATTTTATATTACCCTGTCTAGTCTGTAGCTTTTCGTTCGCAGTGTCCATTTGATCACTCCCACTAAAACCAAAGTCACGTGATAATTTTAACACGTGATATTGTCGACATTTGCGAAAAGAGCTATTCCTTAAAAACATTTGATAACGAGGCCGCGGATTTTGAACGTTTTTCCACGCTCTGAGATGGTAAAGATAGTTAAATGTTTTTCTTTTGTTCTGGTATCCTCATCACATAATCAAGATCTATTAAATATTCAGGATTCGTCTGGGGTATCTCTTACCTGCGCCTTGTTAGTATCCTATACTTATCTTTCACAAAGAAGTATATTTGACACAGCCGCTTTGTAGATCCTGATATTGGTTGGCTTCTTAATGTTGTTGTTTGTACCAAATGTTACTGAGCTTTTAAAATGCATCGGAGGCTTTGTGATGCTATGTTATGTTATGTTATGTTATGTTATGAACACTTAGAGAATAAAGTTTTGATCAATAGTTCCGTATGCACTGATACAATGATCTAGCACTCCAATGAATGAAGTTGCTAACCTGTTTTATAGGTAGACTTTCCACTTGTTACCTAGTCTAGGAAGTATAAGTAACTAAGGATGTATTGGATTTTTGCGAAATTACAAATCTGGGCAATGGCTGGATAATGGCTGCATCTCCTCGGTCGAGTCAGCGGTCAGCTGAATGATCGGGTATGTGATTGAGGGTAAAATGAGGAGGGATCCTGCTAAGTGCCAAAGATTTATGATTTTGTAACCTATGGCACCCTTCAGTAAAGTCTGTAAACTTTTAGTCCACCGTATACCATTGTATGATACTGTACTGAAGTGATTATTTTATAATCAAATTCGATCAAAGATTAATATTGTGCTATATTCGAATCTGCTACTCATTTGAAACTTGTTCTATAGATGACAACGGTGGAGGTACCCAATGACAATCAACAACCCATCCCTAAGAAGCAGTGGTGCTTGTGTCCACTCAACTCTGATGACATGTTCGGGGATATTCTTTTGCCTGATCAAGGGGAGGTCAAAATCGGAAGAGCCATTCTTGGGGTATTGATTCTCAGAATTTACCAACCAATTATTTTCTCTGTGTTGAACGCTCTTTGCTATTATTGAGTAGCCCTTATATCTGCAAGTTTTCTGGTACTGGTTGGTACCACATTAGCAATAACAATCATATGTTTTCAGATAAGTGACAGAAAAATATCACGAACTCACCTTGGCCTCCGTATCCAAGACAGAGAACTTTCAATAAAGCTGGTTAGTTATTTATAAGTTATTCTTTGTATTTAACATTTAATATTTTCATGGACATCAGGCAAAGTTCTTAATATACTGTTCCGCCAGCTTTCTTATCAATGAAGATTTTTTGATTTTTGGAAAACGATTTTTCAATAAATGGGATAACTTCCACTTTCAGTTACACAAAAATCCCTGCCACGTGAAGAAAGTGGGTCAATCCATAGCTCAAGACATACCATCAGACAGATTCATAACCCTCAACGAAGGAGACCAGATTAGTTTGATGTGTGCTTATGCGTATGCTGTAGACTTCAAAGATATTTCTGCAGCTCAGCCCCCCAAGTTTCGTGCTAGAACCAGTAAGCATGCACGGGTTCCGTTCAGGCCCTTCACACTTTGTTTCTGTCTAGTTCTAATGTACCGTCACAATAGTGACTTTAAAAATATAGTAAGGATCATCATGTTCTGATGCAGATGTTTATACTATATTTTAACATCAAAACTTTTATTTATAAGAATTAGGCTTAACTTTGAAATACAATAGTGACTTTAAAAATATAGTAAGGATCATCATGTTCTGATGCAGATGTTTATACTATATATTTTAACATCAAAACTTTTATTTATAAGAATTAGGCTTAACTTTGAAATAATCAAAATTAAACAGGTTCAGTTTTGACGACAGCAACAGAACCTGACTGTATTCAGATAGCAAGATCGCAGTCTGCTGGATCTCGACATCATTTTGTCAACTATGATCCAGTCCCTCACTTTGACAGAGGTTATTATTTATCAATTACAATTATTGGATACATTTTGTCCTTCAATTTTGAAAAAAAAACACTTTGTGGTGATTTTATGCAAGCTCAATTTCAATTGCAGGCTAAGAATTGAATCCTATTCTAGATTATAATGCTAACCTAATCCGAATAATTTGCAGATGTTGTCGCTGAAGAAGATGAGATAATTGATGATGCTTTACCCCAAGGAGATCTAGATTCTCACATGAGTTGGAGGGATCCTGACAAAGGTAATAAAATTCCATAACCATTAAATTACATATCATTGACCTGCTAATAATATAAAGTGTTCTGTCCTCTTCCCAATGTTGGATGAGGCCATTGTGAACAGTTTCCACACATGCCTCGGTTGAGCTGTCCAGGATCTTCCTATGCTTCCCACCATAACTCATGTGTTCCAACCAGGTTCTGTTTTTAAGTCCTGTCATGAGCCTCTTGATAACCCTGCCGGAGGTATAATAATTTGTAACAAGGTTCACCAAACCAGACATGTTTCCAAAAAAAAACTTGTTGTTTAATTTTATTTGCTTTTATGAAACCACCCTCAAATTCATTGTACTGCTAAATAGCTAAATGATTTACTTTCTCGGTCAAATTATAAAATCAATATGATCATTGTATCAATATGACAAACATAATCCTGTCTTTTTAAATTCTTGCATAATTCCCATTAAATGTACTATTAAGTTTGTTAGTTTTAACAACTGTGATGATTGATCCTGACCCTCCCAGCAGTCCCAGGTCCGGACAGGTACCACCAGGACTGGTTAGTTATTGACGTGACGGAGGAGGTGGCTAAAGTAGCTCCTGAGATTAAGGCGCGTAACAGTGATGATGAGGATGGGTCTATGTTCTCTAACCACAGCGAAGAAAAGTGCTCTTACAGGTCTAGGTTTGCACTCATTTTAGAGAATTCTCTTTTGAAATTGGCTAAAAATGTTGTGTATGTCCATTGTCTACAAATATTTGTGTATGGTCAGACATGGTACTTGAACTTCTGATGCGCTTCTTTCAAGTGTGCTTAACTTTATGTTTTACAGGGTCCTATACAGTCAGAATCAGGCGAAGCCAAAGTCAATCATCTGGAGAAACATATGTGGCAACACTCCAAAAGAAAACGAATAAACTAAATTGATTTGATTGATAAGACTTTTGGACGTTGCTTAATATTACTGTGTCAGTGTGTGTTGCTGTGCAGCCACTTATTATCATTTATTCGCATGGGTAATAATAATAATAATAATGATGTAATGAGTGAAGAGAGAGGAAGAGAGAGAGAGAGAGAGAGAGAGAGAGAGAGAGAGAGAGAGAGAGAGAGAGAGAGAGAGAGAGAGAGAGAGAGGAGAGAGAGAGAGAGAGAGAGAGAGAGAGAGAGAGAGAGAGAGAGAGAGAGAGAGAGAGAGAGAGAGAGAGAGAGAGAGAGAGAGAGAGAGAGAGAGAGAGAGAGAGAGAGAGAGAGAGAGAGAGAGAGAGAGAGAGAGAGAGAGAGAGAGAGAGAGAGAGAGAGAGAGAGAGAGAGAGAGAGAGAGAGAGAGAGAGAGAGAGAGAGAGAGAGAGAGAGAGAGAGAGAGAGAGAGAGAGAGAGAGAGAAAGAGTGTGTTGAGAACTCTTAAATTTGATCAGTAACTCAGTAAGATTATTTAACTGTACAAACTTCGTTCTTTATGATAAAATTTTAATTTAAGCTTACGCACATGGGAACAGCAACCACTGACCTAATGCTGAAATCACACAAATTTTACTAGTTTCTGTTCTTCGTGATGAAATTTGATATCACATGATACTCGTTTCCGGGTATTTTTAGTTTGAGAAAGTTTCTGGTATCACACCATACTGATAAGAGATGTTTGTCACAACTATGTTCTTTCTATACATGGCCGATACACTTATACTGTGTGTAATACCTTGAAAGGGGGACAAGAAATTATATTTGGGCGTTTTACATGATTTTTTAGTATCTGCAAGGGATTTATTTTATCAAATATAAACAAAAATTGACCGATTCTTTCTCTTTTTATCACTAATTTATAATGTGGTGACCTTTTAATCTGCCTGATAATTTTTAATACAATTTAAAAGTTTAAACGACCATATCGAAGAATTGACCGAATTTGACTATTTTCGGTTAAATTACTGTTTTTTAGGCATTCTTCATGTTTTGTTTCATGTTTGTAATTTTTTAACGATTTCAATAAAGTTCAGAATTTTCTAAAGTTGTTTTTTATTGTTTTCGACAGCAAAGAATGAATCATGCATTCAATATTTCGGCGCAATAAAACACAATTTGCCTGTTGAATACCGCCATATTATGATACAATAGATAAAACACAATTCAAGTTGATATTTGAAATCTTGACTAAAACTAACCAAAACTAATTTATGATATCATGACGTATGCAAATCTTTTACAAATCTGTGTGCTCATCCACATCGTTCCTCGGAGATAGCTTCATTCTGTGATAAAATTCATAACCTGGAGATTGAAATTATTTTTAGACACTGTAATTCTACTGTCAATAATTCATGATCCTAGAAGAGTCACATTATATTTAATAGTTATTTTACAAGATTTTCAATTTTATGTGCTTGTGCATGCAGACTTCATAGTTCTTATCGCAAATATATGGAAACAATTCAAGTTCTTAGGTTACTGATAAGCCGTGGCCGTATCTTATTTCTTATAAACCTTTTAGATTATCATGAGACATAAATATAATAAATATGCACGAGGCAGATTAACAAGCAGACTTACACGATAATGCTATTGCTACGTGTTTCTTATTTCTATGTAAACAAATCACTTTTAATAAAGAAATTAGAACCATGTTAATCAAAATTTGAAAACTTATTTTTCATAACTGCAGCTTATAGAATGTTCTTAGCAGTGAAGGGAATAGAGAAAGAGGAGCCGATCACCGTATAGACTTTGGTAATAGAGAGATCAAATCACTGGCACAAGGACTGATTGAAAACATGGCTGACACAACCTACTCAACCTCAGTGGTTTCAGTAGTTGAGTATTTTAAAGAAAACCCACTCCCTCATCAAGGAGCCCCAATGCTCTACCAAGCTTACAACGAGTTAGATCGCTCCAGACTCCCAGATGTGATAGAGAGTATTACTGGTCCTGATGACATGGTGTGTGAGGGAGTGGTGCGCAGTGCGCGCGTTAACACTCACATTACAAAGGAGCAGGAACACAATGCAGACGTTATGTTAGGACTTGTTTACATGATGGTAGGTGGTGTTGATGAAGCACATGACCTAGTTCTGCCCTACTCTTGGCCTTGTGATACTATATATGGTGGACCTGCAGTCCTGGATTCCCCGGCTCTGAGTAACGCAACACACTGCCATGCACTAGTTCATCGTATGGAGGGGGAGCATCCAGGAGAGGGAGGGATGATGGGGTATGACAATGCTCACTTCTGGTTTGGGAGAGTTCCTTCAGAACACGTTCTTTATAATAATCTCTCTGAGACTTGTCTGAGTCTTGAAATACAGCACAACTTTAGCGGTGAAGATAAGAAGTTCTGTGATAAGATAAGAGGTAATAAACCTTGGAACTGGACGTCTTTTACAAATCTGTGTTATCATTCACATCGTTCCTCGGAGATAGCTTCATTCTGTGATAAAATTCATAACCTGGAGATTGATATTCTTTTTAGACACTGTAATTCTACTGTCAATAATTCATGATCCTAGAAGAGTCACATTATATTTTAGTTATTTTACAAGATTTTCAATTTTATGTGCTTGTGCATGCAGACTTCATAGTTCTTATCGCAAATATATGGAAACAATTCAAGTTCTTAGGTTACCCTTTTATGATAAGCGTGGCCCTATTTTTTATAATCCTTTTAGATTATCATGAGACATAAATATAATATATATGCAAGAGGCAGAGTAACAAGCAGACTTAAACGATGCTATTAAAAATAAAACTAACTTTTAAACTATTGTAATTCTATTAACTTTATAACTTACGCAAATGTTATCAAATCCAATTAATTATATTAAAATATTACAACATTATAGTTTTAATATCCTTTTTTGATTGATCAAGTTCTTTTTGAGCTCAGAAAAATAATTTATGGCTTATCCGTTGATACAAATCTAAGGCCTGAGCTAGAGCTGTTGCTACGTGTTTCTTATTTCTATGTAAACAAATCACTTTTATATTTATATAGAAATTAGAACATATTATATTAATAAAGAAATTAGAACCATGTTAATCAAAATTTGAAAACTTATTTTTCATAACTGCAGCTTATACAATGTTCTTAGCAGTGAAGGGAATAGAGAAAGAGGAGCCGATCACCGTATAGACTTTGGTAATAGAGATATCCAATCACTGGTACAAGGACTGATTGAAAACATGGCTAACACAACCTACTCAACCTCAGTGGTTTCAGTAGTTGAGTATTTTAAAGAACACCCTCTCCCTCATCAAGGAGCCCCAATGCTCTACCAAGCTTACAACGAGTTAGATCGCTCCAGACTCCCAGATGTGATAGAGAGTATTACTGGTCCTGATGACATGGTGTGTGAGGGAGTGGTGCGCAGTGCGCGCGTTAACACTCACATTACAAAGGAGCAGGAACACAATGCTGATGTTATGTTAGGACTTGTTTACATGATGGTAGGTGGTGTTGATGAAGCACATGACCTAGTTCTGCCCTATTCTCTACCAGAGGATTCTGAGTGGGGTGGTCCTGCTGTTCTCGACTCACTTGCTCTGGGTAACGCTACATATTCTCACGCTCTGGTGCACCGGATGGAGGGTAAGTATGTGGGGGAGCTAGGGATGATTGGGTGGGATAATGCTAGGTCCTGGTTCAGTGAGACACCTCCTGATCATGTGCTGTTTAACAAGGTTTCTAAAGCTGCTGAAAATATTGGGGCGAGGAAAGTCTCTGAAGAGGCGGATAAATGTTTGTTGGACGATATCAAGGGTAGAAAGCCGTGGAGTTGGAAATCTTTGACTGATTTGTTTTCTAGATCAGCTCAGTCTAAAGCACTGTCCCTATTTTGTGATGAGCTGCATAATTTGGAGATAAGCATGATTTTACAGCACTGTAACGGGGTTGTTAATAAGTCAAGATAGCTAGCGTATATGCTTGTAAAATAGGCAACTTCATTAAAACGTTAAAAAGCTTCAAATGTATTGCATTTGAAAATATTCTTTACTGTTTTAAGTTAAAATGAAAGATTATTAACTCCAGGTATTTTATAATATTGAATGTTGATATGATTGTCTTTGTTGAATATTTGAAAATTTTCTCCTACAACATTAAACTAATGAATTGAACTTAGTAATAGTATCACTATTATGTTGTTGTTTCCTTGATTTGAGTCAGTCCTTTTCTAAGTTCTAACATCATGATACGATAAAGATTTCTTATTTACTGCTTAGTCTTTTATCATGTGTATTGAACATGGTAAAGTGACATCTTAATTCGATAAAGATTGACTGAGATGAACACAAAGATCTGACCCACATGATATCGATTGACCTAAACAGCAAATGATAGGAGAATAGCCTGATTACTTGTATCATGAACACTGAACAGGCCATTTTCTAATTTGTACACAGTGTGACCAATTTGATGCTATTTTTAGACACTACATTACATCAAATCTTATCTCAAAATTGTAGATCAATTTCAAAAACCGTCTTCAAATTAGGTGATAAACCACTGTTTGGGACAACTCACTTATATGGCATAAGTCATTTTATACTCGTAGATGATGTTATATCCAGAACTCATGACCTTCCACTACCACAACCAAAAACATTTTCAAAGCAGATATTTGGCACAATATGTAATCACCAAATCTAAAATTGTAATCCAATTATAGATCTAAAGATGGACGACAACGGAAGTGTGCCTTTGTAGCATATGACGTGATAATGTGAGTACTGCTGTTACAGCCGCACCCGCGAGACAACATCTTAGTATGGCGTCAGAAACAACATCTGATAAACAGGCCTCAGATCTAGAAATACCACATACCACAGAAACCACTGCTCCGGAGATTAAAGAAACCTCCTCCGCCTCTAAAGAAACATCACAATTACCAGTCTCCCCTGGTCTGAGAGACTTGTTCAACAGAATAACATCCAGCGATTTGATCATAATGTCAGTTCAGAAAGATGCTCCTGATCCTACAGAGGATGATAAGATCAAGTATCTGATGAGTTTGTTACAGGAGAAACCTACTCAGTTCTTACACAGATATTTGTCCTGTATCAAGGTATGATTACTAATACTACTAGTTATGATTACTAATACTACAAGGTATGATTACTAATACTACTAGTCAGTTAATATTGCTATTTCAAGCTTTTATCAGCCAGTTTTTAGCGGCCGTTATATTATATAATATGTGTGTCCTGCTGTTTTCACATTTATTTGTAATCAGTGGAAATGGAGGGGATGTGGGTATTTTTAAGGAGCACGTAAACTCTTAGAGCTCCTTGATAAAGGCCCGACCTCTTTCCCTAACATTTTGACCAGCGAGTTCCGCCTCATAAAATCGCTCGCCCCAAAAAAATCGCTGGCTAAAGCTCTGCTTAACTCATCACCAAATAATAGATTCTGAGTGAGCCTACAGGGGGGGAGGGGGGGGGGGGGGGGGGGGGGGGGGGGGGGGAGGGGGGGGGGGGCAATGGCATAACATGGCATAAACGGAGAATTACCCAAGGGTTTTTCCATTTTCTCCTTATAAAAGTCTCCATTTTATGCCATTTTATGCCATTTTATGCCATTTAATGCCATTTTATACCATTTTATGCCATTTTATACCATTGTCCCCCCAGCCTATAACTTCACAAATAATCTGCATAAAACATTACAAGCTCACAAGCAAGCTGGTCAGAGTCTTTTTAACTTCCACTTCCCCTGATATTATGTGAAGATTGTAGTGGTGTTAGTTTACAAGTCACCAGATTGTTGGCATGTTCTGTCTAGTTCCGTCTCACTCACAGTAGTTCCGTGTCACGTACAGTACATTTTAAGGGGGGGGGTGTACAGTACATCTTAAGGGGGGTACAGTACATTTTTAGGGGGGAGGTACATTTTAAGGGGGGGGGGGTACAGTACATTTTAAGGGGGGTACAGTACATTTTTAGGGGGGGAGGTACATTTTAAGGGGGGGGGGTACAGTACATTTTAAGGGGGGTACAGTACATTTTTAGGGGGAGGTACATTTTAAGGGGGGGGGGGGGGTACAGTACATTTTTAGGGGGAGGTACATTTTAAGGGGGGGGGGGGGGTACAGTACATTTTTAGGGGGGGGGGGGGGGGCATTAAACTGCGGGGAAACTTAAAACTTCATGGATGTGGAGTTTCGTAATGATTCTAACTACCTTATCAGACATCATTGTCACGGACAAGTTTTTCACCGACCAAATTTTTCATGGACATAATTATTCACGCTCATGACCGCCCAAAAATTTCCAAAACATTGTGAACATTTGTGGTGATTTTTTAATAATTGTTTTACTCTTTTGCTGAAATCAAAGTCATAGTCATCATGGTGTTATAACTTAAGTACTTTAACTTACTGTTATGTAAATTGAATACAGAGTGAATGTGACTGAGGAGTGATTATATCTGTCCTAGTATACTAATTAGCTAATATAGTAATCGGCTACACACATATCTACGCATATGTAGGGACACACACACTATAATTAATAGAAATAATTACCGGACTTTATTATTCACGGACCTTAATTAATACCACGGACATAATTTTCACGGACATAATTATTCACGCTATGGTCTTCAGCGTGAAAGTAATGTCCGTGACAATTATGTCCGACAAGGTGGTTATTTAGTTTTCTCGCTCTGTTATGCTGCACACAACTCCAATCAGTACCAAACTTAACGCAAATGTGACCTGTACCGTGATGTGGGGGTTGAGGAATGCAGCACACCCATTACCAATCACGGAGCCGAACATACCACTACCAAGAACGATTGCACTTGCTTTAGCTATAGTATCTGTTCCGAAGAACGTAGGATCGTATGAAAGGAGAGAAGTTTCACATCGCATCATTGAGTAAACTATCTTACACCACCCCATTGAGCAAACAACCAATATCATACTTTTATTCTTGAATAAAAGAAGGAGATATCCGACAGAAAGGATTGATGCCAGAGTTGGTTGAAGGATTCGGAATCTAATCTTTCTAATGAGAAGATATCCCACCCCGCGTCCGAACAAGTTGCCAGCACCCGTTACCAGAGCTAGAATCAGGAACTGATTACCATCTACCACACTGTTACAGGGTCCCTCCTGGTTCTCCATCAGTACCTTGCACCTTTCCTCGTTCTTATCTCGTAACAATCCTGGGAGCAGAAGTATACTCCCATATCCTTGGAAGATGTTGATAAAGACAAAGAGACTGACTTTGGTAAGCCTTGAGGCGAGATTCTCAACATGGATGATTTCCTTAGACTCGCTCGGTGTATCTCCTTCTCCTCGAGTAACCAATAGAGGTTGTTCAGTCCCACTATTCCTATTCTCTCCCTTTATGCAACAGTGTAGTATAAGTATAGGTGGCACAAAAAGAGGAATTGAGGTACACAAAACGAATACCCTCCATCCTACTACATCTAGGAGATAATACCCTAGAAGAGCAACCCAGCCACCACCTGCTGAAAACACAAAACTCGCCAGAAAAATCCCAAAAGCGTAGTGACCCCGATCAGATACATGTTCAGCGTAGAATATACCGACAGTGGACATGTTCAGCCCGACACACAGACCTATTAGGGCTCTGGAGAGGAGGAGGGTTGTGTAGTTGGGGACTATCGCACAGAGGAGTGTGAAGAGAATTGAAGTGTAGAGGGAGAGGAGGAGTACTGGTCTTCTTCCAAATCTTTGTGGGAATATGTATTAGTGATTGTGGGAAAGAGAAAGAGAAACTGAAAGAGAAAGAGAAAGAAGATAAGTATAGTTATTAGATCGGAAGTGTAGCCCTTATTGGGAGTCAAACTGTCAGTTAAATTACAGTTAGATAATTATTTTGATCAATCAACAGTTTTTTCTTCACCTGTCAGAAAATGGGGCGGCGATAAGTATGGCTATTCCCATGGCAATGTACATGGTCACTCCCAAAAACCCTTCCTGAATCTTGCTCAAATCCAATTCATAGGCAACTTTTTGTGTAATCACACCAGGTAGATAGATTTCTACTGAGTCTCCAAACTTTATCAAGCTGTTGAATGCCAGGAGTTGATAATCTTTGACAGTCCACTTTGGCTTGTGCTCTATCGTTGAAGTTGGCGCTATTGTCATACTCTGCAATAAATCATTACGATCTCAATCACTCTTGAGAATTCGAACTAACAAAAAGAAGATGAAATGAAATAGGGTATTTATATCCCGCTTATATGATTAACCAACAACACAAGGAAGGTGGTTAACCATGTCAGAGCGGCTGACTGTGAGTGATATGAGCAAATGTGTAAAAATGAACAAGAGTATCACTCATAACAATTATTGAACAAAAAATTGTTGAAAATATATTGTTGATGGGACACAAATTAACAACCACATGGAAGATGTGAACCACTAAATATCGTCATGGAACCATAGATTTAAATCAAATAGAAATATTATAGAATTGAAAGGAGTGCCACTGATCAGCTCCAACATAGGTACGTAAACAAGTAACCTCACTGAAATAATGCATTTTAAGAACATTGCTACTCAGACTCACCAAACTACGTGTCGCAATTTTCTGAGTATAATAATAATATTAATAATAAGTACAAGACGTGTTCCTTCTGTTTTACAGGTAACTGTAAATGTCTCTCCGAGTAGTGGAGTGGAAATTGTGTTAATACCCTCATCAAGAGAGCAATACCGGTTCACAGTTGCCTTTTAGTTTTGAGAGACTTTAGAGTTCAGACACCATAATATCAAAGAAGCAAACTTTATATTTTATCATATTATTAGCTATGGTTTGTGAATGTTTTCTAGGCCATATAGTATAAAAAATAAATAAATTCTAATATTTATTACACGCTTCGACATTAAAATATACCCAACAAAGATGTACATTTAAGTCATTCAAGCGAGACTTAGTGTGGCAATACTAATAGTAGGTAAGAAGTAGTTCTGAATAATAACTTAATAAACGAAAGGTAAACTCAGTTGTTTCTCAGCCAGAAGATGTTGCCCTGTTCAAGGAACACAGGTCTGATCCTATAGTAACACACTACTTGCACCAACTCACAAAAGACGCTAATCAACATAAAGGTTTGGATATTAAACTGAAATACTGCAGTTCGGACCAAATCTGAACTAGTTCATCCAATCTCCGGAGAATTAAACTTGAGCATCTCTACCTAAAGTGTCTTATGTTCTCTACCCTAAAGTTAAGTTCTCTACCTAAAGTGTCTTAAGTTCTCTACCCTAAAGTTAAGTTCTCTACCTAAAGTGTCTTAAGTTCTCTACCTAAAGTGTCTTAAGTTCTCTTCCTAAAGTGTCTTAAGTACTCTACCTAAAGTGTCTTAAGTTCTCTACCTAAAGTGTTTTAAGTTCTCTACCTAAAGTGTCTTAAGTTCTCTACCCTAAAGTTAAGTTCTCTACCTAAAGTGTCTTAAGTTCTCTACCCTAAAGTTAAGTTCTCTACCTAAAGTGTCTTAAGTTCTCTACCCTAAAGTTAAGTTCTCTACCTAAAGTGTCTTAAGTTCTCTACCTAAAGTGTCTTAAGTTCTCTACCTAAAGTGTCTTAAGTACTCTACCTAAAGTGTCTTAAGTTCTCTACCTAAAGTGTTTTAAGTTCTCTACCTAAAGTGTCTTAAGTTCTCTACCCTAAAGTTAAGTTCTCTACCTAAAGTGTCTTAAGTTCTCTACCCTAAAGTTAAGTTCTCTACCTAAAGTGTCTTAAGTTCTCTACCTAAAGTGTCTTAAGTTTTCTACCTAAGGTGTCTTAAGTTCTCTACCTAAAGTGTCTTAAGTTCTCTACCTAAAATGTCTTAAGTTCTCTACCCTAAAGTTAAGTTCTCTACCTAAAGTGTCTTAAGTTCTCTACCCTAAAGTTAAGTTCTCTACCCTAAAGTTAAGTTCTCTACCCTAAATTTAAGTTCTCTACCTAAAGTGTCTTAAGTTCTCTACCTAAAGTGTCTTAAGTTCTCTACCTAAAGTGTCTTAAGTTCTCTACCTAAAGTCTACCCGTAGTGGACTGTCTTTCTTAGGAACTGCCCGGAATTGGCATTCTTCCAATAGTCTCGCTTCTAAATCCAAACTGTTATGTTATGTGATAGAATTAAAACTTTTAAAAGTTATTTGCCCTGACACTCATACGTTTTTATCAGTGATAAGAAACAGGAGATACAAAAGAATGCAAGAGCTGATATCTGAAGGAGCCTATTTTAGTGACGAGGAAATGAAAGAACGGGACCAGAAGTTGCACTATCAGATGATAGGTAAGTTAGTTCTACCGTCTGTGATAATAAACTCCTTAACATCATGATTAAATTATTAATCCTCAGTGCTACTCGACACTTTCCCCAGTACAACAACTATGCAGTTCGTGTTTACAGCACAGTCTTGAAAACCACGAATCAGAGCCACCCCGTCAGGTGGCTGATGTGGCTCTAATCCCATATCTCTACCTCTCTCTACCTCTCTCTCTACCTCTCTCTCACCTGCTCTCTACCCCTCTCTACCTCTCTACCTCTCTCTACCTCTCTCTCACCTGCTCTCTACCCCTCTCTACCTCTCTCTACCTCTCTCTCTACCTCTCTCTCACCTGCTCTCTCTACCTCTCTCTACCTCTCTCTACCTCTCTCTCACCTGCTCTCTCTACCTCTCTCTCTCTCTCTCTCTCTCTCTCTCTCTCTCTCTCTCTCTCTCTCTCTCTCTCTCTCTCTCTCTCTCTACCTCTCTCTACCTCTCTCTCTACCTCTCTCTCACCTGCTCTCTCTACCCCTCTCTACCTCTCTCTCACCTGCTCTCTCTACCTCTCTCTCACCTGCTCTCTTTACCTCTCTCTACCTCTCTCTACCTCTCTCTACCTCTCTCTACCTCTCTCTACCTCTCTCTACCTCTCTCTACCTCTCTCTATCTCTCTCTCACCTGCTCTCTACCTCTCTCTCTACCTCTCTCTCTACCTCTCTCTCTACCTCTCTCTCTACCTCTCTCTCTACCTCTCTCTACCTCTCTCTACCTCTCTCTACCTCTCTCTACCTATCTCTATCTCTCTCTACCTCTCTCTCACCTGTTCTCTCTACCTCTCTCTACCTCTCTCTCTACCTCTCTCTCTACCTCTCTCTACCTCTCTCTCTACCTCTCTCTCTACCTCTCTCTCACCTGCTCTCTCTACCTCTCTCTACCTCTCTCTACCTCTCTCTACCTCTCTCTATCTCTCTCTCACCTGCTCTCTACCTCTCTCTACCTCTCTCTCTACCTCTCTCTACCTCTCTCTACCTCTCTCTACCTCTTTATACCTCTCTCTACCTCTCTCTCTAAGCTGCTCTCTCTACCTCTCTCTATCTCTCTCTCACCTGCTCTCTACCTCTCTCTACCTCTCTCTCTACCTCTCTCTCTACCTCTCTCTACCTCTCTCTACCTCTCTCTACCTCTCTCTACCTCTCTCTACCTCTCTCTACCTCTCTCTCTACCTCTCTCTCTACCTCTCTCTACCTCTCTCTACTGCTCTCTCTACCTCTCTCATCTGCGGCTCAGATACTCAGCTACTTTATTTAATAAATTATTTTTCCCCGCGTTATCACGTGCACCTCACCTCCATTCCAACCATCCACGTTACTTTTAGCCACAATATTCATGACAGGATAGGACGTGCTAGCTGGCTGTTTAGTGAGGATTTAGTGAGTCATGTTTTGACTCGTGTTGTATCAGACTTTGTTTTTAATTATATTATTGTAATGTATTTGTGGTCAGCCAACCACCCGTCGTAGTAAATTAATTCCGCAATCCTCGCAAATAAACTCAAACATGCACACTGATGCACTACACTGTTCCAGCTACTTGAATACTTGAATACTTGATAGTGAGCGCCAGTGTTTTATCATATAATTTCAGCGTATACTTTATATTGGAATGGGGTTTTAACATTTACAAGTTGCTATTGTTTGCTCCAAACGTTTGTGTTAAACGTAGGTCTAGATTGAACGTTATGTATGTAGGAGTGGTGTGGTGATTTTTCTTTGGGAGATCTTGGAGTTGTCGCACGGTTTGGACATTGACCATTCTATTGCCAGTTTGAGGATGATCGCTAGTTTCCATTTATCCTGGAAGTTTGATTAAGGGTTTCTGTCCTCCGAAAGGCGGAACCATTTTTGCCACTTTTCTTATTGAGATATGCAGTTTTAGGAGCATGGTAAATAATTTCCGAAAATTCCAAAGCCTAAATCAAGATGGCAAAAACAAAAACGACCCCCTCTTCTTTATTTAAACATTCCTCCACGTTATTTCAAAAATTTGTTAAGCAATATCAATAATGTTCTGGTCGTCATGTTTATCCCTCCAACTAATTCTTAGTCGCTTCGTTATCTTTGTTCTTCGTTATCTTTACACTACATACGGAGTTACCGTGCAATTTCACAGTCACATAACACGCACAACAGAGCTAATTCACCATACCAGGCTGTTAAAACTGTTGTTTAGCTTTGTTGTTATCAGAGGGGAGGCGGTGATCAGACAAAGCCACCAATCTAACCGCGTCCTGGCTGCCTGGTTGGGAGGTCAGGTGACTGGCGGTTGTTTTGATATTATTTTAAATGCAGGTGTGAGGGAGGGCGGGATCTGAGCTTCTTTAGTTGTTTTGTTCTGCTGATGTAAACAGTTTTAAAGATCCTTTAGTTGGAGTCGCAGTTCATGAGGCGGCTTGTTTCGTGCTATTTTCATTGATATCTGTTTTAGATTTGAAGCCCTCGTTGTTAGCTGAGAGTTGATTGTCCATTGAAGTTGATTAATTGATTTTCTATATTGACATCACTTTTTTCAGTTCGCTTTCGTTTGTTGTAGCAAACGAGTGTTTCTGTATCGTGTCATGGTAATACTTTGAAAACAATCAGTTTCACTTTATTATTATGTTGTCATTCACCACAATTTCGCTATGATCTTATTATCATTATCGTCACCGTTAACTTAGACGTTTCTATTTTTTTATTTTTGAAGTTAGGCCCCTATACTACCAGAAAGGTTTTCTGGTAATCCATATAGCGAACTCCGTTGACCGTCACTTTACTAGTACTTCCGACTTCCGTTTTCTTCGTAAAAGTAAGGTCCTAGGATTCCATTGTCATACCGCATACGTTGTATGACCCGCCGCCGCACGAGTGCGCAGGCTCCCCCTGTATCGTCAGGACGATAAAGTGGGAAACGACCGTGGGGGTCACGACGTGATACAAGGATTCCACGAGAATTGATGGCGCACCAGATCATGACCTTTTCAGGAAAAGCTGTTCTCTCAATCTCTCCACCGGCTAGAAGGAGACCTCTTCATGTAGCATGTATGTATTAATATTTTACAGTGGTCATGATCTATCCTATAGTGATAATGACCACAGTTGACAGTCCTCTGCGAAGAAGGAGGACCTGAAAATCCGATCGTTGGGTTCAGTTGTCGTATTTCCAGTTTTGGTGCAGTTGTAATATGACCTGGGTTCAGTTGTCGATTTGGGATTTAAGATGATTGGTCACCCAATTAAGCTGATTGAGTGCCTGTTAACTGCGTGGGAACTAGGTTCAATTGGGTTCAGTTGTCTGTCACCCTCTCCACCACTTCATCCGGTCTACTAGAGCTATTGCACAGACTGAGACTTTTAGAGGCCCATGGGCCATGCCTGCGAGCACTTATTTTATTGCAGCAACATATTATGCCAAAATGGCTCGATGGCCATCATGATCAAGCTATGCACTATGACACAACATTTTGACATGCTTTCGGAGTATTTTATAACAAATTTAAACTCGTAAATATAGCATAAGTTTTAAAGTTTTAAAGTTTTAAAAGCTTCAGAAGTCTGCAAATCTTACCAGTTTCACAAGTTCTACATTATATTAGTAAATCTTTAGTACAATTAGTTACCAGTGTAACTTTTTATTCCGAAAATTTTAATATACATAGTTATAACAAAGCTGAGTTGTGAGAGAAAGAACAAATATTTTGCTATGGCTATGAGTATGAGCACCCAAAACATATAAAAATGTTGATACAATCGACCACAATGATAGTAAACGCAAAACATGTTGTACTGATTTTTTCAGACCTAAAACTAAAATTGCAGGACGTGAAGAATAAAGATCTTATCGTTATCATTACATGCATAGAATAATCTAACTCTACATAATATTACCCTTATAATTCGTAACGATAGTTATAATTGTTTATGTCACATAAATCGTTACATTCTTTTGTCTAAGTCTTGTTAAGCTTAAAATAGAGTGACTGCAAGGCAAGAGACGAGCTGGATGAGAAGGAAAGAGAATGTTAGTTTACTTTCCGAGGACACATAGTTCTCCCTTTCTCCGTCGTCCTGGGATTTCATGTTGCAGTTATCAGTACTGCAGACTTCCAATTTGCAGGACAGAGTATCAGTATCAAATCCGATTTCTCCTAAAGGTTCTTCCATTGCCTCACATACCATACCCTCCGTGAGTTTCCCTGTTGCAGTGGAACTGTCGGCCGGCAAGCATTCTCTATAGACAAATTCAGCTGACATTGATTCACCTACTACACTCACGCTTACATGTCCGCAGTCCTTTTCGCCATCCGTTTCATCGCAAGCCATCATGTGGGATGAGTCACAGCCCGAAAAATTATCTCGTATAAATTTAATTCCATCACCCGATTCAAAACTTTCCTTCGCGGCATCGGCCATCGGAGTCGTACTTTAAGGCCGCATCGCTACACTGCACTGGTAACAGCTGGTAGCCTTGGTACAAATCACAATACAACTTGCAGCTATTACAGCTAATACTATCTTCATCTTCTTAACTTCTGCTACTGAGACATGTTAATCAATGCACGGTACACTTCAGATATATATAATAATAGTAACAATCAATCAAAGATATTAATGAAAAATATTTCATCACAGAATACTAATAGAAGACATTGATATAAATTATAATATATATTATATAACCGTCTTAGGAAAAATACGAAATAACGGGAATAACTGATCATGGATCACGTTATTCATTTTTACGGACCATTTGGGATTGTTCAATGCAACCTGATATAATGTGAAAGAAATTGTAATCAAAATTATGATAAGATCAAGGATCGAATGAGTAAAAACTAAAAACCGTATTTACTTTTAGCGCTCGCTCTCATATCTAAATGTCTTGCTATCACTTAACACGTCACCAATCACAATAACAAGAATATACAATACCCAACGAAGAGCTAGCAACTATATCAGACCGCTGTGGAGACTGGGTAACGGAAGCGAAATATTAGACTTTATAATTGGTTTGGGGGAGCTGTAAACCAATTATCTAAACACCTCGAAATGAGGAATGCGTCTAGCTGTTAACTGGGACTTGAAATGATATATGATGTAGTTAAAATATGTTAAGAGGCCGGGATATCAGGCTGAATCTGGATCCGGCCGGATATCCGGCTTCAATATCCGGTTCCGGCTCCGGTTTCAAAAATTTTGCCGGATTTTTTGCCGGATATTTCAAAACTTTTTTCACTAGACTTTGAAAAACAAAAAAAATACTTTCGGCTAATAATGAACAGGGTAGCATGAAACGTGGAGAAAAGTGGTTTTCAGAAAAACTTCGAACAAATTTTGATTTAAAAATGTTCAGGTCCGACTCATTCTCGATACGTACCTCCCGTATCGAGAGCTGCCGCTTCCGAGCGGGAGGCCTGCCTTCCGTGATCGCATTACCAGGGGAAGCCTCGAGTCCCCCCTGTGCCCTGAATCGGGTACTACTGCGTCGCTTAATTGGAACTAACCAGTGATTAAGTGCGCCTGCATGCTAAAAAGGTACAGTTGTGTCGTGAATCGGGAACTATTGTGCTTTGATGCTCAGGCCTGCATGACAAAAAGGGAACAACTGTGTTTCACACGCGCAATCGCGCTCAAGGGCCGGGGTCTGGTAGGATATGCCAATTGCATGTCATTCTTGATAATAACTTGTCTACTCTTGTTACATCTTGTCTGCTCTCGTAATTCGTTGCTACGTACTGCTTGTAGATCGTGATTTGATATATTACCCTTGGCTATAATGATGGTCAAGTTCGGAGACAACCTGTACATTTTTTACTTTTTTAGAAGTGTGTGGTGGAGCCAGCTCAACACAGAATGAAACTCCCTGATTATATGGCTGACAAGACATTTTTCAGGACTTTCTCTGAGTAAAAAAAAAATTAAAAGGTTGAACGGTTGAGCAGATACAGGTGGTATTAAACAAACCCTTAAAAGGTGGAGATTTAAGGTGGAGACTGGCTCTGGTTGAAGAAACTTTTGATTAAGGTGAAAAAGGTTATTGGTAACACAAACTACATCAAATTTGCAATCTGATGGTTTTATCAATATTTTATTTAAGTGCTCAACCGAGGTGGAGAAATTAAATGCACTTTTCAAAGCTGCTCAACCGGGGGTGGAGAAAGGTTTAGAGAGTTCTAGGTTAGCTAGAAAGTTGCGTCTCGGCCTTTTCTACTTCCCGTTAAATTTTGTTTTTTTCCATTGACGCTCAACAGGGTGGAGATCTTTCATTAAGAAACAGTAAAAAGCCTGTCAAACATGCCTAAATTCATCGGTTTTATCACTAATTCTAATCTGCTCTGTTAACTGCTACTGTAGGGGATAATAAAACTGTTACCCCTTCTGTCTTAAAGCAAAGTGTTCTAGCAAATGAAAAAACTATCAAAGTTGTGAAAAGGTGCTCAACAAGGTGGAGAAATTGTTGATTAAACATTAAAACATTAAAAAATGCATTAAAACTGGCCCCACCGGGTTGAGTTAAGCTTTGGCAGTTGATTTCTGGAAGAAATAACATCGGGTGACCCTTTAGCATGTATACAATTCATCAAACTAGCCATCAACCACTCAACCACGGTGGAGAACCTTGAATTCTGAGGTCAAATTTACGCCCAAATTTGCCAAATTTGAGTCTCCACCTATGTTGAGTGTACTTTTCAGCAAGGATGCCTTGTAATATGAGTTGGTAGATGATTTAGAATCATTGGTATTGCAAATGGACTGCCACAGTCACTCTACAGCTCCTAAACTACAGAATAACAGATTTTGAACTGCATGTTATGCTGTCTCCACCTCGGTTGAGCCGATTCTGAGGATCCTATTATATGAAATATGATTGGTATAACCCATAATATTAAATATTAGGACTTTGGAGCAATTAAAAAGCATGAGAGGGTTAGTTCTAGTCACTTATATTAGCTCATGTAGTCAGTGAGCTGCTCCACCTGTGTTGAGCAGACAAACCTGCTCAACCGGCACTTTTTGAGTACCCACCTGTCTTACGTACCTTAAAATTGGAAATTTGGAGTAAATGTTTTTTTCATAAGTGATTTACAGCTCCTTTATTTTTGTAATTTCCAGGTGGCCACTGTCTCCACCAAGGTTGAGTTATTTAAATTTTGAACCCAGATATCATTATAGAAAGGTTAGGAGTATAATATCTGAAGAGCCTGTACCCCTTGGACTGTCAGAGAAATTATAATCAATTTTACCGTTTATGGCAGTGAAATGAGTGTAATTAGTGACTGATTTTATGTACAGGTTGTCTCCGAACTTGACCATAATGTCTACTGCTAACCAGAAAACATCATCGGTCTGGTCATAGGTACTACTCAGAGGAATGCGGAACCCCGTATGCGTATGCACGTTGCAACAACTGCTCAGTCAACTTGCAGCTTGCTGCTTGCCTATCAGAATTTCAATTATGACTTTCATTTGGTTGAAAATTGAACGAAAATTAGCTTAAAATTATTCGAAAATTTAGGTGGGGCACGAGAACTGTTAATTAAACTGTAAACACTATCTTATTGTGTAATTCCGGGGGGGGGGGGGGGGGGGGGGGGGGGGGGGGGGGGGGGGGGGCAATGACTTCTTTTGGGGACTTGGGGAATTACGTCAATGATTTTTAGTCCCCATTAGTCCCCAAAAGTCTCCATTAGTCCCCATTTAGATGATTTTTAGTCCCCATTAGTCCCCAAAAGTCTCCATTAGTCCCCATTTAGATTTATCCTACTCTTATCTTGGACAAAACATCTCGATCGTATTGTTATTAAACTAACTTGAAAACCATAAATAACTGTCAAAAATTCTGGGGACTTATGGGGACAAATAGTGAATTACGTCAACGAGTTGACCTCTAGTCCCCATGATTTTTAGTCCCCATTAGTCCCCAAAAGTCTCCATTGGTAGTCATTGGCCCCCCCCGTAATTCCTCATGAAAATCAGATAATGACAAATATCGAAAAATAAGGATATAAATTTAAATTTTCCGGCAAGTTCCGGCTGCCTTATATTTTACCCTCCAAACACCGGTTTTGGTCCGGCAGAATCCGGCTAACCGGATAGTAAATTGATATCCGGCAAGATCCGGTCCGGCAGCCAAAAGCCCATTCCGGTCGGTTCCTAGATATAATATATATTATATAACCGTCTTAGGAAAAATACGAAATAACTGATCATGGATCACGTTATTCATTTTTACGGAACATTTGGGATTGTTCAATGCAACCTGATATAATGTGAAAGAAATTGTAATAAAAATTATGGAAAGATCAAGGATCGAATGAGTAAAAACTAAAAACTGTATTTACTTTTAGCGCTCGCTCTCATATCTAAATGTCTTGCTATCACTTAACGACACGTCACCAATCACAATAACAAGAATATACAATACCCAACAAAGAGCTAGCAACTATTTCAGACAGCTGTGGAGACTGGTAACGGAAGCGAAATATTAGACTTTATAATTGGTTTGGGGGAGCTGTAAACCAATTATCTAAACACCTCGAAATGAGGAATGCGTCTAGCTGTTAACTGGGACCTGAAATGATATATATGATGTAGTTAAAATATGTCAAGAGGTAATCGGATGATCTGATGAATCACTTTACACTCGACTATTAAGTTTTTGTTAGGGACTGGCCCAAAGTACCAGCCATTACCTGGGGACCCCCCCCCCTTATTTTCTGTAACCTTGTAATATGATTTAAGATTTAGTAGGAGGCAGGTGCAGTGCGGTCCTCTTTTTAGTTCGTAAATCGTATTTATTTTGTTAGATGAGTGCTACTTTAATATCTGTGGTGCACATGTTGGTGCACTTTAATATCTGAGGTGCACATGTTGGTGCACTTTAATATCTGAATTCTGAGGTGCACAGGTTGGTGCACTTTAATATCTGAGGTGCACATGTTGGTGCACTTTAATATCTGAGGTGCACATGATGTTGGTGCACTTTAATATCTGAGGTACACATGTTTGTGCACTTTAATATCTGAGGTGCACATGTTGGTACACTTTAATATCTGAGGTGCACATGTTGGTGCACTTTAATATCTGAGGTGCACATGTTGGTGCACTTTAATATCTGAGGTGCACATGTTGGTGCACTTTTATATCTGAGGTGCACATGTTGGTGCACTTTAATATCTGAATTCTGAGGTGCACAGGTTGGTGCACTTTAATAACTGAGGTGCACATGTTGGTGCACTTTAATATCTGAGGTGCACATGTTGGTGCACTTTTATATCTGAGGTGCACATGTTGGTGCACTTTCATATCTGAGGTGCACATATGGTACACTTTAATATCTGAGGTGCACATGTTGGTGCACTTTAATATCTGAGGTGCACATGTTGGTGCACTTTAATATCTGAGGTGCACATGTTGGTGCACTTTAATATCTGAGGTGCACATGTTGGTGCACTTTAATATCTGAGGTGCACATGTTGGTGCACTTTAATCTTGTAATCACTCTCACCTTCTCCGCTCATAAAAAGTAGTTACCACACTTCAAGTAGTCTTTTTAAAGTACCTACTTATTGTAACTTTCTTCACTCCTAAAGACATGCAGACTACAGAGTCACTAAAATCCCACTAAATGACATAAAAAATCCAGTTTTACTCAGTGACGACACAATATAACCCCTACCAATCACAGGAGCACACAAAACACCACGTGAGACCACGTGACCTATCCTAAACCTAATAAACCCGGGTAAATTCAAACAGGGGGCCGGAGAGTCCCTTTAATGACATGTAATCCGATCTGTGCTGAACCAAGAGCATGGCCGCCCCCTGGCCATCATTCACTACATTATCCTCACTAAATTATATTCCCCAGTGCATTAAATCTACGTGTTTTGGTTCCTTTTAAGTGTATTAGGTTTGCAGGTGCCATTGTAGAGTTGTGGTTGGTAGTGGGAGTAGGTTTGTAAGGGAAGTTGGGAGATTATGTTAGGTTTGGCCTCCATACGGCCCCTATACGGTCATTTTACGGTTCCTTTACGGCCATTATACGGCCGATAGTGACCGTATCGCAGCAAAACTTAATTTATTAATTTCCTGTATATAATGTCTGTAAGTGGTGATCCTTTAAATCCTATTTCTTAACTGTGTCCTGAGAAGCATGTTATTGTGGTGGTTGGTTTATGAACTATTAGGTTGTTTGAATAAAGTTGTATTTCGTTGCTTGCCATGTTATAAAGTTATAAGATGGTCAAACATCACTCGCAATCTTAGGTGGCGTTGTAAGCCTATGAAAATAAAAGCTAACGACGAAAAAACAACTCAAGTTTAAAGTTGTTTACTTAATATAATTATATATAGCTGATTATTAGTGGTTGTTGTTAGACTTGCTGGAGAATGCACTCTCTCTCTCTTTCTTTCTTTCTAGCCGAGATCATGCACATTACGTACAACTACCAATAATGAGCAGACACTATTTTAGAAAGTTGGCGTGCAGAACTCCTCCTCTCTCTCTCCTCCTGATGATCATCATAGTGGAGGATTGTTCCATTTACTTGCTTTTCAGCTCCATTTACGTGAAGATATTTGTGTGACGGAGTTTTCTGTTAAATAGTTGTGTCGTGGCATGTGCTCTGCATGCAAATATTTGAGTTATCTACAGTGTTTTTAGTGTGGGCTACTTATCTTTAGGTACCCTTGTTATAAACTTATATTGTAATACGTAGAATGAGTGTCCAAATTACGTTGCTAGGAGCGCTTTATTATTATTAAATGATTTTATTCCCTAAGGAACTGAACCCCAGTTTATTATGCTGCAGGTTCCTATAATATATAGAGCATTCGATCTGCACTGTTGTTTGTACAGTTGTGAAATTTAAATTGTCAGTCAAGCATTTTGCTTGTTTTTCCACTTGGCTTTTTTAGAATATAACAAATGGCTAAATTGTCCTTGAGTATATTCAGGAAGATTCAGGATCGTTGTGTTACTGGTTATTTTACTGGTTATTTTACTGGTCACTGTGATGATTCAGTTTCTGTTTTACTGGTCACTGATTTGGTTTACTTTGACATGTAGTAGTGCCCCTCGTGCTTTAATATTTACACTAAGGGTGGTAAGATATATTACTAATATTACTAATATAATAGTGTCTTCAGAAACCAGACCTGTGTAGGAGTATGCTGAATATTTAATATTTATGTATTGATATTAAGTCATATAATTATTAAAGTGTGTGGTGAGCCGTGGGATCTTGCGTAAATACTGGTTTCCCGGATGTTTATCAAGCATAAAATCTGCTTTAACTTTACGTCTTCAACTTTACTATTGTAGTACTATGCTTGATAATATTATCTGCTATTGAGTAGATATCTGAGATTTGGTTAAAACGCTTTGTCGTGTTATATTTTGTGGAATTATCTTGTGTGGTTTGATGTTTTCTCAAAATGGTTGAGAATTTTCTGAATGGTATCGTTAACGTGTTTGAATGATTTGACCAATTTGCTTCTTTGCTTGTTTAACGTTTATTATTTCTTTATTTTGTGTCAGTCATCTTACTTAAAGTCATGAACATCTGTTGACGCCTTGATTTAGATATATCTTATCGCAACCTTTTTTTTGTAATAAACTTTCCAAACTATTCAGGTCAATTCGAGACAGAAGAAGAGCGAGATACGAAGGTTAGAGCGAAGATGTTGGAAGAAGAAGCAAAGTTTTCATCTTTTCTCCTCCATGCGTCAGACAGACAGGATTACATGAACAATAACATGGTGGAAGAAGAAGAGGATGATGATGATGAGGTGAATTATATTTTAAATTAATGTTATGGAGAGGGAACATTATACATACTGGGTTTTGAATAAGTTGGTATACATAACAAGGGATTCAACTAGTATACAAGATTGTACTCAAGTTTGTGTTCATGAACGTGACTGAGCCACATATTATATCACTCTATCACTTTTAATCTAACTTTAAACATTAGTCACGATTAACCTGAGTTTCATTTCGGAAACACCCCAGGGCACATGTGCCCTGTTCTTCGTTTTAAAGCCTCCACTAACAGACAAAGAACTTTCTAGTGAGATCGTTAGAACTAATGATGCAACCTGAAACTCAGAATTCCTGAAACTCATAATTCCGAACAACGGATCTGTCTTGCTATGTAAAGTCGTAAGTTGGGCCAACGTTAGTAACGTGTTACCAACATGTCGTCCCTGAACTTCCGGTTTCTAAAAGATGACGATTGCTCAATTAATGTATTGCTTATAAAGTACACTATTTCAATCATAATATCGTATATAATGGAGCAATGGGAAACATCTCGAATAATAAATTTTATGGCAGAGTATAGCTACTATTATAAAATAGCTTTTAAGTTTTATAGGCAGCAGTTATCTTGCAATAGGTAACAGATGCTTGCAGCATTAGTAACTCACTTATAGACAATACCACTCCACTCTAATAATACCGCTAAAATATCTTAGCAAGTATGATGAATATCCTTAAATATTTTCATGCCGTAAAGAGTGCTCACATCCCTCTCGTGACTCTGTATTATTCGAGACACTGTTAATACTAAAGTAATTTGTAAATGTAAGATAAGAACATCTGGCAATTCACTTCTTAGAGGGGTAAAGCAGCTCACGCTTTTAATTATGGTGGGAAGCATAGTGTGCAGTGCGATTTAAACTTTACTTTTAGTAGCACGCTAATATTGCCCAGCAGGGATGGTTAAAGTATTTAAGTTGGACTATTTATAGATTTACGTCAATACCACATTTAAGATTTACGTCAATATCACTTTTAAAGAGTTCACAATATGAAATCATGAAATTTATGCTGTTGTTGATTTATTTATACAACTATGTTTTAATCGGTTTATCAGTTTCTTTCTTTTGTTTGTGTATGTCTGTGGAAATCTTTATCACCACTGATCGAATGATTTTATCAGTTATAATTTGCTAATCACCCTAATTATCGAGTAATTAATTAGCCGTTAATTACTCCCAGGAGGAGGACATGATACAGTGTGGAAGTAAGGAGGAACTAGCCGAGCAGTTCAGGAACATCATGATACAGAGGTTCCTAGGTGGGGAGGATTCTGATCATATCTCGTATCTGGATATTGATAACAACGAGAAATACGACGATCTTGTCATGAGGTTTATAGAAATATTTTTAAATTGTTAAATATAAATATTTTAAAATTTCGTCATCGTGATGTCATCGTGACGTGGTTGATATGACGTCAAATAATAGTATAATAGTATAAAAATGTCTGATCGTATTTTTCTTAATCATTACTTTGGTCTCAGCCTTCAATTTGTTTCCATCGTTAATACAAGTGCTACATTTCTTAATTGTTCGATCTAAATATATTAGTTCACCTCTAACAATTTATTGTGAACTGTGATATTCAGTCAGCGCACTCTAACCAGTTTATTTTGTGTTAAAATTTGTCGAAGATCATTAAACTTTCTCCATGACAATACTTAACCGACAACCGTTCTATCAAACATTCAAATCTATATTCATTGTTGTTTGTTGACTTATTCGTTTCTTTTTCCCGACCTCAGATCAAGAGATGCTGAAGATGCGTATTTTGACTGTGAATCTGAAGAGGATGCTAAAGAACAGATGGAAGATGACCGGGAGTTCAACCCTCCTCCCTTGCGGCCGAGAAAAGCCAGCTCTACAGACGATAAGTCTTAATTTTTAATCGATGCGTAAATCTCATTTTAGTGATTGAGTATCATTTTTATGAATAAATATTTATGCTTGAATATTATTTTTATTTATTTTTAGACAACATCCTTATTTGTTATCTTTGTTATCATTGAAATTGTCCGTTTCGAATTTCAATTTCAAGATATTTAGAAAATCGTTTCCACGTTTTATCGTTATATATTCTAGATGATTCCATCCGTGAGATTTTATTTATTAAAGCTTCATTTCGAAGATTTTCCAGTAATTACATAAAATATGTTAACAGTTTTATTCACACGCGTATTTTGGTCGTCCTTTATGATGTTTATGATGTTTAGATATTTGAGATTTGATATTTTGCGGCATTAAATTTCACATTACCTAGGCATTCGTTCTGAAGTACACTTTTTAGTGGTATTAGTCTCACGCTATCTCACAGTTATCGCTATTGTAACTTTTCCAAAAAACCACTTTGATTACATTAACTCTTGTTCTAATGTACACAGAGGTTGACGTGAAAAAATAAAGATTTTTCATCGTACGCTTATGGAACGCGCGAAAGACATTTTAACTCATTCGCGCCAACGTGATTTGAATTCACGTGTTTATTTATTGAAAATTTATAGAATTCAGTAGCCGGAAGTAGGTCGTAAACTCGCACCTTACAATAGCCTTTACTTCCAACACGCAGACGGCACATTTGCGTGAAGACTTACAAGAATAATCTTTATAGGCATGGTGTGCACATTTGACCCACAGAAAAGATTTCGAAAGCTGCTTGATTTCCCTTGCAACACTGATTGGGCCGAGACAACCAGCGATTGGACTGACTGTAGAAAACGAAAGATCGTTTCAAAGAAAGATAAACCTCCTAAATGTGTGGCCCCTCGGAAAACTACAAAACAGAGGCATCAAGACATAAACAAGCCCAGGAAACCGTTATACCTGAAAGCTTTAGAATCAAGATCAGCCGGTCCGGGTCGCGTAACCAAAAAACCTACTATAAATCCACTAGACACCAATAGAGAAGCAGTCAAGTGTAAAGTGGTCAGTTTTCATGGGATGGGCGCCAAGTTTTGTGTATCTGGGAACATGAGAGTTCAGTCTGTTCCCAATGTTAATGATCAGTGGTCCGTTGATGATGGTGCATTGATGACTGATCGATCAAATCTTAGCTTAGGTTCTACAATAAATCTCGACAGTGGCCATAAACACAGTAAGTATTGGTATTCTTGCAGGATTCCCTTAAAGTATGTTTCATTTTGTAATCCGATCTTTTGCGATTTTGAATATCGGCAAATTGAAACCGAAATGTATATCTTCTTGCGATGATGTGTTGAATTCATTTCAGGCAGGTTCCAAAAAGAACAGATAATACTGCAACTGCACGACCGCTCAGCCAGTTTAATAAAATACCTCTTTAACTCGGGCAACACTTCACGATCAAAGGACCTGCGTATTGAGGATATTTCTCTTCCTATCAGAGAACGGTATATCAAACATCTACATGTTTCCAAATTTAACCGATATTTGATGAGGGTGAAAACTAGAGTTTTGTCACAGAAAAAAGGTTGCAACATTATGAAATCTGTGTCTTGATCATCACTTTCCTTTTTAGTCACACTAAGCAGCTCATTCAGCAGGCCAGTACCACAACACGAAGTACAAAAGAAAAAGCACGTTATTTTGAACCCTAAGGATCCGGAGAGATTTGGGGAGGACTATCTCGGAACACTGTTACCTGACTCTAACCGACCTTTAGGCAAGTGGAAATTTGAAAAAAGCTCTTCAAAATATCATGCACATATTTGATACACATCTGATACATATCTGATTACTGATACATAATACATGTTTGATACATATTTGATACATAATTGATACATATTTGTGCCAAATTTTGTCACAGCTAAAATGTTAGACCCAATTTTGTTCGTTCCAACAAATAACATGTTTTGTCTGCAGGTTATGGTCTATTAGGATCTCCTACGAGTAGAATCAAACTGAGTCGCAAGACTTTAGAGTTCCCAGGACTTGGGGACTACTCCGACTCTAATTTCGTGCTGCCCCCCGTCAACAATTCTCATCCTATCAGAACTTCTATCGACATCAAGGTTTATATTCCACCTTTTACCTCTACTTGATATTGTAGTTGCAAAACACTACTTGATCCGATTTGCATGTATTTCACCGATGAGCTTTAAATACAGCACACCATTCTAAGCTCTATCTAAAATTACCCCACCCAGCCGGACTCCTACATCAACTCCGTATCTCAACTCATGGGGATGCTCTGTATAGAACCCACCAACAACAATTTACCTCAGCACTCAATTCAACAATGGCTAGAATCATGAGGGTAACTGGTTACCAGGTTACCAGGTTACCAGGTTACCAGGTTACCAGGTTACCAGGTTACCAGGTTACCAAGTTACCAGGTTACCTACAATCTACCTCAGCACTCAATACAAAAGTGGCTAGAATCATGAGGGTAACTGGACGATAAGAGTTTAATTTTAATACCTGAGTCCTGAGATGAGAGTGCTTTTGGAGTTTATCTCGTCATGGTTACGTCATGGTTACGTCATGGTTACGTCATGGTTACGTCATGGTTACGTCATGGTTACGTCATAACTACTGTACGGTTGTTAGTATTGTCTGGTAATTCGGAGTTTTAAATTATTGGGCCAGGATTAGCAATTAGAATTTACTTGATATACCATTTTAATATCTTTTTACTGCATCAAAATTTGTAAATAGCTGTAGATACTAATATTATGTAACATTTTATACTGATTATTAAACGATATATTATGCTTTTTTTATTATTTAAGATTTTTGATCTGTACTAGAAATCCAGCTAGAAATCCCAGGTTTATTTTTGACTCGAATGGTACATAATAATGAGATGTGATAATTATATGTATACCCCTAGAATGAAGTGATATGAAGTGAAATTGATACCGAGTTAGCTCTTAAGTGTCTTAACATCGCCATTTTATGGATTTTTTTCAGTCGAGAAGAGCAGAAAAATTATTGTTTTCGATCAATTTTCTAGTTGCCTACTAGGTTTTTTACATTGTTAACAAACAATTAGCATTTGAGAATATAATCGATTTATATTTGTAAATATATCAACATTTCTTCATTATTTTTAGTTAGTTCATCTTTATCTGTTTATCATCACTTCTTGTTGATGTCAATAAATTAAAGAAGAAACAGGAACCTGTTAGCAGCGTCTATAATCAAAGGAATGAAATATAACTTCAAGTTAATTGTTGAGTTCAGAGCTAACAATTGGCACATTCAATTCGTCGGATAAGAAATTTCTGGGGTTCGTCCAAAAGTAAAATTACTAAATAATTTGTTTGGTTTTTTATAAAATAAATTATACTTGAACACATGAACTTATTATCTCTTGTATCCTCTGCATTGCAGAAACTGAAAGTTCGATTGAAATTATTCATGTAAGCAGACGTCACAAGAATAATAATTCATTTGTTTACTCAAATTAAAGTGAAGCAACTTAAATAATATGCTCCTATGCACTAACATGATTTTGCATTTTATAAAAATGTTTAACGATGTATCTCATTTCATTACAGCTAAAAGTAAATCTAACTCAAAGTGTGTCGTTCAGTTTGAATCACTCACCAGGCCTTACATCACATAGTCTAGGACTATCTATGAGAGAATGACTAGACTAATTTACCAGTCAAACTACTGGCAAGATTAACTGATAAATAATTCTGTCTGTTTCACTTGATGACCCGAACTCTGAGTTGTTGCTCACAGTGATCCCGGACGTGTACCATGATAGTGTGCCGGTGTGAGAAGTTGTCCTCCTCGCACCCCTTCCACAAGCACTTCACCTTCTGGGGACAGTTGTCCTGACTCCACACGTGACATCTCTCCACGTGACTTAGCAGCAACTCCGGCTTGTCAAACCTGGGACATGGATAAGTTACATCACGTGATACTGCAACAAACATCACATGATAAGTTACATGTCACGTGATAAGTTACATGTCACGTGATAATTTACATGTCACGTGATAAGTTACATGTCACGTGATAAGTTACATGCCACGTGATACAGCAACAAACAATATGCTACATCTCCTGCAACGTAAAACCACAGCAAACAACAATCGTAATAATTTATCAAGTGACCTCGTGATTCACAGCACAAATCATAATGCCTTCATTACGTCATGACGTTTTATCACAAAAGATTAACATTATATCGATCTTATCACTGATAAAGATAACATGACACTGATAAGATAACATAACACAGTAGTATTACTGATAAAGATAACATAACACAGTAGTATTACTGATAAAGATAACATGACACTGATAAAGATAACATGACACAGTAGTATTACTGATAAAGATAACATGACACTGATAAAGATAACATGACACAGTAGTATTACTGATAAAGATAACATGACACTGATAAAGATAACATAACACAGTAGCATTACTGATAAAGATAACATGACACTGATAAATATAACATAACACAGTAGTATTACTGATAAAGATAACATAACACTGATAAAGATAACATAACACAGTAGTATCACTGATAAAGATAACATGACACTGATAAAGATAAGATAACACAGTAGTATTACTGATAAAGATAAGATAACACAGTAGTATTACTGATAAAGATAACATGACACTGATAAAGATAACATGACACAGTAGTATTACTGATAAAGATAACATGACACTGATAAAGATAACATAACACAGTAGCATTACTGATAAAGATAACATAACACAGTAGTATTACTGATAAAGATAACATGACACTGATAAATATAACATAACACAGTAGTATTACTGATAAAGATAACATAACACTGATAAAGATAACATAACACAGTAGTATCACTGATAAAGATAACATGACACTGATAAAGATAAGATAACACAGTAGTATTACTGATAAAGATAAGATAACACAGTAGTATTACCGTCTCCTGCAGTTAGCCCACTTGCACTTGTTTCTAAACTCTCTCTCAATATCCTGAGGCAGGGAGTTTACCGGGTATACGTCACTCAGGTTATCACACTCCTGACCTGAACAAACCGTCAGTGTTATTGTAAGTGTTACTGTGTAAGTAAGTGTTATTGTAAGTGTGACTGTGTAAGTAAGTGTTATTGTAAGTGTTACTGTGTAAGTAAGTGTTATTGTAAGTGTTACTGTGTAAGTAAGTGTTATTGTAAGTGTTACTGTGTAAGTAAGTGTTATTGTAAGTGTTACTGTGTAAGTAAGTGTTATTGTAAGTGTTACTGTGTAAGTAAGTGTTATTGTAAGTGTTACTGTGTAAGTAAGTGTTATTGTAAGTGTTACTGTGTAAGTAAGTGTTGTTTTAAGTGTTACTGTGTAAGTCAGTGTTGTTTTAAGTGTTACTGTGTAAGTAAGTGTTATTGTTGTGTAAGTGTGTAAGGCTCATGAGTGTACGCGCGTACGTGATAATATTAATGAGTATTACTATTATTTTGTTGTTATTGTAAGTGTGTAAGACGTGATAACTGAAAATGACTAGCACTTTTTGTTTATTTTGTTGCAATTGTGCGACAGTACGTACTACGTTCTCTCTTCTCATATTTCTGTGACTGTATTGTGTGTGTTATATCATATTAGAGGGGTCGATTTTGTCTCACGAAAGAGGTAGCCTTTGATCGAGCATTGATCGAGTGAAAGGTTGATCGAAACGCGACGTCGGTTGGAAAAATGATGGACAAATAATAAACTTGATCCATTAACAAGTGCAAGTTTCTTCCTTCCTCTATAAACATAATTCAAAGTCGAGAGTGAACCTATGTCAAACAAGCATTTTTAAAAGGAGAATAATGAGCTTACATAACATTGGTATCTCTCACGATAATCTTTTTAACCGACTCGTTAATCAATAAACCGATGAAGACACATATGATATTTATATACGTAAAGGTCAAAAGTAAAAGTGAATAAGGATTCAGATAGGTACTTATGTTAAATAATACCGGCAGTGGACATTTTGAATTTAAATATGAAACCAAAAAAAATAAGGTTACCTTTTCAATTACTAGGTTACCTTTTACTATTAGAACTAGAAGCTTGTAATATAAGGGGTCGTTCACATATTACGTAATCAATTTTTGGAACATTTTTCCCCACCTTCCCCCCCTCCCCCCCCCCCCCCCCCTCCGTAATCAGTTTTACACATAGCTATTGTGTCAAAATTACACTAAGCTATTGTGTCAAAATTACATTAACGTAATCATTTAAAACCCCCCCCCCCCCCCCTCAGCTGATAACGTAATATGTGAACGACCCCTAAGTACTAAAAACCCTTACTATCCCTACCTGGGCATCCTCGTAATAGTTTGCAGGTTTCTGTGAAGTTGATATTTGGAGGCCAGCCCTTGATAGTTTGGGCCATTTTACTTAAATCAGTCCAGGAATACAAGGAATAAAAGGATGCTCACAGCGGCTAAAAAATATGAAATTACAAACAAAAATGAGAGTGTGAATTGAGACAATGACAACGAAAACCAGTGCAGTATATTCACTGAGAAGATGTGAGTACAGGTTGGTAGCACGCATGCTGCTTGGGATAGCATGCAAGCAATTTCTGTAAAATGTTAATGTCATATGCATGGGCCCTAGACAGGTTTCGATGACTCGTTAACTTTTAAAGATTTGTCATGAACATGAAGATGATATTGGATGCGGATATTGAAGATATGCGTTTCTAATATATGGATAGCTTTGTAAACTTTTCTTTCAGCACATTCTCAGGTGGCCATCACGTGAGAGATTCTGAATTGGCCACAATACTTGTGAGAAAATACAAAGTTAAATGTAAGATTGGAATTTGTAGTTATTCTTGGGAATATGGAACGTTTTGCTTTGCTAGGAAATCTTGGGTTTCCCGAAAGTGATCGGCAAAAGATTCAAATAGAAAGAGTCCCAAAAAATTATCTGAATCTCTATAGACTGGATAGGTCCCCGTCGATAGTGGTCAGGAACTACTTCACAGCAACTCACTGTGTAGAAAAACGTATCTATTTGCAGATTGCAGATGAACCAATATGATATATCTGATTCTGTATGCCGGCTAGAAATCATAATTTTTATCAATAAACTCTAAATTTGGATACTGAATAAATATAACAAGCATTTAATCTCATGCAGCAAAACAACAGCAGCTTTTTTGACTGTGTTCAGAGTGTGTGTCTCTTTGTGAACCTTCAATTGAGATTTTAATTTTCCAGTAATTACCTCTTTTTTTAAACATTATGTGGTTCGAAGCTGTTACAGTTACATACACATTACATACCTCATACTTTGATACCCAATTTTTACCCACCCCCCCCCCCCCCCCCCCCCCCCCCCTAACTACGTCAGCACTTCCAAAATTTAAATCTCCAACTTTCTGCACGATGTACTGGAATGTTAAACTAATTTCCCAGTCGGAAAATCGGAAGTAAAATGATATTCAGAATAAAGCGGACCTAGATCCGTCATTGTTAATTTTCCTTCTTTTTGTCCTAAAAGTATACTTAGTTGCCTTTTGACGTCAAATAATTAATTGTATTGAAAATCTTTTTGAATATAACAACCATAGTACACGATAAAATATAAACAATCTCTGTATTAATATTATATGTAATTGTGATAATTTGTAAAATAGTGATGTCTCTGTATAGTAACCGGACAAACCGGTGATTTCTTTGTAACCTTAGTAGTTAGTATTTAATAATTTTACCAAAACCCATAATCATGGGTAGAGTGGACCGCTGCCAGTGTCTCTCTTTCCCAAACAAAAGGAAATGATATTAATTTGATTGACCGTTCTCAAATGCAAAATGATACCGAGAATGAAATCGGTCGCTCGCTTTTCCCATTCATTCACGGCTTACGAATTGTAATAATTTTCGATTGATTACATGTCAATCAGATGCTGTAAAAATCTCTTTGGGTTGCGTTCGGGTCGATACCTAGTATTTCGGGGTAAGGGTGGTAGTTATCACTTATTGCATTAGCTGAAGTTTATTGAATCTTTATTGCCGAGTACAGCTGCCTTTGGGTAGTTCTTCTTAAAATCTATTACAATTGTAAATGAATGGGAAAAGCGAGCGACCGATTTCATTCTCGGTATCATTTTGCATTTGAGAACGGTCAATCAAATTAATATCATTTCCTTTTGTTTGGGAAAGAGAGACACTGGCAGCGGTCCACTCTACCCATGATTATGGGTTTTGGTAAAATATCATCTCTTTTTGATTATAATGTCAGGATACTTTATAAAGTCGAAATATAAACTGATATCTTCATTATAATAAGGAGGAAGTTTCAACGATTTCGAAATTTTTCCTTTAAAAACATTTCCTTGTGTTTAGGTAAGCATATCGGTCCATCACTGACTGAATATACCACTTAATACTCATTCAAGTTGACATTAAATTCATATATAATGACATTAAACTGTCGTGGCAAAGCAGAATTTGTTGGAAATCACGAATGAGCAAAATTCTCACCTTTCGCACGTGCAAACTTTGAGCGGACGTTGCATGCGCATCCAATATTGAATCGTCGTAAATTTTTGCATGTAATTGTTTTATATATAGCTTGATAAGCATGCAAAGTTTCAAAGTATTTCAAGAAGAACTGTAATCAGAACGGCACTCTAAAGTTGACAGAAAATGACGAAAACAGCAATTTTCAGTGATTTTAGCAATTTTCTATCAATTTGGGCGTGTCCCCACGTGTGCAACTTTTCGATTTTCAACTTTAAAACTAACCTAATGCACAATTTATACCTATAGGAAGCATAACTGAGCTCCACAACCCAAGGCATGGCCCAACACCAAAGAATACTAAATCGCAAAATTAACGTTTTTATAAAATAATTCTTCAAAAAAGCACAAACTTCAATGACAAATATCTTTATGAAGGAGCAAGCTAGAAAAACTTTCCGGTAGATTTTCAGAATGCTTGAACAATTATCTAAGGTAAAAATTTCCTCAGATTTTGAATAAAATTACTCCTTAATGGGTTAAAATTAATTTTAAAAGTTATTACTTTGTCAAAAATCAAGTTTTAAAAACGGTTAACTTGATGACGTCATCAAGGGGTGTTTATGACGTCAAATAAATTTTTTATACAATGTAAACTAAAGTGTAAACAATTATTTGCAAGACCTGTGGTCGGAAATGGCTGTATCTTTTATACTTTTGAATCTATGGACACTTAAATACAGGCTACAATTGACTGGCAAAGCGTCTATCCCTGAATATATATGTATGTATATCTGTATGTATATGTCCCGACAATCTGTTGTAAAACAGGGGTTCTAGAAAACCCATTTCCCGATGCTCCTGAAACCTGAAACTTTTTTTGCAGTCAATTTGGTCAACGTCTAGACGCCCTGAAAAATTTCAGATCTCTAACTCAATTTTAACATGGTTTTTAGGGCACCTGAATATGGCGATTTTGGGTTTTTTACCGAATTTCGTATAACAGTGCTGGCAAGTATTTTATGAAAATTTCTTAAAAATCTGAACATAACTATTTTTTATTCTTGTCATCTTTGACATCAAATTAGAATGTTTTGAACTAAAAATAAATCTGCTGAACGACTTCCGATGAGTCTTAATGCCTGGAAAACTCCTGCCGGAGGCGGCGGCCTTCGGCCGCCGCCTCCGGCCGGAGTGCACGCTTCGCGTGCACAAAAGAGGCTTGTAACGTGTACCAAAGGGGGTATAATAGTAAAAGGGGTATAATAGTAAAGGGGGTATAATAGTAAATGGGGAACATAGTATACCCACAATAAATGCAACGGTCGTGCTTGCCAGCACTGTGACCTGATCATCACGTTCTATTTAGTTGTAACAGGAAAGTTCACAAGGGGCATGGTACTAAAAAATAAAATGTTTAATGTAGTAAATCGATTTATGATCAGATAGGTTCCTTTTAGAATCTGAACAGAAGAGGTTCATTGATTTCGTTAGCAAGATTGCTCCTTAGTTGACATACGTTGCATGCCACTTTTCTGATGTTTATGATACGCAACATGTATCAACTCCAGTCTCCTTCGTTGAGAGCGAAATAAGGGTATCGAAAACTTTACCTGCCTTCTGCGTGGCGATCTTTCCGCTTTTATGTTCTTGCATAGGGAATCGAGCAGTAGACTAGCAAGCTAGGTAATCGAACAATTTTCGTTTTTCAGCTATATACTCAAAATAACGTTAGTCAACTTATCCTTTGACCGGGAGCAGGACTCTGGAGCGGGGGAATGTAGAGCGGGGACTCTAGAGCGGGGGACTCTAGAGTGGGGGACTCTAGAGCGGGGGACTCTAGAGCGGGGGACTCTAGAGCGGGGGACTCTAGAGCGGGGGACTCTAGAGCGGGGGACTGTAGAGCGGGGGACTCTAGAGCGGGGGACTGTAGAGTGGGGGACTCTAGAGCGGGGGACTCTAGAGCGGGGGACTCTAGAGCGGGGGACTCTAGAGCGGGGGACTCTAGAGCGGGGGACTCTAGAGCGGGGGACTCTAGAGCGGGGGACTCTAGAGCGGGGGACTGTAGAGCAGACTTGGTCGGAAGTAGGACCCTAGAGCGGAGTCAAATCGCCAGGGTAAGACTCTAGAGCGGAACTCCCTTACAGGACCCATACTATGAGGACTCTAGAGCGGTACCCACATGCAGATCATTTTAGAGCGGTTAGAAATTTGAGAGCGGACTGTAGAGCGGACTTGGTAGGAAGATTCAAATCAGATTAGATACATCTCGTGATTAATTATTACAGTCGTGACATAAGAATAAGTCATGGAGTTGTTGAAGCAGAAAATTGTCCAAGATCAATTTATTTATATTATACTTATAGTTATACATCATATCATATTGTAATTTTTAGATACGTTCTAGACACTTGTTCGGTATGAACTTCTTCCATTTGACTGAAATATCCTCATGCTACTCTAAGTCTAAAATGCAACAAATTTCTTTGATAAAGAGGTATAATTATGAACTGGTCGTATCGATGTGATTTCGCTAAGTAAAGCTAAATACCGACCAAGTACGTGCAGTCAAGCAGATCGTTTAGGAATGAGGATCTCATCGCGTGACAGAGGCACATATTAGGTGCGGTAAAAAAATTATGCGGTACCGCACCCGACTATAAAGGTAAAATGTGCGGTAAATTTTTACCAATTATGCGGCAAATGTGCGGCGATTTTTTCGAAATTTGTGCGGGAATTGTGCGGGTTTTTTTTGCATTTTCTCGGGGACTTTGGAAATTCTAAACGTATAACCGCCGCTCTTATCAAAAATAGGTCTGTTTATGTGTTACTGAGGGTGTAGTTCTTTACTAAGACCATGATTGAACCTATATTGAGATTCAGTTATCTGGGAACAGTGACTTGATCTGGTAGAGATCAGGAATCAGGATACAGTTATTTGAAGACGCCTCTTGATAGAGTCGATCAGATCCCATGCGTGATCGCAAATATGTGACACGCTTGTTGGCATTGATCGTCAGTATTTGTGAACCATTTGATCCAAGATTCATTAAGCCCACTATAAAGCCAACGCTGCAACGAATAAAGCTCATTACCCTTTACACCTACTTCTTCTATTATCACCTACGAATGATAACTGATAAACTATAATCGAAGTACGGTAACGACGAGGGTTCCATAATGGCCTGGGTCTCGGTCCCGAAAGGGCCTGGGTCACGGTCCCGAAAGGGCCTGAGTCACGTGGCCTAAGCATGAGTTCCAAAAGGGCCTGGGTCACGGTCCCGAAAGGGCCTGGGTCAGGGTCCCGAAAGGGCCTGGGTCACGGTCCCGAAAGGGCCTGGGTCACGTGGTAACCGGGTCACGTGACCTAAGCATGAGTTCCAAAAGGGCCTGCGTCACGGTCCCGAAAGGGCCTGGGTCAGGGTCCCGAAAGGGCCTGGGTCAGGGTCCCGAAAGGGCCTGAGTCACGTGGTAACTGGGTCACGTGGCCTAGGTATGAGTTCCAAAAGGGCCTGGGTCACGGTCCCTAAAGGGCCTGGGTCAGGGTCCCGAAAGGGCCTGGGCCAGGGTCCCGAAAGGGCCTGAGTCACGGTCCTAAAAGTGCCCAACTTTTAACATATTTTGGTTTTACACTCGAAAATCTTAACGCGAAAATTTCAAAATTATGCGAAATTACGCGGAAAATGCTAGATTATGCGGAAATATGCAGATAATTACAAAATGTGCGGAAATGTGCGGAAAACAATAAATTATGCGGAAGTGTGCGGAAAACGGTAAATTGTGCGATCCCGCACCCATCGCACCTAATATGTGCCCATGTCGCGTGACACTAACTGTCACCAATATGTAAATCAGATCGAACGAGAAATTAGATCAAACGCGCGGCGCGGCTTTCAATGTATTTGTATATGTATCTCGCGCCAGGGTTCGATCTAATTCCTAGATCGAACAGGTTCGATCTAATTTCTCGTTCGATCTAATTTCTCGTTCGATCTGATTTACATCTTGGTGACAGTTAGCACCTACTAAGGGTATCTCATCATGTTCAGTCTGGTGACTTTACAGTCCTGTGTCTTTATGCTGTTGAAATCGAAGGACATTGAGATGGCGCTTCGAAATTCTCTCTCCGAAGTCTTTCCTTCAGCAGTGGTTGACAGTTCTGCCGTTTTCTGACAAAAGTGCTTAAGTAACATTTTGAAAATTTCGGGTTTTTTGGTCTAACTTTTGTTTTTGGGTCAAGAACTATCCCTGAGGACCATTGGATACATTCGCCGACCCCCCAAAACCCCCTTTTTGGAACCCCCTAAAATGCAAAAAATGGTCATTTTTCTGAGAAAAGTGCTTAAGTAACATTTTGGAAAACGGGTGCCGTTTATTTCAAAAATGGTGCCATTTCGGGAACTGAAAACGGTGGCATTGTTTTCTACGTCCAAAACTGGCCTAGTGACGGCAATTTGGTGATCGTGGGTCTTTTGGCCTGGGAAAAAACAATTTATGTCACTTAAGCACTTTTGTGAAAACGGGCTCGTTTTCTCACAAAAGTGCTTAAGTGCCATTATACGTTTAATTAAATGTTGATTCTGCCAACTAAAATATGGTTCGGGAAAAATATGGCGAAATTGCTCAAAACCCACCACATTTTCCCGGTCGCCATTTTACCGGTGTCCAACCTTTCAATTTTAGATTAAAAAATTTTGTCTCAGATGTAAATTTCCTTATTAGAGATCAACAAGTTTAGAAATTTTCGCATTGCTAAAACTTGTGAAACAAGTCGAATTATCAATAATTGTTCAAAGTAGACAGAAATAATGACTCGTGGTTAATCAAACTTCGAAAGAATGCATCGTTCACATTGTTTAGAATTATGAATAAATGACTGATGAAACTGATTCATGTTATTGACAGTTTTAATTAATTCAAGTTTTAATTTAACTGTTACTTTTATTTTGAGTCCTATTTCATTATGTAGAGATATTCAATACCTAAGAAAATAAAAATTGGCCTATTTAAATCAACTTTGACAATAAGGATATATGACAAGAATTGGGCGAAAAGGTGAATTTTTTGCAATTTTAGCCAAATGAAGTCGAAAAACCTACAACAAGTGTCCCAATAGTCTTCTTTAGTGAATATAAGACAACGATTAAAATATGAGCACCCATACCCCTTGGGAACCCTAAAAGCTGAGTCGGCGGGTTTATTAACAACCGGTGAAAATGTGGTTCGGGAAAAATATAGCGAAATTACCCTAAACCCGCCACTTTATCCCGGTCATAATAATCCCGAGTAAGGTAGTACAGATATAACAGATCTTAATCGAGTGTTTGACTAAAAATCATCTATTTCTTGTATTATTTACCATTTATTGATGTACAACAATTATGTTACATTTTTAATTTTATACACTTGTTTTTCTTTGCCTCGCGTTACGATATCAATAATTCGCAAATAATTGGTCTTTATGAAGAAAGCCTCATCTGAGTTCTTAATTTAATTTCTAAAGAAAGAAAATTATTTATTATTATCGGTATCCCGTACTTTCACCAATCAACTCTTCGTTGAAATGCTGGTAGAATTCCGACTATTTTTTAATCCGCTGGGGAGAAGGGAGTGTTTTCGTGTTCTTAAACCACCACCAATCAATTTGTCGTAAAATTTTAGGTCAGAATGATCGCAGATAAAGTTCCCACTAATGTGGCTGTACTTAAGCACTTTTCTCAGAAAACGAAATTTTTAAATTTTCTATTTCAGCGTGTCCCCTATTTACAACCAATGTTTCATCACAACAGTTTTAGGCTAATTTTTCGTTTTACTTTCGATGACCATTGGTTTGAACGGGTCATTTTCATCAGAACATGGAGCTTTTGCTGATGTGGCTGTACTTAAGCACTTTTCTCAGAAAACGAATTTTCAAATTTTCTATTTCAGCGTGTCCCCTATTTACAACCAATGTTTCATCACAACAGTTTTAGGCTAATTTTTCGTTTTACTTTCGATGACCAATGGTTTGAACGGGTCATTTTCATCAGAACATGTAGTATTTGCCGATGTGACTGTACTTAAGCACTTTTCTAAGAAATTCAAACTATAATTTGTGATTTTGAGGCACTTTCCGAGAAGTTAGGATGATGAAACCTTGTCAGAAGTTTCAAAAGTCGACAAAGTACCTTAGAAACATAGTGGGTGCAGTTTAAATTGGACAGTAGCTAGCCCAGAGCAATTACAGAATTGAAATCTTTAAAGTCAATTTGCACAAAATGAACCTTGTGTTACTTAAGCACTTTTGTCAGAAAACGGCAGAGTTGCTACTTCCACTTTTGCCAGGTAGTCCTGAGATGGGTACGGGAGAACGGACTGAAGAAGACCTACGACGGAGGAATTAACAGCCCCCTTACCAATTCCTGGACTCCAGGTCCTGTTTGAGTGTGGATACGTAGACTTATGTAGCTTGCCTTTCTCCCAGTGGACGATGTTCTCCCTTCTTTCAAGGAGCTCCTAGATCTCATCCCCTCAAACCTTGGCCTCGACGACGCGACTTCCTTAACTACTTCATGACGACTTGGGTACAGGGCGTTTCCACCTTTCTTCAAGCCGATTTGATTCCGCTCTAGGGTCCCACTACGGACCAAGTCCGCTCTACAGTCCCCCGCTCTAGAGTCCTACAGCACCTTTGACTATTTATATACATCATAATCTCACAATTACATGATACGGATACTCTAAGTCTACAGCCGACTACACCTACCCTTTTTGATCTTCATATAATGTAGGGTGAAATGAGTCTGACTAGCAGAAGTTTGCTTATTATTATATGTAACGGGTACCCCTGCTTCTTTGAACTAGCTCTCAAAATATATTCTCCATAACTTTGTAACCTATATTCTGATTCATAGATTGTCAACGATTACCTTAACCTACTGACCTGACGTTTGGGACGGTGAGATTGAGGTTAACCCCTCGTCGTTCAATTTGAATTCTTTATGGCACTTGCTCGTTTATCTTATACTGTCAGTAATTGTTGCTCTCAAAGCGATTGACTGATAGAGCCCACTCCCTCAATTCGGTAAGGTCAAATGAGGTAAAGCTGCAGCCACACGATAATGATATTGAACAATAAACAAGTGCTGATTTGAATTTCTGCAAGATTCGATTTCTGCTTTGAGTTTGACTAAAGAACAATCATAAGCTTAAGTTTCCTCACTTGAATCATGAATGAGGTCACATTTAGGCTATTAACTAGCACATGGCAATCTTTTTTGTGTTCCCAATCTCGCATTGGAAAATTACTCAATTCTGAGTGTGAATACGGCTGGTACCTGCAATTGTATTCATTGAGCATTCTGTTCTGTAAAACTGCAGTAACAATTGTATTTTTAGTATTTACGCGTACGATCGATATCAGATCTCGATCCCTACATGACACTCTTTACCTCCTTCAAACCTTTACCGATAAATAAATCGTTCGAGTTTCTACTTCTAGTCGCTTTAGATTTAATTTCCTAACTCTCATTTCAGCGACAGAAGCACAAATTATGTCGACTTATCCTGTTAAAGTTAATTACTCTAACAAGCTGATGAACGATCTGTGGAACGATATAGCACCTGGGTTTTACAACTACGGCAGAATATCACCTGATGCAGATGTCGATACCATCCCGGACTTGAAAAAGGCAAACGAGGATATGATAGAGTATATCATCTCAAACCAGGGGATAGGACCAGACTCCAGGATCCTGGACTTGGGATGTGGGAAAGGGATGTACACCGTGGGAATTGCTAAACGCACGGGGTGTCACTTTGTAGGGACTGATATCAACCCGAAGTATATCGAGGAGTGTGAGGATCTGGCTAAGTCCCACGGAGTCAGCCATCAAGGAAAGTTCCTGACCAGCTCCATCCTGGATGCTGCTCCTGAGATTAAGGAGCAGACCTACACTCACATCATTATTCTGGGGGCTATGCTTTACGCACATGGGGACCTGGAAGCGTTCCTGACTGAACTCGTTGGTTACTGTGACAAGGACACCAAAATATTTATTTGGGATTTTGTCAGGAAGGTAGACTGGAAGCTCTGCAAGGAAGCAAACAGGCACCTCAAAATGCCCCACTCGCTCCTCACAAATGAGAAATTCTGGATCATTTTAAGAAAGCAGATCTGGATCTGGTGGAGTTCGAGGACGCGACAAAGTTCATTATACCAGGGTATAAAGTTATGACAAGAGAGTGCAAGAAAAGGGATCCTAAGATGGAGTTTCTAACATATCCACTGGTGGGGGAAGCTTTTATGGAGGGATTGCTAGCTTATGTGTATTACTGCCTGAAAATTAAGTCTTAGAGACGCTCCTGAGACAATCACCAGACATTTGACTATTTTTATATTTTCAACAGAACTCAGAAACATTACTGAATACTTATAATGGGTTGCATGCTTTTTAAAAACGTGTACAGATGTATTGAATTATTAATATTTTTATATACAGGGTGGGCCAAAAGTCAGTGGGCATACGTTGGGTTTTATAGTGGGTTCCGCCGTGTTTTATATAAATATTTGAGAGCTGTTGCTTTGCAGATGGCATACTGTTATTACTGTACTTACTGGTTCGAGGATTCCGTTGTCAAAATTTGAATATTTTAGACCACGCCCATTTAATATTAAAACACTTATATTGTTTTCTCTTAACATACTGAAGGCCTAATTTTTTCAGAGACGGTAGATTATTGAATGTTGCATATGATCTGAAACATGAGGCAAAACGGATTAGAAATGACGAAGTTATCAAGAATTTTCTGTATCTCGTTAACAAAATTGACTGGGTGATTATGTGACACCCTGACACGACACCTTAATTGGGCACCCTTAACAATTCCCATAATGTTTAACGGGGTGGTTAACGGGGTCACCTAATCACGTGATTAGGTAATGAATAAACTCGTTATGCTTCATATCTCGGTTATCTGAGAAGCTAATTTTTTCAGGACAAACGTAATTCGAATGGCCAAACACAATTCAATAAAATTTAGCTCGATCCGACTATCCAAACTATCAAATAAATGCAAAAATGAACCTTCATTTGAAACAAATGAACTCGAATATTTTTCCATTTGACAAATTCCTCGAACCAGTGATGGTAGTAAGTCATACCAGAAAGAATTATTTCAATTGGGCACTCAGTGACTGAGCTATTAAGGCCAACGTATGCCCACTGACTTTTGGCACACCCTGTAGTTTCATCAGAATTGAGATACCTAACAAATTTACGTATATTAAAACGATCAGTTGAACAACATTGTCAAAATTATAAGTATTTCCTGTCTGCTGTGTTTTCTACTTTTTTTAAAACGTTGATATCTGTGTATGTACATTTCAAATGTACTACATTTGTGTAATATATACTTGGGATTATCATATTATTGAATATAACTGCATTAATCATTAGTAATACTCTACTACTTCTGAGTTCTGAATTAATCATCGAATAAAGTTTTTTTCGGGGAAAAAGTAATCAGTAATACGGTACTGGCAGTAATATGGTTAGACTAGCGCAAAATAAGTATAGAGCTACTGAGTCTACTATACTGAGTCTACTATACTGAGTCTACTATACTGAGTCTACTATACTGAGTCTACTATACTGAGTCTACTATACTGAGTCTACTATACTGAGTCTACTATACTGAGTCTACTATACTGAGTCTACTATACTGAGTCTACTATACTGAGTCTACTATACTGAGTCTACTATACTGAGTCTACTATACTGAGTCTACTATACTGAGTCTACTATACTGAGTCTACTATACTGAGTCTACTATACTGAGTCTACTATACTGAGTCTACTATACTGAGTCTACTATACTGAGTCTACTATACTGAGTCTACTATACTGAGTCTACTATACTGAGTCTACTATACTGAGTCTACTATACTGAGTCTACTATACTGAGTCTACTATACTGAGTCTACTATACTGAGTCTACTATACTGAGTCTACTATACTGAGTCTACTATACTGAGTCTACTATACTGAGTCTACTATACTGAGTCTACTATACTGAGTCTACTATACTGAGTCTACTATACTGAGTCTACTATACTGAGTCTACTATACTGAGTCTACTATACTGAGTCTACTATACTGAGTCTACTCCATATTCTGATCACATGTCGCAATCTAGTGTGTGCCACAGCAGTAGAATTTGATTGACCTAGAAACAGTGGCACGTAACGTTGCCTGTTGGCGCTCCTCCCCTTTTGGCTTACTGGGCGGCGCTCAGCCTGTCATCCCGCCTAATTTATATGATTATGAACATAAATATAATAGCCTGGGGTCCCCAGGTAATTTTTGGCGCCCCTTCCTAAAATTTAACATATCAGATGATTTTAGATATTAGATTTAGACTTTAGAGGATAAAACAGTGAAATCTCTAAAAAATGTGTTTTTAGATCAAAACGCGCAGTTTTTCTAGTAGTATTAGTAGTACATCAGTTCAGTTTTTTCAAAAATGTCCCACATTCAAACGGTTCAAATGGTTTGGCATGCCTACCCTTTCCAAATTCACTGGTCGAGGAGGAAGTTGACAGGAGGTGGATTATGACGAAGACATCAACATCGTCCTCTGGCTCTGCTTGGCGTTGCTCGAAGAACTGCTAAGTGTCCCCGCCACTGAGGGGCAGCAGTGCCACTGCTACCTCGCTCTGACCGGACCTTTTACATGGCACTGGCAGATTGTGCCGCAGATTTAATGTTATCTGCTATACCATTCAGTATTCATTCTGTGATAGACAACAAATGTTTACCCTTAGTACAGGACTACAGGATGGGCCAAAAGTCAGTTTGCAAACGTTGGCCTTAATAGTTAATAGCTCAGTCACTGAGTGCCCAATTGAAATAATTCTTTCCGGTATGACTTACTACCACCACTGGTTCGAGGAATTTGTCAAATCGAAAAATATTCGTGTTCATTTTTTTCAAATGAAGGTTCATTTTTGCATTTATTTTATAGTTTGGATTTGTCGGATCGAGCTAAATTTTATTTGTTATTGAAATGTGTTTGGCCTTATTCGAATTGCGTTTGTCCTGACAAAATTAGAGTTGTAGCTTCTCAGATAACCGAGATACGAAGCATAACGACTGTATTCATTACGTGCGATCAAGTGATTGGTTAACCTAATCACGTGTTACTGGGCGGCGCCTGTCATTCCGCCTAATCTCTATTCGATTATGAGCATAAATATTAAATATAATAGCCAGGGGTCCCCAGGTAAATCACGTGATTAGGTGACCCCTTTAACCACCCCTATAGGGCCTGTCATGATATCATAAATCGCTTACACCAGGATCTGGTAGTCCTCATAATTCTGCGGCCTTTATGTATCGTCATCTCGCACAACTCCGTAAGACCCTTGTGAGTTTGGCATGTGAAAATTTCAAATTTGTAGCCTTTCAGACATTGAATGGGGATAACGAGGTGTCGTACGTCACCTCAAGATCGGGTGACAGGGGGCTGACCAGGCCAGAACCCAATTGATTGGGTCTGAGGTCACGTGATTATGAGCCTGAGGGCACGTGACTGTGACGTCACCAGACTCCGTTTCCCGCTAATTGGACCAGGTGAGCTTGCATGCTTGTGAATGTGGGTTTAAGTACAGCTGTACTGTAGTTTATATCTAATTACTCCCTGTTATAGAATAAGAATAAGAAACCGTAAATTTACCAAAATATCGTCATTGTTATAAACTTATTTTGATTAACATTCCCAACCTAAAATTGCACGAGAAATCGATTCAACTTGGTTTCAGAGCTCAATAATGCTTCCTTATGCCTTAAAATCCATGTTTTATCGATACAATCAACATTATGATCCTGTTGATTAATTAGTAACAGATAACATAACGGGTCGATTTCGAGTGACCAATAATCGTCGTGATGATACGTCATGTGTGATGTGGTCCTGATCATCATAAGCAATCAAGAGACAGGATCGGCAAGGTCAAAAGGAAATCGCGGCACGTGCAGAATCGCGATTTTTCCCATTCCCTGCGACAAATCGCGATTTTTGACGTTTGCCGAGACAAACAGATCTTCGCGACAAATTGCGATCATTCCAGTTCTCTGAGGACCAAATTTGCGCATTCTCCTTTAAATCCGAGGGCAAAATATCATGTTCTTTATAATTATATTGAACTTATCACATCCACAGCCTTTCGAATGTAGGTACGAACCGAAAAAGTAGTTTCCAGAAAAACTTTGAAAATAATTTCGATTTAGAAAATTTTCGGTCCGAGTCATTCTCGGTTCACGTACTGTAGTGCGACACGTACTCTAGTGCGACATGTACCCTAGTGCGAAACCTCCAAGATCGACACTGTCGCAGTAGAGTACGCTACCTGGATCGTAGTGCGACACGTACCCTAGTGCGACAGAGAATTTTCAAGGCCGACACTGTCGCACTACAGTGCGCTACCTGGACTGTTGTGCGACACGAACTAAAGTGCGACAAAACACTTTACACATTCAATAAAAATTTAGTCAGCAAAGGAATCCATCTCCGGGGGAAGGGTTGCTTTCAGCTGCGTCCAGGTACCCAGTACGTCTCCAAGGTCCACGAAGGCAATGGCACCGATCATCTGAAAGTACTTCCGTACTGCTGAGTTCTCTGCGTTGTATTCCGGGACTAGGTCATGTTGCTGCATCTTCCTCCAAAGTGCTTGCTTGTGGTGGAAGAAGCATCCTCTCTTGGTGAAGAGCTGCGCAGGAGTAGGAGGGTGGGAATGGGTCTTCGTACTGGTCACAGTAGTGTCGTTCATCAGACTGAGACGTCCGGAGCAGATTTTCTCAGTACATCGCCAGTAGGTCCTGTCGTCGCGCTTCTTATCCAGGCAGTAGCGGTATCCGTCGTGGATAACGTTTCTTGAACAAGTAGTGCGTCCAGGAATGAAGGTGATTGAAGAAGACATGTTGATGTTGTTCGATGCTTTGGTAGAATCATCGTGACCTTATATATGGCCCAAGCATATGAACTTGTTATCCAAATCGGAGATATACCTTCATACGATGCGTGTGATAGGAATGAGGATCATATGCTGCTTACGAGTTACCCGGTGGATTACACACTGCATACGTCGCTTGAACTGACCCGAAGGAATTGTGATCAGTGGATCACTTCGAAACACGTAATGTGAACCGACGAATCGTATTCGCAAGATCACTTCGAAATAAGTGACGTGAACCGACCCGACGAATCACTTAATGGTCCATAAGAAGGATAGGATGTGACCTGAACTTGGAAATAAGTCAGGATATTTTGTCGCAGTAGAGTACGCTACCTGGACCGTATTGCGACACGTACCCTAGTGCGACAGAGGGTGTTTTTGTCGGACTTCGCACTAGAGTACGTGTCGCACTACAGTACGTGTCGCACTACATAACAGTACGATTACCGTCATTCTCGATAGGTACAAGAAAAGTGCCTTAATATGTAAGTTACTCTCCTTGTTTCTATATAAACATAATTTTTATAATAATTCTTACGTAATAATTATAATAATTTTCTATTATCACTAGAAGCCGCACAGACCTACTATCTACACACAAACCAACTAGTAATTTTCATTACCCTAATCCTATAATGAACCAGTTCATCCCTAATTCATTATTCGTGTAACAAAATCACGAAGAAGAGTATGTTTAGATCTTAACACTTATATTAAGATTATTAACATAGATGCTATTGTTTTGCCTAACGAGCCTGTCACTCCCTAATCTATCTATACTAACAAGCTATAAGTTAACGAATTTATGACATCTAACTTAGCTCTGCAAATACATTATCTTTCGCCGCAAATTCACCGCGATTTTGCCTAGTTTGACTTGTCGCGGCGCCGCGATTATTAACCTAAATCATCACGATTTTCTTTTATCCTTGAGGAGCGGCGGTTGCTTTGAATCAATGGTTTACGTTATTTTTGTGAATTCGACCCCTGTTGGACAGTTATCTGTTGAGCTCTGAAACCAAGTTGAATCGATTTCTCGTGCAATTTTAGGTTAGGAATGGTCATCAAAATAAGTTTATAACAAAGTCGATATTTTGGTAAATTTCTAGCTTCTGTCAGAAAATAAATTTACGGTTTCTATAATAGTGTATGTACTAAGAGCATCAACTTGCGGGTGAACATTTTATGTCTCAAAACCCAACATATTATACATCATTGGAAAGGTCTCATTGAGTAGAGTCGTTTGGTACCAAGTTTTGGGCAAATGGCTGTTCCTAGCGAAAGTTATAGCCCGTCAAAGTTCCAAAAATGACCATTTAAAAAATGGGGCGGGGCATCGTGTTCTTAAAGTTTTTGACGAATTTTTTTTACAGCATATTGTTTATCACATTTTTTTACACAAGATTTGCTGTATGCCGTAATTTTATTTTTTGATATTTTAATCAAAAATAATTTTTATTTGGATTTAAAAGTACGCGCTACGCCGCGCAGTTAGAAATCGCAATAAGGAGATTTAACCAAATTTTTTGTTGCGCAATTTTTTTTCTCATATCAAATTTACATGCTCATGTCGCATTTTCGGTTGCATCAAATTCAGCTGACGTCCACAACATGAAGTTTAAATGATCACACTGTGAAATTGGTTTGAAAGTATAATGCAAATATTCTTAGTTCTGGATAGTAATAGTATGTATACACTTAAAGGAAGAATCCAGGGTTTTCCCTATACTATCCAGTATTGTCGACTGTTCCACAAATTTGAAGATATGGTTGAATTTACTGTTGTTAATGTTTATTGCTCTAGTCTGATGTATGCAATGGAATCACGATGATTGGTATCTATCTAAAAACATATATAATGTGTAATGCAATTCATTATAGAATAAATGCAATTAGAAGTATCAATACCAGTTCTTATCTTACTAGAAACATGAACTGAAAGCTATAATACTAAGAAAAGCTAAACACAGTTACAAAGTGTAACACTCTACTCACCACAGTAGAGTTCAGGGTGACTTTGCTAAAGGGGAAAGATTGGTTAGAACAGTTAAGATCCTCCGTAGTCCTTAGTGGTTTTCCAATTATCCTCATTCTGAGTGTCATGATATGGATGCCCTTGCAGAGGAGGTGCTGGGATGTTTCTGCTTCTCCTGAAAGTGTCCACAATCTTGTGTCTCGAAGTTGACGTTGTTAAACTAGTGGGCTGTTATCTATCCTGACAGTGGCCATGGCAGCCATCTGATGTGAGTTCCAGAAAAATTAAAATACCTGTATTTATGTTTGTGAAGGAACATCTCAAGTGTGATTTTCCTTTGTCACTGAGTTTGGCCTAATTGGGAGAAAGGGTTCTGGTCCTATGGGGATGTTGTTGGATTGATCATCCCTTGCTAATTCGTCCGCTAGTTCTTTACCGTTACTCCTTCATGCCCTGGAACATCCAAGTTCTACTCGATGTGAATACCTATTGAATTGAGTTGGTCTGAGATGTTCAGAACGAACCCAGGCACGTAGACAGGGGGGGGGGGGGGGGGCTAGTGTCCCCTAGACCGTAGGAAATGTCAAAATCTATTTTGCAAAATTTTCCGGGGCCTGCGCCACCCTAGCCCCCGCCAAGTGGCTCCGCCCCTGGGCCCCGCTGGGCCCTGTGCCCCCAGACCTCTGCCACAGCTTGCTCGCTTTGCTCGCTGCGCAGCTGGAATGGACGCGTTGGCTCGCCGACAGGCCCCCCCCCCCCCAAAGAAAAATCCTGGCTACGTCCCTGAACGAACCTGGAGTTAAAACTGGTGCTGTTAGGCGCTTTAAATGCAGCCTGGGAATCTGAGAGGAATTAATGATTGATGGGGATCCTAAGTTATCATTAGTCCAGATACTTGCCATGTGTAATGCAAATAGTGGGTACTATTTTCTCAATGAAAGTAAAGGAGGATTGTCTGTCCTGTATTGTTACCATCTAACGTTGGGCTAACAAATTGAATCCAAAGTTTGAGTAATGCATTCGTTAAAATTTTGATGTCCTAATATTTGCATCCCTGAGGCATTGCATTGTTGTTTTTTCCTGGTCCGATTATGCTTTAGTGAGCTATGCTGTCCACCAGGGTGTTAGTATTCTCACTGAGCTGCGAGGGCCACATCGCTGCAGTGTTTCTATTTCTATTATGGATTGTATTTGTATTTATATTCATTTATTTATTTATTAAGATGACTAACCACCTATCTCCATAGGAGTGGTGGGGCTGTTTTTACACTACAATTACTGCCTATCATTGCACCGTCTAACCAGTAAAACATGGTAAACAGTGAAGATGAAAAAGAAAGTAATCCACCACCTGATACAGCAACATCATCAAATGTTCAAGGAGCAGTACTGCAACCAGAGCCAATACAAGTGCAGTACCAACAGCCAGCAGCCCGCCTTACAGCCCCACCGCAATGGAAAGCATCTATGAGTTATGAGGAATGGAGACTACAAGTTGAGATGTGGGACAAATTATGTGCAGTCAGAAAAGTAGACCCCGCAGAGCAAGGGTATGCCTTGTTCAACCTAGTATCTCAACACACTGATCATAATATCGTATCAAAGCTCAACTCAGCAGTAAAAAACAAAGACATCGATGTTCTTGACGGGGAAGGAGTACAAAACATCATGAAGCTATTAGATAGAACATACAGGAAAGATGATACCAGTAAGATGATGAAATCCTGGTCGGATTTTATCAATCTTAGGAGAAAGGACAGTCAAGATATGTCAAGCTTTCTCAATAACTTTGATCAAGCCAACACCAACTTGAAAATTAGCAAGATAACTCTTCCTGGAACTGTGTTAGCATTACACATGCTAGAAAGATCCGGTTTATCAGCAAATGACAAAAAGCTGGTAATGACTGGAGTTGAGTTAGTTAAAACAGAGTCTGTTGTTGAAGATATGATGAATTCAATCAAGAAATACTTTGGTGAAGGAATCCGTGAGGTTGAAAAGAGACCACAATGTGATACGCCCATCAAAGAAGAGCCAGTATTCAATGGTGAGAGACTTTTTTCTGAATCGTCAGAATCTACACGTTCATCATCAGATCCTGATAACATGTCTGAAGAAGAGGAAGCCTACTACACCAATTGGAGAAATAGAGGAAAGGCTTGGAGAAGAACAGATAATAACAGATCATACAACAATCACATCTCAAGATTTAATCGTGACAAAAGGGATAATGACAAAGGAGAATACAAGCCAAAGAGATATTCAGATAATGATCGAAGAAGAGATAACTCTAGAAGTTTCAAAAAAGAGTACTCTAAGACATATAAGACAGCTGATGACTCTAGGGCAACTCAGAAGTTTAACCCCCGGTTGAGATGTAATAGATGCGAATCAGTAATGCATTTGATTAAAGATTGTCCTCATTCAGATAGATCAGAAAATGTTAATGAATGTAGAGAGATTTCAGAGATGGAGACAGCAGAATGCCATCAGGTAGCACTTTTAGACTCTGCTTGCTCGAAGAATGTAGTTGGCGAAGAATGGATTCGTGAGTACATAGATAACCTGACAGAAGAGGACAAAGCACTCCTGAAAGTGTCAGACGCCCGTTCAAAATACAGTTTTGGAGGTAGTGACCCTATTGCTGCCGCAGATGCGGTGAGAGTACCTTGTATAATTGCCGGAAAGAAGACATTCCTTTGGGCTGATATAGTGCAAAGGAATATTCCATTTCTGATCTCCAAAGAAGAGATGGCAAAGCGAGGGTTTAAATTAGACCTTGGTACAAGTACGATTGAAGTAGATGGAGAGGTGATCCCTGTTATAACAACCGAGTCAGGTCTGATTGGCATATCTCTATGGGATTATAATGAAGTTGCTATAGAAGAGCAATGTAATCTAGTCAATCTAGATGACACAGTCAGCAGTATTACCAAACTTCATAAGCAGCTGGGTCATTGTTCAGCAGAGAATCTGAAAAAGATTACCAAAAATGCAAACGTACAAGGTGAAAATGTGAACAAGGTGATTGATCAAGTGCTAAAAGAATGTGATGCCTGTGCGAGATATAAAAGAACACCCTCCACACCAGTCGTTGGATTACCTATGGCAACGAAGTTCAATGAGGTAGTAGCTCTTGATTTGAAACAATTTACTGGAATCAATGGTTATGTGATTTACATTGTTGATATGTTCTCAAGATTCTGCAAAGCTAGGGTGATTTCCAACAAAAAGCCAGAGACAGTAATAAAAGCCTTTACTATGGAATGGATTGCAGCAGGTATGGGACCTCCAGGAAAAATATTAGTGGACAATGGAGGAGAATTCGCAAACAATGAACTTAATGATCTCAGTGAACAACTCAACTTTGAAATTTGTGTTACCAGTGCCTACTCACCTTGGTCAAATGGCTTATGTGAAAGAAACCATGCTGTGGTTGACAAATCAGTGCTTAAAATGATGTATGACGGGTTTCCATTGAAGATAGCACTTGCATGGTCAATCAATGCCAAGAACACACTGTACAATGTCAGTGGATTTTCTCCAGTGCAGATAGTGACAGGTCAGAATCCAAACTTTCCTGGGGTATCTTACAACTTGCTACCTGCTAATGAAGGAGCAGATGAATCATTATCAAGCGACATTCAAAGGAATCTTAATGCAATGTATCTAAGCAGAAAAGCATATCTAGAGGCAGAGAATTCAGAAAGAGTTAAAAGAGCTTTGAAAAGACCCTTACGAGATATCAACCAAGACTTTATGATTGGTGATGTTGTATTCTACAAAAGACCTAATATTGAACGCTGGAAAGGACCTGCCAAGATAGTCGGCAAGGAAGGAAAGACTCTTATACTGAGGCATGGAGGACTGCTTATCAAAGCAGCAAGCTGTAGAATTGTGAAACGAGAATATATAGTGAGTGACGAGCACAACCAAAACAATGATGATATCTTGGAAACAGAGAATAGCCAACATGATGAAGCAGTCAATCTTAACGATGATCAGTTTGATGAAGCTGCTGAAAACATAGAAGAAATGCCTATTCAATTTCAAGTGCCAGTGGAAACAGAGGAAATACCAACAGGACAAGAAATTATGAGCTCCTCTCCAATACTTGAAATAGACTCTAAGGTAATTTCCAATGAACAAAAACAACAACTCAAGATTAAGTATTTGGAAACTAGACTTCAGAAAAACGATGTTTCGGTCGGAGATACGGTGAAACTTGTTAAAGAAGGAAAAGAAAATGAATGGGAGACATGTACCGTGACTCAAAAAGGAAAACGGCTTGGCAGAAAAGATCACTGGGTGAAACTTATGACAACCCAAGGTGAAGAAAAGCTGATAGATTGTACAAAGACGGCTATGTACAAAGCTGATGCTGCTATTGATGCAGAACCTGGAGACGATCACGAAGAATGTAATGTTGTGACAATTCCCACTTCCAGACACAATGAAGATGTGGTTATTAAGGCTAAAGTTATTGAATTGACTAACTGGAAGCAGAGAGAAGTATATGATGAAGTCAAGGATTGTGATCAGAATGTCATTACAACAACTTGGGTAATAACAGAAAAACCCAGCACTGAACTTGGAGTTAAAGCCCGGTTAGTAGTCCGTGGATTTCAAGAGCAAAATCAGTCGATTGAAGTGGAGTCACCTACAGTATTCAAAAACACTCTCAAGGTTGTACTTGCTATAGCTGCAAACCAGCAGTGGCAACTAACAACGATTGATATCAAAGCTGCCTTTCTGCAAGGAAATAAAATTGAAAGAAATGTTTATGTCATACCACCCAAGGAAGCTCATGTAGAAAAAGGTTATTTGTGGAGATTGAGAAAGACAGTGTATGGTTTAAATGATGCGGCAAGAGCTTGGTTTATCAGTGTGAAGGGACTTCTTATCAACCTTGGTTGTACTCAATCAGTGTTAGATCCTGCTTTGTTCATATGGAGAACTAGTACTGGATTCGAAGGAATACTTGTGCTTCACGTTGATGATTTCTTAGTAGCTGGTACAAAGTCATTCTTTGATAGAGTTGTAAAAGAACTGACATCAAACTTTGAAGCTGGTAAAATCTGCAAATCAAAGTTCAATTACATTGGTCTATCAGTTGAGCAGACAGAAGACGGTATCCTAGTGAACCAACATGAATATATCCGAGATCTAGCAGATGTCATCAATGATAAAGAACATGAGATATATCATCTGTCGACTGACAGGAAGCTTAGAACAATATGTGGTCAGTTGAACTGGGTAGCTGCTCAATCACGCCCAGATTTGTCATTCATGACGTATGATTTAAATGTAACAAAGAGTGTAGATCCAGTAGAAGCTGTTAAGAAGGCCAATAAAGCATTCAGACGGATGAAAGAGCTCAACGGTTGTTACAACACAAAGTTCTCAAAGTTAGGAGACATTTCTACACTAAAGATTGTGATCTACTCTGATGCATCATCTATGAACCTCGGTGACAAGGTGTCCACAGGAAAAGGTCATCTAATAGTCCTAATGAATGAGGAAGGAAAGATATCACCGTTATCATGGGGAAGTCATAAATGTAAACGAGTTGTAAGCAGCACTTTGAGCGCAGAGACTTTGGCATTCAAAGATACATTAGATCATGGAGTGTATGTCTCTCATCTGATAAGTGAGATCTACTTCGATCAATTTGATAAGTCAATGGTTCCAGTAATAGGCTTTACAGACAATCAATCATTAGATAAAGCTTTGCGATCAAGTAAACATGTTGAAGAAAAGAGGTTGAACGTTGATCTGGCTACCATTAGACAAATGCAGCAGAAAGATGAGATTGAAGTAAAATGGGAAGAGGGAGCTAAACAGCTTGCGGATCCCTTTACTAAAATAACCAGTAACAGTGATAAACTTTTAGTGATGCTAAATAAAGGAGAAATTGTTTCAATTTAATTGGTATTTAATGGTTTTTTAATTAGTGGTAGGTTTTGACGCCAATGAAACAGTGTGCATTTGTTTTTTTTAATTGTTTATAATTTGTTTATAATTACGAGTGACGATGACTTTAATGTATAATTAACCTTTAACAAAAAAAAAAAAAAAAAAAAAAAAAAAAAAAAAAAAAAAAAAAAAAAAAAAAAAAAAAAAAAAAAAAAAAAAAAAAAAAAAAAAAAAACTAACAATATTTACAGGGTTTCACAAGGAATTGGTACCTGTGCATCTCTGTTTTGGTTTTGGATCTTGTGATCTCCTGGGGTAGTGTGGCTCTCCTCTTGGCTAGTACCTACTCTCACCTTGCTCTCAACGTGACAGACTACTTACTTTCTCCTGCTATCTATGGCCGTTGTGAGAACGGGATACAGACTATGAATAGTACAGTGTAAGAAATTGAAAGAATTGAAATGAACAGTATTATTATGATTTTTGAAAAAGGAAGGAAGAAAGAATTGAGAATGTGATGATAGTTTTTGGAAAAGTGATGATGATAGTTTTTTGGAAAAGTTTTAATCTGTTTTAGAAATTGGGGTAAGATGTTAGTATTCTCACTGAGCTGCGAGGGCCACATCGCTGCAGTGTTTCTATTTCTATTATGGATTGTATTTGTATTTATATTCATTTATTTATTTATTAAGATGACTAACCACCTATCTCCATAGGAGTGGTGGGGCTGTTTTTACACTACAATTACTGCCTATCATTGCACCGTCTAACCAGTAAAACACAGGGTACTGTAGATCTAAGGGTTCCCCGTGTAATGTGACAGGCTATGATAGAGCATCTCTGGAGGATGTCCAAGATGAACTGTTTTCGAACATTAAGAACTTCTGCTGTATAAACTGATTAGAACCAGTAATGGTGTCAGTCGAACTCTGCTGCTATTAGATGATTGTAGAGCGTTTTGTCACACTTCAATGAAGAGTGTGGCAAAGCTAACCCGGTCCCCTAATCCTAGGTTAAATGTGATGGCCTCAAGATGAGCCCTTAGCTGTCTAGCTGAGATGACCTGGAATATGGTTACTGGAGGGAGAAGTGCTAAGGATTCTCGCTATCAGTGTGTCCTCACTCCTCATAGTCAGAGTGAGAGATTTGAAATCCCTAACTCTGTCTTATCACGAGCCTGTGTCTAGCGTGTGTCAGCCCTTATGCATTACCTGTCTTAACTGAAAAAGACCTGAAAAGTGGTTACTTGAGGGAGTGCAAAGACTACTAATTATCAGTGTGTCTTTGTAGTCAGAATGAGCGAATTGGAATCCGTAGCTCTGTGGTGGGTGACTTCGTTGGGACCTAAAAGCCGAAGGAGAATTTCTTGGTGATTTAATAGCTCTTAGAGCTAGGTATCTTTGTCTAACGTGTCGTCATTCGTGCGTGTACTATCTGGTATCCTGATATCTGAAAGAGAAATTTCCTGATGCTTGGTAGCTGTTAGTGTCGACTTCCTGGTTCCTATGGTAACTTTGAGTTGGCAAGTCCCAACCTTTGTACTCAACAAGAGAGCACACCACCCGTTACTGCCAACCAGGCCACACCACGCTGAGGTTCGGAGAGGATTTCGTGACCCTTAGACTAAAGTTATATGTATGACCACACCCTTTATCTCACTTGTTTTAAGATATCTCTGCTTCTGATAAGAGCTAAATTTTCGTCTTGTGTATTTAATTTTAAATGATCATGGTTTTAGAGTCTTCAGACTTCGGGTTGTTGTGTTTTCAGTTCAGACCCCATTTTTACACTCTCACGAGCATCGATTGACACACTTCATACAAGATATCTCAGCTTCGGTCTTTTGATGGGAAATAAGTGGTCATCTTGGTCATTACAATGGTTAGAATCATCTCAACGAGATAAACAAATTGCTTGATAATTTCGTCATTTTTGTTTTACATAGGTTTGGCGCCATCGTTTTAGAGCATATTCTTGATTTCATGACCTATAGTAACATAAGATAGTGAAGTTTCTAAAATTTTGACAAACACGAGTATAAGCAAATCAATGTTAATTGATCAATGATGATTATGTTGTAATATAATGACCACATGATTTTTTCTTTCGTGAATTTTCACATCCTTTTAAGACCTACTTTTCAGCATTTTTGATGGACATTAGGATTCGAAAGATATGTCCAATTTGTAAGACGACAGGACGTAAACCGCTTATTGTCGGAAATGATGCTGGTAATTCTACAATAGCAAAGAACCTCCTATCTCATCACGTGAACCACGGGAGTGACATAGACCTTGATGAGATAGGATGGAGCGGTTTACGTGACGACCACGAGTCGATAGCCAACTTTTTGAACGAAATCAAAGCATCCTTTCACCAAGCATGCAAAAAACGTTACCAGAAGAAAAACGAGACAGCTACCGCTTATGCCCCCATAGCGGCAGCTTCTCAATTAAACGAGGAAGAAGTTATCCAGCAAGTCCAAGCCCTTCAGGATACCCTAGAAAACAGCAATGATTTAGCAGCAGTAGGCAATCCAATTGTTGCTACAGAAGATGAAGTAGAAGAAAGTGACTCGGCCAATACCCCCTCAAGTGAAGCCAGCCAATGGACACCAGGGAAACGGCTTATCGAAGATGAGGACCTTCCAAGCACTCCAAAACGTCCATGTCACTTACGACGAGTGAGGCTGATGAGAGCATTGCTTGCTAAGATAGAAAAAGGAGGAATTTATTCCCGCACTCAGCTCTTTAGTTTGTTTAATGAACTTGTATCATCAACTCTATCAGATAGATACAAGGACGAAGAACTTTTTCACAATGAAATATCATTTTTGTCTTCCGTGAAGACGCATATAGGAACAGAAATTGTAATTGAACATGATGGGTCGTGGCGTTATGTCATGATCTGTTCAAAACAAAACCTTCATGGTATCATGAAGCAAGCCTTTGAGAAGGAGCAGGGCAGTAACTCTATTCATGTCGACCTCCAACTTGTGCGGAACTCGATTGTTAACTGCACATCAGGCGGTAGATTCGCTGGATCGTTTTCCGAGGACATCATTGAACAAGTTTCTGCTCCAGTAGATCTTCGAAAGACGGTCAGCTACTTGTGTTACGGGGTGTCTGACGTGGAGTCTTTTGATATTTTGAGTATATCAAACTCAATCTATTACAATCATCGGAAAAGACCTGATGTTCTAAAAATGGTAAGTTACATTTGAATAATATTGTAATGTTGTAATATGCTTCCATCACTCCTGTAAGGAGTAGATGATATGAAACATAACAAATGATGTTCAAATCTTATTTGCAACACGACCGCAAAACTTTCCATAAACAGTATCACCTAAAATACATCCGTTTGTTCTGACCAGCAATTTAATGAACGATTCAATAGTTTCTCATTTACTTTCCATCCAGGATCCATTGTATAGAAGGAGGGCTGCTGAGCACGAGACCAGTACAACTCATTATATGAGTTTGAAGTTATACGGAGACACTCAGCGAGCTTCCGTCATGGATCCTCTGACTGCAACTATGCTATTCAGCAAGTCTTGTTGTGTGAAACAAATATTATATTGACTGCTAGTAAAATAGACATTTTCAATTTTAAATTTTAAACTGTATAAGGATCTCTCGATTCGATTTAGAGTCTGATTTTTTAGCTTGACTAAATGACTGTTAATCTATATTTTAATTGAAATAAATTTCGATCAAATGCTCCGTTTATTTTTGTTTTGAAAACACAAAAATAACAGAGAAATACTCTCTTCCATTAGACATGTAACTTAACCTTCAGTTTGACATCTGTACTGCTGTTACTCCTACAGCTGATGCTAGGGAGGAGCTTACCTATTACACTGACTAACGTGCGAACATGTGCGTTACTGGGTAAATCTGATATTGTAACGCGCGAACTAATAATTTGTAGACAAACTAGCGCGCCGGGAACCATGCGGAATACAGATTGTCTCTTTACGTAATTCAAACTCTGATGACAAAATAAATTGATTGTGACTGTAATAATGGATTAAAAATTACGGCATACAGCAAATCTTGTGTAAAAAAATGTGATAAACAATATGCTGTAAAAAAAATTCGTCAAAAACTTTAAGAACACGATGCCCCGCCCCATTTTTTAAATGGTCATTTTTGGAACTTTGACGGGCTATAACTTTCGCTAGGAACAGCCATTTGCCCAAAACTTGGTACCAAACGACTCTACTCAATGAGACCTTTCCAATGATGTATAATATGTTGGGTTTTGAGACATAAAATGTTCACCCGCAAGTTGATGCTCTTAGTACATACACTATAATAGGGAGTAATTACCTTACAAGACTTTTTCATAACGTACGAAATGCGACGGTTTTCCCGAAATTTCGCCATATTTTCGGACCGCCAAAATTTCGGTCGTCGTAATAGAATCCGTCGCATTATTTTTAGCTTATTCCAATAATTGTGGCTTCATCGATTCATTTTGTTCTTGAAAAGTTAGTGATATGATGGTGGGACAAATAAACACAATATTCCATGATGAATTTAATGTCAAGTAATACGTTTTAAATTTACTGTTTACAATAAATTATATTTATGTGCTAACATAAACGTCTTATAAGAGACTAAGTGAAGATAAACAATTTAATACCAAACTCAATAAGTGAAACTGAAAGAGTCGAGCCGGACCCCTTAGAGGAAGATGAAGAAATCGATTTATAAGTTTCATTTTGTTTCAACATGATTTTACCGATTTTTAGAAAATTTTGAATTTCCTTTGTGTCAGAAAACAAAATGATGAAAAATACCCTTATTTTCTGTGACGTCCGAAATGTGACGGTTTTTGTTCAATTTCGCCATATTTTCGGACCGCCAAAATTTCGGTCGTCGCAAATTGGTCCGCCACAAAAATGTCTTGTAAGGTAGATATAAACTGCAGTACAGCTGTACTTAAACCCACATTCACATTTCACAAGCATGCAAGCTCACCTGGTCCAATTAGCGGGAAACGGAGAACAAGCTCTGGTGACGTCACAGTCACGTGCCCTCAGGCTCATAATCACGTGACCTCAGATCCAATCAATTGGGTTCTTGCCTGGTCAGCCCCCTGTCACCCGATCTTGAGGTGACGTACGACACCTCGTTAACCCAATAAATGTCTGGAAGGCTGCAAATTTTCACATGCCAAACTTACAAGGGTCTTACGGACTACGGAGTTGTGCGAGATAACGATACATAGAGGCCGCAGAATTATGAGGACTATCAGATCCTGGTGGAACCTAAGCGATCCATGATATCATGACAGGCCCTAAACCCCGCTAAACAATACGGGAATCGTTTAGGAGCTGTCCAATTAAGGTGTCGTGTCACGGTGTCACATAATTGATAATCACCCAGTCAATTTTGTTAACGAGATACTCATACACAAAATGCTTGATTTCTAATCCGTTTTGCCGTCCAATTAGGCGTCCAACAAGTTTAGAGAAAACAATATAGGCGTTTTAATATTGGATGGGCGTGGTCTAAAATATTCGAATTTTCAAATTTTGGTGACGGAATCCTCGAACAAGAAGGTACAGTATGCCATCTGCAAAGCAACAGCTCTCAAATATAAAACACGGCGGAGGTATAAGACCAAACGTTTGCACACTGACTTTTGGCCCACCCTGTATATGTATGTTGACTGGTTATAAAAAGCGAGACACATATTTTGAATGTGATTAAGTATTATTTTTGGACTGGCACCGCTGCAATTGTGTCACTCCCACTAAATCATTCGTCCAAATTTAATTTTGTATTTATTTTTAGGACTATATATACAAAAAATATTGTGATGATTATAAAAATAATATTTGTATTTGTAACAGCAATTTTTAGTGATTTAAGTGATTATTTGAACGGACATTAATTGAACGCTGGATGCCCTGCCCCTAGCGTTCATTTGATGTCCGTTTAACTTTAAACAAGGTCCGACAAGGTATAGTTTAATGAATTATATTTACCGAATGCCTTCGAGTGTTCATTTTATTATTTCTGTTCACGCAATGTCCGGTCAAATAACGTCCGATAAGATATGTTTTAGTTCAGCATTTCCCTAGTATAGTTACTAGTTAGTCCTAACGAAACACTAAAATGCAGAAATTCATGGTCCACCGGTAGTCCTTAAAGGGTTCCCGTCCCTTATGGGATCCACGAATTGAGCAGACAAATCTTAGAGATCGTGTTGACTTCGTGAATAATGATGTAATTATACAGAGTTGCCATGTGTGATGTGAACTCTAATTTAGATCTAGTCTATTTCTAAGTCAATTAAATTCCATCCATCGATCACATTGCCAAATAATCGTCACGGTGATTGATACTTTGTTGCAGTTTTGAGAAAGCTGTTATGAACTCTTTTCAAAACAAAGGTAATAACTACTTTTTTGCTTTTGGTGGTTTTTAGTTGTGCATAATCTGTTTCAATTCATGGTTCCTAAATCTTGCTACTCTTATTTCCCACGGTGCTTCAAGTTTGCATGTTAATTACTTGTTGACATATAAATATATAATTATAGTGGTCAGATCGCTCCAAGAACGCCATACCAACAATCCAGACAAGTCGTCATGTTTTTCGCGATATAGTATGTTCAGATGGTCTCACTCTCAAAAAGTTTGGAAACCCATAAAGCACGCCGGCTGACTTTAACACTTCCCAGACGTCGATTAGATATTAATTTTAAATCTGCAGTACTACACGTACAGCAGATATTCTATTTCCGGTATAACTAGATTGAATATTTAAAAATATCTGAATTTGTGATTGTTCGTAGGAACTAGGAACTTAAACTTGAACTATGTTTATATGTGGGAAACAGGCTTTTAAACATTTTTTAATTTAAGAAATCACCAAGATGTAATTACTATTAGATCGAACGCAGAAATTAGATCGAACGCGAAATTAGATCGAATGTTTTTGAATTTCCAGTAAATATAACTGATAACGGGATTAGCAGGGTTACGGATCCTAAGAGTAAAGCTGCGTTGTGGGGAGACGACACCTACTCGACATACTTTAATTCGAAGAGAGAACTTTGACTGTCGAACTAGGGTATAATGTTACCTGAACTCTAGTTCGACATGTGCCGAAGTTCGACTAAAGAATGGGACAGGGTGAACGGGATATTCATGAAAATACATTTTTTTAATTTAGATTAGCTTTCGAGTCAGTTTTTTTCATTAAACAATTACAATTTTGAGCCATATATGAAATTTAATAATTTATAAATAGATAAACACTTCATTCTATAAGCACTCATAGTCATATATCCCACACAATTACTTCAAAGTACAATTTGTTGAAGTCACTGACCCTATCTCACAAATGAAATGAGACATAATTCGATTCTTGCTGCAGCTTTAGCATTCAGTTAAACAAATATTTCTTGCCTAACCTGTTTTTATACTTAATCATTTTTAACTATTTCTCATCACATACTGGTATATATATAAGTGTATCGGTATGTGATTTACTATTGGCACGCTTGCTCTTGTGTTGGACCATTTCTATCCTTCCAAAACCTGTTTTCACGGTTAAACTTGTCCTTGACCCTGGTCATTATTAGAAACACCCATAAAAGTTCATTTTTTGGAAAAAATTTAATAATTTCATTTTTGTTTTAGTTGCGCATTTGATTTTTGTTATGCGTATACAAAATCGATACGGCAGCTTTAAATGAGATGTTCGGCGAACTCCTAGCTCACTCACTAGACTCAGTAGGACTAGGAGTGATTGAAATGCGAGGAACAATTAATTGAGGCTAACGAATTTATAGCCTCATCACTTTTCAAAAAGAACTTTCTTATGTTACGTCCATGATATCCAAGTTGCAAGTATAATCCATAGTGATTATATTTGTAGCGCAATGCGTTACTGGGCCGCGCCGCGCACTCAATTATGCTTCTCGAAACCACAAATTCAAAACGGCGAGATGCGCTACTAGTACTATATTGCATACTGTGTACTAGGCCTCGCCGAGCTCGGCCGAGCTGCGATGAATTGTTATTGTCAATTAAAGATTATACTTGTATTGATCGGGATCTAATTCTTTAAATATTCAAGGTGAAAATGAGGCTAATGGGTCACATGTGACATGGGTAATCCGCTCATACTCATAGTCCTAGTCCTACTAATCAGCCGAGGGGGGGGGGGGGGGGGGGAGGGGGTGGGATTTTAAATGATTACAATTACGCTAGTGTGTAGTGGAATTTTGAGACTACATACTAAACGAAAATCATTCTCAAAAATTCTAAGGAGTCTTCGATGAAGGTAGAACTAGATGATGAATAATGGCGAGAAGTCTTCATTCCGCACCGGTAATTCTCCTATAGCAATAGCATTCAGTCCGTCAAACAGCTGCTCTAACCAAAGCTCTTTCGCTTGCAGTAGCGCGCGACCGCCGAACAGCATAATAATTTAAATACCCCCTGATCACTCCCCCAACCCCCCATCATTGATTTAACGTAAAACTAAAATGTGAACGACCTCTTATGTAAACACTGCCCAATACCTGATAATATCAATTTACTATCCGGTTTGCCGGATTCTGCCGGACCAAAACCAGTGTTTGGAGGGTCAAATATAAGGCAGCCGGCGCGGAACTTGTCGGAAAATTTAAATTTATATCCTTATTTTTAGACTTTTGTCATTATCAATATTATGTGAAATTACACAATAAGATAAATTTTCCAATAATTTTTAGCTTAGCTAATTTTCGTTTAATCTTCAACCAAATAAAAGTCATAATTGAAATTCTGATAGGCAAGCAACAAGCTGCAAGTTGACTGAGCACTTTTTGCAACGTGCATACGGGGTTCCTCATTCCTTTGAGTAGTATGACCAGACCGATGATGTTTTCTGTTTAGCAGTAGACATTATAGCCAAGGGTAATATATCGAATCAACGATCTACAAGCAGTACTACTCGAGGCCTCCCCAGGCACTGGTAATACGAGCTCGGGAGCGGGAGCTCTCGATACGGGAGGTACGTATCGAGAATGAGTCGGACCTTAATTGACGATGTCAATTAATCGCAGCTCGGCGCGGCACAGTAACGCATCTTTCCGATCTAGCGATTGTGTGCGCGGCGCGGCACAGTCATGCTACTCTGTTCATTATTAGCCAAAAACATTTTTTTGGTTTTTCAAAGTTTAGTGAAAAAAGTTTTGATTTTTACTTTAGGGATTCGAGTTAAAATGTGACAAAAACAAAAAAAGGATTTCAAGATTTCAAAAATACATTTAAAAAATGAAATATCCGGCAAAAAATCCGGCAAAATTTTTGAAACCGGAGCCGGAGCCGGATATTAAAGTCCGATATCCGGCAGGATCCGGATTCAGCCGGATATCCAGTCGGTTCCTATTCCAGTTCCTACATTCTATCTACTTCTAGTTTAATTTCGTTGTGGTTCGCTTTTTATTTTGTCAGCTTTCTGTTACTATACACAGTTTCTACAGCACCAATTTTTGTACCTTATCGGAACTGGAAGTTATTTGACCGGACATCATATGAACGGACATAATTTTGAACGGACATTGAAATGAACGCTCGAAGACATTAAAAATCCGAAATTTTCTCATTACATACGTATAACCCGGTATAACCACTTAACTATTTTAATTTCAACGTAGCTCTGCATGCAATTACTATAATCACTGCTAAAATATTTCTTTTCGTAGTGACAAGATAATGTCGGTTTATGGAAACTACTCCAACAAGCTGTTTAACGACCTATGGAACGATATAGCACCTGGGTTTTACAACTACGGCAGAATATCACCTGATGTAGATGTCGATACCATCCCGGACTTGAAAAAGGCAAACGAGGATATGATAGAGTATATTATCTCAAACCAGGGGATAGGACCAGACTCCAGGATCCTGGACTTGGGATGTGGGAAAGGAATGTACACCGTGGGAATTGCTAAACGCACGGGGTGTCACTTTGTAGGGACTGATATCAACCCGAAGTATATCGAGGAGTGTGAGGAGCTGGCTAAGACCCACGGAGTCAGCCACCAAGGAGAGTTCCTGATTTCCCACATGACCGGACCAGCAGCTGAGATAAAAGACCAGACCTACACCCACATCATGGTTCTGGGGGCCATGTACTACGCGCACGGCAACCTTAAGAAATTCTTGGATAACCTTGTCAGTTGTTGTGTTAAGGACACTAAGATCTTCATCTGGGACTTTGTCAGGAATGTTGAATGGGAGCTCTGCAAGGAGGCGAATAGGCACCTGAAAAGACCTCACCCGATTCTAACAAAAGACAATGTTCTGGACCTTTTCAAGAAGACTGGTTTGGATCTGGTAGACTTTGAGGACGCGACAAAGTTCATTATACCAGGGTATAAGATAATGACGAGGGAATGTAAGAAAAGGGATCCTAATATGGAGGTTCTTACATATCCACTGGTGGGGGAAGCTTTTATGGAGGGATTGCTAGCTTATGTGTATTACTGCCTGAAAATCAAGTCTTAGAGATGCTCGTGAGACAATCACCAGACACTTGACTATTCTTTCTAGTTTCACCAGAGTTAAGAAACATTAGTATTACTGAATACGTATAATGGGTTGCATGCTTTATAAAAACGTGTACAAATGCATTGAATTATTGAATTGTTATTATTATTGGTCGATGGTGAATTGTTTTTGTTTTTCTCCAAGTTTTTACTTACTTAGAGATGATCCTGAGACAATCACCAGAATACTTTTTTTATTTTCACCAGAGTTCAGAAACATTACTGAATACTTATAATGGGTTGCACGCTTTTTAAAAACGTGTACAGATGTATTGGATTATTATATCGGGTCTCTATAAGAGGTCTCGACTGCCTAGGCATCAAACCTTGGCAGTCGATAATTTTCCTCTGGCCCCGAATTATTATTATTATTATTCGATGATGATATCTTTGTTTTTCTCCAGATTGAAATGATTAAAAACAATAAATAAGATCAAAGTACAATACAAACCTAAAGTGGCAGGAAATGTTTTTTTTCTGTTTCACAATTCCCCCGGCTGTTGATATTAATAATGATAATTAATAATGATAATTTATTTTAGTCTTCCAATGGTTGTAGATGCGTAGGTGATTAAAAAGATCACCGCTGACTAGCAGTTCTGTGCTCTCACTATTTAAAAAGCCAGGGCTGTGAATCGGAGGTACCCCGCTAGTGCCTCTCTGTCAGTACCTAGTCGAAATCGAATAAGTCGACCTTAGCCTCTCTGCAACAAGTCCTCCTGATGCCTCCACGTGGTGAAGACTGGATACTGGACGATGGATGGTGGTGAACTCCAGGCAAGAATCAGGATGGGCGACGGGTAGATAGCTGACCCCCGGAGAGACAAGATAGGAACGTCAGTTGTCTCTCGCACTCCTAGCCTCTGAAGAAGAGAGGTGCGGAGCATCAGCTGGAGGTATTGGTCATTATATCCTCTGACTTTCCACTACGACCCAAATGATTGGACCACGCTCTGGTGGAAAGGATGACCCCCCATACCCGGGGTAACGGGCAGTCAGGGAGAGGGCTATAGCTCCTGCAAAAGTTTAGTTTATTCTGACACCCTAGCCCCCCTAGCTCGGGACAGGAGTGGCTACCTTCGGGTAGTGTCGGAGAAGAAGAAGACGGAGAAGAAGAAGAAGAAGAAGAACTCACCACATCATTTACCCTGAGCAGACAATTCGATTGGTTAAAGTCTGATAAAAAGTTCAACTCAAGTTGATGTTCCTGCGGTTCAAACCCAAATGTTCCGGTAGCGTGGCTTTGGGAAATGACCATTTGCCACCATGGAGGGGACTCCATGGGGTCATTTAGCTATTTGAAAAACAGCTATGATGAATTTAAACAGCACTAGGGTTAAAGCCCCTAACACGAATCTTGTGGAGGGTCGGCAGTTTTATGACTTGGTTGGCTTAAAACCCAATCTGGGAGGGCCAGGCGATGATGTACTGTCGTACCCAACACAACAAAACAGCTGAGTGGAGTTGGGTTAAAAACATATAAGAGATACGATGATTTAACTTGTAGAAGCTTTCAATAAACATGTGTTAATCGTCGTCAGCTGAATGTGATGTGGTGGACAATGCTTATATGTGATTGAGTGGTGTCAGGGATGGAGGGTGGGGGAGGTGTGGGTGGGAAAGTGAAAATTACAGTACAATATCAGGTCTGTCCGGCGTATTTGGAGGGGCACTGTGAGCAGGAAATTTCGTAGATGGTGTTGGGAGTGAGGTGAGTAGGGGGTGTGGTCTTCGTTTTGGTGAGGAGGTTGCGGAGGGAGGTAGCAGAGGAGTGGGTGACTTTGATGTCGTGTTGTCCGAGTATCTTGGAGATGGGTTTGGATAGGGAGGGATGGAAAGGAAGAGAAACGTTCTGGAGGCAAACGTGTCGTACTGTCTGGAGTTCGTCGTCAAGGTGTTGGGGTGAGCAGATGTTGTGGGCTCTTCTGGTCAGTGATCGGATGACTGCGTTCTTAGATGAGTTGGTGGTGCAGGAGGAGTACTTGGTGTAGAGGTTGGTGTGGGTGGGTTTTCTGTAGACTGATGTGGATTTGTCAGGGTGGATGAGAACGTCAAGGAAGGGTATAGTTCCGTCTGTAGAGGGATGTTCTTGGGTAAAGTTGAGGTCTTCAGTAAGGGAGTTAAGGAATGTAAGGAAGGATTCTGCGTGGTTTCTGTCCCTGAAAGATCCAAGGCCGTCGTCAACGAAATGGGAGTAAGTGTTCGGAGGGTCAGGACATGAGGATAAAGCTAAGGTCTCGATTTCAGCAAGACGGATTTCAGCTAGTTCAACAATGAGGGGGGATCCCATTGTACCACCTTCGTCTTGGGAGTAGAAGGAGCCGTTGAATTCAAGGTATGAGTTGTCAAGGCAAAAGTTGATAAGGGAGCCTATGGTGGTGGTGGTGACATTGGAGGGAAGACGAGAGGGGTTCTGTTCAAAGGAGGAGATGACAGTTTTGAGGGCTAGGCGCATGTCACAGGAGGTGTACAAGGATTGGACGTCTAAGGAGGCGTGGTAGTGGAAGGAGGGATTGAGAGAGGAGTCGAAGCGATGTTTGAAGTCGGAAGAGTCTTTGAGGCGTAAGGGGTTCTGGGCTAGGGGTTTGAGGAAAGATGCGAGGACTTTGTGGAGGGCTTGGAGGGGGGTGTTGTAGAAGCTGACTACGGGACGGATAGGTGCGCCGGGTTTGTGTATCTTAGGTTGTCCGTAAAGTTGAGGCCATCTAGGATGTAGGTTGCGCATCTTGTGGTATAGGTCGGTCGTGATCTTCTTGTCGGTGTGTAGTTTCTTGAGGACTTTCTGTAGTTTAGTGGTAACGGATTGAGTGGGGTCTTTCGTTAAGAGGGTGTAACTACCTGAGGATAAGTGGTCGGTAACTTTGGTTATGTATTGATCGTGAGTCAGTACAACAGTGGCGTTGCCCTTATCAGCAGGAAGAAATTTCAATTCAGATTTCTTAGATTTTAAAGATTTAAGAGCGGTACGTTGTTGTGGAGTCAAATTGTCGGTGGTCATGTCACGTTTATTGTCAAATTTAGATAATACAGAGGTGACCTGATATGTGGCTGAGGCTTCCATGCCTTCTCCTAGTTGTTTAGTGATATTCTGTATGAGGGGAGCCAGGTCGGGGGTAGGATCTGAGGTGGGTGTCGGGACGAACTTCAGTCCAAGGGAGAGGACGTCAGTTTCAGCTGTGGAGAGGGTCTGTCCAGAGAGGTTGATCACTGTTTTGGCTGTGGTGTCTTTCTTGGGGGTAGGTGAGGTCTTGAGGAGGGGACCATGAAATGTGGGAGAGGGTATGTCGAGCGTTTTAAGAGTGTCGTAGGGTGAGAGGAACGGGGTGTCGTATTCTGAGAGTAGTACCGCGAACTTCTTTTGGTGAGTAAGGAGTTGTTTTCTGTGGGTGTATGAGGATTTTTTGGTGTTGAGGTGTCCTAGTTTCTGAAAATATTGAGGGGTTATGAGTGATTCTATGTGTCTGAGGTTGTGCTCATAAGTGCGTTTGTGTTGTGCATATTTGAGGCGATAGTGGTTGAGTCTTTCAGTGATGAGGAGGTTAGATGCGTGAGTGAGGACTTCAGTTGAGCGTTTGGTGGATAGTGGGTTGGTGAGTCTGAGTCCCTTAGGGATGAGTGAGTGATCACGGCAGGCTTTCAGGAATGATATGTGACATGAGTTAATGGCCATGTGTTCTATGCTGTGAGAGGTGGTTTTGGCCAGTGTGGATGCATGCTGTCCAAATAGTGATATGAGTGAGTCATTAAATGAAAGTTGGGTGGTAGGGTTGATGTGTTGATTAGGTGTTTGTGTTGTAAGGTTGGTGTGTTGATTAGGTGTTTCTGTGGATTCTGCACTGTTTGCTGTCTGATCCATAGGGGTGGTGTTGCGTATCAAAATAAAACTGAGTGGAGTTGGGTTAAAAACATATAAGAGATACGATGATTTAACTTGTAGAAGCTTTCAATAAACATGTGTTAATCGTCGTCAGCTGAATGTGATGTGGTGGACAATGCTTATATGTGATTGAGTGGTGTCAGGGATGGAGGGTGGGGGAGGTGTGGGTGGGAAAGTGAAAATTACAGTACAATGTCAATAAAAATTTAGTCTTCTGTTGAGGTTGAGAAGGAAATGCCAGATGGTCTGGACTTTAAGGATTTGGCAATTTTAGGAAGAATGGGGTCCCAGAGGGAACTACATTTGGGTGCGCGGTCTGTTCTGTTCATAGCTGGTTGTCGTATTTGTATAGCTGCGTGTTCTGTGAGGTCAAGTTGGGAGCGTGAGGTGAGGGATTTGAGGACTTCGATGTTGTTCCAGGAGATGGTGTGGCCGGTGGTCAGGGCATGATGTGCAGGGGCTGATTTGATTCTGTCTGTGGATTCGTCGATGGCGTTGTTGAGTCTGTAACATCGTTCGTGTTCTTTCATGCGGTGGACCAAGGGTCTGTAGGTCTGTCCGGCGTATTTGGAGGGGCACTGTGAGCAGGAAATTTCGTAGATGGTGTTGGGAGTGAGGTGAGTAGGGGGTGTGGTCTTCGTTTTGGTGAGGAGGTTGCGGAGGGAGGTAGCAGAGGAGTGGGTGACTTTGATGACACCCGACAAGCTGCTTTCCGGTTCTGTACTTATCCAAAACAGGATAAGTACAGAACCGGAAAAGAAGAGCAGTAATAGTGTTGTGTCGTGTAGAAGGAAAACGTTCATCGGGACACTGAACGTTCGTACTGTTAGGGAACAGTATAAGAGGATAGAGTTAGCATCGCTCTTCCTTGAGAGTAGAGTTGCAGTTTTAGGGGTGCAGGAGCACCGGATTGTGCATGAGGAGGAGATCAAGATCCAGAGTTTTGAGAAGGGTGTGCACCTGGTGACCACACCTGCTTGGAGAAACACCCGACAAGCTGCTACTGGTGGAGTTGGGTTTATGCTGACCAAGCAGGCCTACAAAGCAGTGAGTCTCATGAAATCGTTTGGGAAGCGAATTTTTCTCATATCCTTTGATGGAAACCCACGGCTTACAGTAATAACGGTGAACAGTCCCACTGAAGCAGCATCAAATGAAGAGGCAGAGGACTTTCGCGAGGGACTAAGATCTGTAGAAGGAGAGGTACCAGTCCATTATCTGCTAATGGTTGTTGGTGATCTTAACGCCCATCTTAGCAGATTGAATGAGGAGGATTCAGGTTGGTACTGGCATCGAGTATCCAACAGAAACGGATCGCTTCTCAGGGATACTTTGTTGGAGGGAAACCTTGAGGCAACAAACCACCGATTCCAGAAACGTCCCGGTAAACTATGGACGTATGACGTATCTCTCTGACGGAACACTGAGCAAGAGTCAGATTGATTACATCCTGATAAGGAAGAAGTGGCGTAACTCAGTCAAGGACACTGTTGTCTCCAATTCTTTTAACTCTCTTGGGTCGGACCACCGTCTAGTAGTTAGTTCAGTCAAACTCAGCCTGCGAAAGTGCCAGAATGCACCTAGACTCTAGAGTAGTAAGATATGACTACAGACTGCTCAAAGAGAATAAGGAGTTGCAAGCCTTGTATTCTGTGGAGGTGAAAAACAGATTCTCTATGCTACTGGAGGAAGAATCTAGAGAGCAGAACGATCCCACGATTCAGTACGGAAAGCTTATGGATGCCGTGAAAGCAACCAATCATAAGTTGCTTAAGCCCATCCCAAGAAGACAACGTAACAACCCCTCCCAAGATCCTAGGGTATCGGAGAGGAGGAGAACTCTGTTTCAAGCCAAAGACGCATATCATGAGAATCCTACAGAGGAGAGTAGAGAGGTAGTTAAGGAGTGTAAGGATGCACTTGCAGTGAGCTACAAAGAGGTTGAGGAGGAGACTCTTGTTTCTCGGATCAGGCGGGCTGAGGTTGCTGCTGACAGGTGCAAGAATAAGGAAAGCTGGGACCTTATTAATGACATAAAGGGCAGGAAAAGCAAGCCATGCAGCCTGGTTGATGGAGATAGTGCAGAGGGGAGATTGAAGAGCTGGAAAGACCACTTCACTAAGCTCCTGGGTCAACCACCATCTGTACCTGACCAGGAAATAGTTATCCAAACCATCCACCCCCAGCAGGATATAGAGACAGGTCTGTTTTGCAGGGAGGAGTTAGCGGAAGCGAGGAAGTATATCAAGGAGGGTAAGGCCTATGGTGATGATGGCATAGCTCCAGAGATTCTCAAAAGAGTTGACATGGACGACCTGATTCTAGAGTTCTGTAACAGCGCTCTGGTTGATGGAAAAAACCTGATCAATGGCGGCAACTCAACATCGTGCCTGTGCCAAAGAAAGGAAATCTAACTAAAGTGGATAACTACAGAGGAATCGCTCTTACGTCCATTGTAAGTAAGACCCTGAATCGTATGATCCTTAACAGAATCAAACCAGCGATGGAGAAAATCCTGAGCATCAACCAAAACGGATTTCGGGAGGGACGCAGTACCACCAGCCACATTCTGTGTCTAAGGAGGATCTTGGAGGGGGCTAGAGACAAAAACCTGACCGCCCTTCTCTTGTTCATCGATTTTAAGAAGGCCTTTGATAGCATTCATTGGGGTATATTGATGAAGATACTCCTGGCATATGTCGACTTTGCTGACGATCTTGCACTAACAACAGACACCGCAGAGCAAGCGCAAGATCTTCTCCTCAGTGTGGAGCTGGCTGCTAACTCCGTTGGACTTCACCTCAACGAGAGTAAGACGAAGTACATCAGAGTCAATCTCTCTGAGTCTGACTCTACCGTCATTAAAGCAGCAAGTGGGCAGGAGATAGAGCAAGTAGATGACTTTGTCTACCTTGGAAGCAGATTAATGAGTGCGGAGAAGGACTTTGAAGTTAGGAAAGCAAAGGCATGGGGGGCCTGTCATCAGTTAAAGACAACCTGGAAGTCTGGAATGCGCATTGCGCAGGGACTTAAAGATCCGTGTCTTTCGAGCAACGGTTGAGTCCGTACTCCTGTACGGCTCTGAAGCTTGGACGATAAGCCAATCCATGACTAAGCGGATCAATGGATGCTACACTAGAATGCTCCGGATGGCCTTGAACATACGTTGGCCACAAATCATCAACAACAGTGATTTATACGGCAACATCCCTAAGCCATCAGCGATGATAGCCTCCAGATTCCAGAAGAATGAGACTGTCTGGACATGTACTTGTAGCCAGGCATGACGACCTTCTGGCAAACCAACTTCTGTTCTGGGACCCTCAGCATGGATACAGGAGACCGGGGAGGCCCCACCTTACGTTTCTGGACATGCTAAAGAAGGACACTAGCATATCCTGTGTTGAAGAGATAAGATCTGTTATGCTTGACCGCGACGTGTGGCGAGGAATTGTAGCTGCTCGGACCAAGAAGCCGACTTAAGTCAGTCAGTAATTTATTGAATAAGCCCGTTATAATTTTTTCGAGTAAAGTAGACAACATTATATTCATTACATTTATAGAGTACATTTTCATATTAAGGCGTTGAAATGGTGTTAATTTTCTTTGAAACTTGCCGGATGATATAAGGTATCATCCAGCATGATTTTAATAATCCAAACGTGGCCATTGTGTATTATGTTACAGGCAGTGTAACACGATACAGGTAGTGCTCGATCGTTTATTCACGCATCAGCATGTTATTGATCTTTCAACCTTTCGTTACATTAGTTTATTCAGCAAATACTTGCAAATAGGTTTTTACATCGTTCCATCCTTATAGTTATACTTGTCATGAAATATCATGCTGCGCTGACATTGACAACAGTTACCCGATTCTTTAAGGAGTAAAATTAATAAAAAGTTTATGACTTTACCGATATAATAACTATAATAATTTTAAATTTCGCCGTTCCATAGATTGAGGATAATGTCAATTTATGATAAGTATAACTACTCCAACAAGCTCTTGAACGATCTGTGGAACGATATAGCACCCGGGTTTTACAACTACGGCAGAATATCACCTGATGTAGATGTCGATACCATCCCGGACTTGAAAAAGGCAAACGAGGATATGATAGAGTATATTATCTCCAACCAGGGGATAGGACCAGACTCCAGGATCCTAGACTTGGGATGTGGGAAAGGAATGTACACCGTGGGAATTGCTAAACGCACGGGGTGTCACTTTGTAGCGACTGACGGAGTTGGCTACGTGGAAGAGTGTGAGAAGTTGGCTAAATCTCACGGTGTAAGCCACCAGGGCAAGTTCCTGACTTGTTCCATCACAGATCTGGCACCTGAGATCAAGGATCCGACTTATACTCATATCCTTGTTCTGGGGGCCATGTATTACGCACACCACAATCTAGATAAGTTCTTGGCTGATGTGGTAGCTTGCTGTAACAAGGATACCAAAATATTTATTTGGGACTTTGTCAGAAAGGTCGACTGGGAGCTCTGCAAGGAAGCGAACAGGCACCTCAAAATGCCCCATCCGATTCTAACAAAAGATCAAGTTGTGGACCATTTCAAGAAAGCGGGTCTGGATCTGGTAGACTTTGAGGATGCGACAGAGTACATTATACCAGGGTATAAGATAATGACGAGGGAGTGTAAGAAAAGGGATCCTAATATGGAGGTTCTTACATATCCACTGGTGGGGGAAGCTTTTATGGAGGGATTGCTAGCTTATGTGTATTACTGCCTGAAAATCAAGTCTTAGGGATGCTCCTGAGACATTTTGTATAGTTTCATAAAAACTCTTATACAGTAAAACCCCGATCTACCTAGTTTGGGGGAAAGGAAACACTAAACAGCCGCGGTAAATCGGTGCGTGGTAAATCGGGGTTTTACTGTAGCTACATTGTATGCCTATTGAAATTTGACAAGAAAAACTAAAATATTTGTTAAATAGAATTAAACCACCTTAAATCAAAATATTTCACATTATATATCGGTAGCTGAAACTGAAAGATAAGGGACATTCTGTAAGTAAGTACTATCACAATACTATTTCAGCCCTATACCAAATTTATCTCCTCTACTCACTGCTATCGAAGATTCTGCTAGATACAAATTATTGTCGACCAAAAAAATTAATATTCTATTGGCTGCTTCACGTAAGTGAAAATAGTGCAATTATGAAATCTTGATGAATAATTAGTAATTACTAAAGCCTTTTTAAATCGCGCGTCTATGAACAAAGAAGTTAACCGAAAAATAACTAATGCGTTTATCAACAAAATCCCGGAAGATATCGAACTAAAAGCACACATAATCACGTAGAATTATTCACTATGAACATAATATAAAGGAACGTAAGCAACTTTATCTAAGGTTGAACTTCAAGAACAAATCATGCAAAACAGTGTCTGAGCTACTGAACATAAACAACAATCATTATAGATAGTTACAGATACTAATAATAATAAGGATATAACATAATTTATACAAAATACCGTATATTATATCATAGTTCGTTAATAACGTTATATATTGAGCGCTTATACTTAACAGAATACAGTAAAATCTCCTTAAATAACAGAGAAAATAATTAAAAATGAACACGGTAAAACGAACACCATGATCGTGTGGCGTCATATATAAGTCAAATTAACATAACACCGTAGCTTCACAAATAACATTTAACACACCAGACCATAATCACCAAAACTTAATTCGTGCAGGTATGTTTGAGAAGGTAAACCCAGCTTGTTTTGACACGTGACCATATTGCTGGCACGTGACCATATTGCTGGCACGTGACCATATTGCTGGCACGTGACCATATTGCTAGCACGTGTCAAAACAAATGTGTGGTTCGCTTTTTAGAACATACAACTCCTAAAGTTTTGTTCTAAACTAAGCTAGGCTAAACAGTACTGTACAAACTATCGGCATATTGACAAGTTAGGAATATCATAGGCACCAGGCATACTTAATTCGTACTTTTGAGGCTAAAATATGATTTATTTGAAAGGTTCATAACAAGTTTTCGAGATGAGATTTGTAAGATCGTTGAAAAAAGATTAAACAAGGTCCATTATCGACATCATTTATTTGATCATGCTGCTACATTTCAGGAGTAAACTAGTAGTTGCATTATATCAGATTGGAGATATATTTCTGCAATCGAAGCTACTGGAACTAACAGTCACATCTGCACCAGTGTCACAAATCACAATTGGGCAAATGTCACATTTGAAGAAATATCTCATTCTCAGCCCTGAGTTCCTAAGATCTTTGTTGAACTTGTTGTAGCCTGAGCAGCTCAGTAATGTTGTCTTTGTGTACTTCTAATGCTGGTCCTTGCAACCTAGGGGATGTTAGCTGTTTCAGGGTTAGTGTGGAAATGAGAATAACTTTAGTTTTAAAACAAGGGCCGTTTTTTAAGATTAGATCAGCATACCATCTAGGTATAATCTCAAATGTTATCAATCAAGTTAAAGTTCAACATTTTTAAAGGAAGCTTAATAACCGATGCGAATAGGAGCATCACAAAAAGCAAAGTGAAACTAAGGAAGTAAAAGTGAAACTAAGAAAATTAAAGTGAAACTAAGGAAGTAAAAGTGAAACTAAGGAAGTAAAAGTGAAACTAAGAAAATGAAAGTGAAACTAATGAAGTAAAAGTGAAACTAAGAAAATGAAAGTGAAACTAACCTGGTGATCGGGCCGGTAGGATGTTTAAGGAGGACCTCTCCTCCTTGCTGTAACAACAGTTCACTGTCATCTTTAAACTTCAGCTTAGCTCCGCCATTCTGAGATGGTTAATTGTTATAAAAAAGTTTAATTTCAGCTTAAGAAATCAACAAAAATATATTTACCACCGCACCAATATCAAAATTATGTATAATCTAAGGAAAAGGAATATTTAGATTTGCCACAATGCACCGTAATTGAAACCACGATAATCGGGTAAGATTAAAAACATCACTCACCATAAACCCAAGCCAGCCGACCCCAGGTTTGTATTTCACATACTCCTCGTCGTTCTGTAGAGTCCTATTATTCTCCTTATCCCCCTCATTCTTATATCCAGCATTGTTTGGATTCTGTTCACTTCCAGCCCGTTTCTGGGGTGACATGGACGCAGCACGTCGTACGGGAGTTATTGGGGTGAGCGGAGAGCGGCAGTTTAGTTGTCCGAGACTCGGGGATCTTCTCAAATCTGGGGGATGAGGATGTTATAGTCGATGAGATAATTCAGGTACTTTATAACTCGCTTGGGTGCTTAATTTGTCACCCCAAACATTGGACAGATAAAAAAGTGATGTCCGAATATCCGTACCATCAAACAGTATTATATATACACAAGAAAAATGAACAAATGTACAAGGAAAATGTACAAACTGTACAAGAAACATTTAGGTGTGTACCGTTGATGGGAGTTGAGGTACCGACGGTGCACTTTTCCTCCAACTGTGCGTCCTGCTCGTTGATAGTTGGAGTTGCTATAGAACACGGCATCTGGGACACATTGTGGTTGGCCATGGAACACGGCATCTGGGACATGTATGAGGTACTTTGGGTGCTTTCTGTCGTAGTGCTCGCAAAACTTGAGTTTCCTGAAAGTGTCCGTGTCATGAGATTGTTTACAGAAATTGGAATGGAGCCTTGACGAGATTTGAATTGAATGGGAAAAGGCCCTGACAACTATATCTCTATACACCGGGCTATTCAAACGCAAGGAAATATCTTGAAAACTAACCTGCGGTTCTAACAGGCGGAGTTCCCATTCTGAGCGGGAATAAGACCCCGTCAATACTGGCTAGACACTGCTCCACAGCTACACACTGCTTGTACAACAGCTTAGCTGTGTCTAGATATACCTGTTAAAATAAAACATGTTATATATACCATCCTACCGAAATTATAGCATTGAAAATATTGATCTATAAATATAATATAAATAATAAATAAATTCTAACATTTATTACACGCTTCGAAATTAAAATATACAAAAAAAAAAACAATAGATATGAACAAAGGTCGAACCTGAAGAAGCGGGGACATGTCCAAACAAGGTGTCATTGTCTGGGTTGCCATGGTAACCTTCTTTTCTGGATCCGTTATGTAACATCTCGTTAAATCACGATTTAGCCTATACCCGTCTTTGAATACAACCTGCAATAAATTTTAATTAAATTATCTGTTTTCAGTCCAAAAACGTGATTAAGTTAAATGCAATCTTTGAAATGAAAATGTCAGCTCAAAATGGCGAACCCAGCTTATTGCTTACTTGAAAGTTAGGTTCAGGTCCGTTTTCCATGTAGTAAGCGGACGCTGTGTTAGCGTGTATCGTTATCTTAGGAGTTCTGGATTTAACCTGGTTGACACAGAACAGCAGCTTTTCGTACCGCCCGTACCATCTGTAGATTTGGGGGATTAATTATTGATCGTAATGCCCGCTAGTAGGGGCCGGGGGTGGCATGCGCCTCAATAGTACAGTACTCATAAATTTAATCAATTGTAATGTCATATTATCATAATTCGTTAACCTTATAGTTTATAAAATATAAAAATAATTTAAACACTGCGAATCTATTACATTTATTGAGTATTATGTAATGGGATAGGAACGGTTTAACTAGGTGTACTGGTGTAGCTAGTCCACACCCTAGCTCCATATAATGCGACAACTTTGTTTCACTTCTAGTTGAAAATACATACCTGGGTTGCAGGGTAGAATACGACATTCTAATCTGTTTAGCATTCTCCATGAGCACAGTAATGTCCATACCGTCACCACTAACTCGGAACTCTTCAGTCCCGGACTTCAGTTTTCTCCGCAAATGAATGCTACCGTTTTTACAAACCTCCACCTGTAGAGGTAGAGAGGGTAAGATTTAGAAGTTACTTAGCTCCTCAGATAAATATCTGAGATGTTATAGCATTATCAATTTTCCACAAAGCATAGTAGCCATGGTGAAAGATATGGGGATATGAGACAAGTCATATCAGGAGTAACATGGTAACAATTGCACAGAGTGTAGGATAATTATGACAAAATAGTGACAAAGTGGTGATAACAGATGACAAAGATGATAAAAGAACATATTCCTACCTCGAGACCGTTGCGTTGCTGTAATCTAGGAGGTATCCTAACAGTATTCAAACACTTAGGTTTACCCCGTCTAGCAGCAGGAGCAGCCACTTCACTCCCTCTCCCAGCCTCACACTCAGTGCCTGTATCACTACACCGGCTGGTATCTGGTCTCTGAGGGATCTTCAGAGGACCGGAAGAGGTTGGGGACGCTGTGGCGGGTCTCATCCGGCTCCGCAGCGCGTTACGGAAAGCCGGGAGACAGGCTCGCTGTTTGTTGGAACTCGCTCTGAAGGAAGAGGATTGAATTAGAGGGGATGTGGAGCTATTGAAGCTACCCCAGTTAACTTCTGTATAATCGAAGTTAAGAGTTTGTAATCCAGACGTGAGTGTTAGGGCTCTCATTGACAAATTTGTGTTTAATCCTGTTTAACCTGTTTATGATTGTAATTTTCTGAATAGTCATGAGGTAAATCGAATTTTGAAAAGTTCAATTTCCGACCGATCATTTATAAACACTAGCAGGAACCCGTGTTTCTCTAAAGTGGTGTCAAAAGACATTAAGATATTAGACAATGTTATTTATTTAATTGGTGATTTTGACACCACCTGGGGGTCCATTTTTCCGGACCTAAATTATTTATTCCATGGTTAATTTTTTAAATTTATTTATACTGACCAAAAGGCCATAAAAGCATTCTGATCCAGCCACCAAAAGTTTCAAAAGTATATCTCTCACGGTTTTCGCGGAAAGTCTTGTTAAAGTTGAAGTCAGTAAAATGGTAACAGATATATGTATAATATTAGGACGCAATGAAACTACCGGACCACGATGTATAGTCTCGCTTTATATATAGTAAGATGGCAGCTATCCAGTATCCAATGATGATACACATAACAATTTCTAGGGACGGGAAATTAAACAGCAGTTGGAAAACATATCCTGAGAACTTTAGAAGAAAAGCCACATATACATAATTTTTCATGAGATACAAATTTAGAGAAAAGTTTAATCACGGAACTACCATGACTCACTATAAATTTGTTGCGTTATTCATCTTTAGTTACAAATAGCCGACAAGTTAAAAACTGTTAACATTTTTCCTTTCAAAAAGTGCCCCATATGTTTTTAATACTGTGAAGGCTTTCGAATGAACCAAAAGGTCTGCGATGACCGGGAATCGAACCCGGATCCACTGCTTGGAAGGCAACGATGCTGACCATTACACCATCATCGCACTGACAAAAAAGTCTTTTACAAATATTTATTCAGGACCGGTAACTTGATCTCTGTAACTGATGCACCAGAGTAAGTTTGCACATCGAATCATTGGTTCATAAATTTTGATTATTCATTTATGTTACTCACTGTGAAGGCAGTAATGAAAAGGACGGTAGAAACTGGTTGACTTTCATCTCGTCATCGGAAAGGTCGTTCTGTCCCGAAAACTCGTTGGAATCCAAGGTACCGTGACCACTGTCGGCGGATTCCCCGGAAAACACCTGAAAATTGTGGGTGTGAAAACTTGTAAGACAAGAATACTCATACTGATAATGGTTGGAATGTAAAATAGGTGAGACCTGGCATCAGCTCACTAGAGAGTAGGCGGTACTGACACCTACGTAGCAGGAAATACATAAAATTCCTTAACCGACAGATACAACAATGCGTGCCAGCAAAATTTGGGCGGTTTTATTTTATAAAATTGATGGTGCGCGCAGAAAATTGAGTAAATTCTGACACGGCGTCGTACGTCTTTGAACGAATTTCACGCCGAAAATTGGGTGAAATCCTTGGCAGTTTGTTCCCAAGGCAACGAGATGACTTAGTAATAAAAATGACGCCTGTAGCGATAATTTGTCACAATATTTAACCAAGAATTATGAAGCGATTGGCCTGAACGATGATGATTGGGTTTCCAGGGTTTCAGAAATCAGGCAGTTTAAATCACGTCAAGATTGCCAGGGCTTTAATCAGCATCATGACGTTGTTAATCTGTAAAACTCTAGCAATCCCATACAAATCAACGTTACTGTTACTTCTAGGTATATGCTAAGTTACCGAGGGGCAAGGTCGATAAATACCAAGGAACCATAAGACATCTCGCGTTTACTCAGTAAACAATGGAAGTAGCACTGTAGAGAACACAGTTAATTAGTCCCCGTAATGTGCACATATTGTCTTAGCTTATCGTGGAATGTAAAACGCCACTTCGAACATACCACTGTTCAACTTGTACCTTTGTCCCTTTTATGTACCTATTGTACCAACTACGACCACCTCTATTGCAATGTACACAAATCTTTGTATATATAAGTTATGAAAGCTGCAGTGAAAGTTTGTAAGAACCAGAGGACTGTAAAATAAGATAACCTTATCAAGCCTCGCCTAATGCATGTTAATGACATGTTAATGACCACAGCAATGTTGAAAAGTGAACTGGAAAGGTAGACCGTATAAAGGCACATATTATTTATTATGGTGAAACATTTGAAGCTCTTGACCAAAGTTTGTTAAGAAAATCATACACCGTACTATGATATTAGCCATTATTCTAAGAGGTACTATACACCCCGAGGGAGGTATAATTGTATAGTTGTTATAGACCAACTTGACACAAAGTTTCACAGTACATTGAGAAATCGTTTAGAGAGAGCAATTTAAAGGGCAAGTGAGAGATTTCACCCATTTTGGTAATTTGAGAGCTATGCTAGAGTCATGTCAATGATTAGAGTAAATGATTAGTGTATTGAAGTGGAACCCTTAATGAATACATGCTGAAAAGGGGGCAAAGTGCACCCCTCAACACCTCCAATGACACCGTTATCTCTGAATATAATGAAGTATGGCTACCATCTGCCATCTCTTATTCCCAGCAAATACTACCATAGAGTCAGAGAGATGATAAAATACTACTGAAGGGTCAAGTGATCTGATATCGAAACTATTTATGTTACAATAAAAATACAGATTAAAAGGTTTTAATTTCACGAAGCTGAAAAGGGTGTAATATCATAACGTTTGCTAACTTAGAGGCCAAATTCTGACGCCAATATAATTAACTAAACTAATATATTATATGGTATCTAAACTATGGTAATTTCACTGTGGTTCTAAATTGTAACTTCAGAAATCACGAATGACACTGCCACCAAACCTACTTTAAAATAACTCAACTAATTTAAACCAATAAAAGTCTTCAAATCTTGAACCTACATGTTGCCTAGATGAGCTGCAGTCGTGCAGAAGGACCACAAACCGAGCCCGACTGCACTTACTGCACTTTTCGACAGTAACAGTTCGCTTTAGCACCTCGTCACATAGACTGTGCGAATAGGAGCGCACTGTGCCGCTCGCAGCGCAGCACGTGCGCTTTGTGCAGGAGGCAGCGCAGCACGTGCGCTTTGCGCAGGAGGAAGGATCGTGGTAAGTGTCACACATAGTGTAATGTCATGGTACTTCTTTGGGGTTGAGTTGGTTGACTGGTTTGCTTTCAATGACTTTCATTGGAATAACATTACACAATGAAAAGACAGAAAATAGTTAATTAAAAGCAAGCAACAAACAATTCCAATAGCTGTTCAATGTAAAGATCTAACAGGGCAATCAACAAGCAACAAAAATAGGAAACATAAGCATATAGTGTTCATAGCAAGAGGCGGTGCAAACACGGCCCACAAATTGAAACGTAATACCATTCTGAGTCAAAGTAATCTAGTCCAGTCCAACGGACTAAACTAATCAAACACTAGATAACACCATTTTCATATGATGCGATCATATTATCTGGATATGATTTGATACTTAAGAAGGCGTATAATTTCAAAAAATCCCACCGGAAAAAAAGTTAAAATGATGGCACCAAAAAAGCAAAACAACAGGTTACTATCCAAAAACAACTGCTATCTCCAGAACCAATCAGATAGAACAACTCAAATCACGTGACTTTTATCAGCCAATCCTGTCAATTCCCCAAAAGTTTAATTAAATGATCACCAGGGGTGAGCAAAGGAAAGATGGGAGCGGGAATGAATGGAAAGATTTGGTAACGATCATTTTACCGTTGCCATGGTGACCGTTGGAAGATTTTATTAGAGACAATTAGTGGGCGAGCGGGAGTGAGACGGAGAGAGAGTCGAGAGCGCATGTATTTATCTTCCGTTATTGAGTTGAGGGCACGCTCGCAGAACATTGGAGAAGGCCAAATAAGCACTCTATCTGTCACGTTAGGGTTATTATTTTCGGGTACAGTGTGCCATATTAACGGCAGAAGAGTGTTTAAGCATAACGGACATTTTTAGTAAAACATATTGTCGCATTTTGTAAGAGGGCAAGTATTTGCCATGAACGCCAATTCAATGAAAATTCTGGAATATGTTTTATTAGTTGGGGAAAGAATGTTGGAGAAGGGGTCCGCGGTATATGTGGGTTAGTGTCGTGGATTTACCCGGATTATACTGCAATAAATACCACCGGAACTTTCCAAAGACTTGGGCAGCTATGTTAAAATAACTGGAATACCTTAAAGTTGGCTAATGAACAGTTAAAAAATGATTTTTAACATAATAATAAAATATATATAACATAAATAACATATTAATTTACATAATTTAAACTTACAGTTTGCGGGGCAGGAATCATGAAGGAGTGTTTGAGAATCTCCTGTGCACTGACTCTGTTACGTGGGTCCGCTTGCAGGAGAAGGCCGATGAGAGAGCGTGCGTCTACACTCACGCTGTTCGGAATGTGAAACTTGCCACTTTTAACTCGCCGCAAGATCTCGTTAACCCCCGTGTCCTGTAGCGGTGGACAGATTAGAAGACTGAATTAGAGACTGTTCAGTTTTACTTTTACCTGAATTCATCAGCTTTTGGAACTTCCCAACAAAATAACAATGTTGGTTTTACAGGAATCTGAAATAAAGATAGCAATCAGAAATACCAATAAATATCTACCTCGAACGGGAGCTCGCCCGTAAGTAGGTGAAATAACACTACCCCTAACGCCCAGCAGTCAGCCATGAACCCTCTTCCAGCATTGTTCAGCGTCTCCCTGAAAAAGTACAGGAACATTACAAACAGGGACTTTCTTACAAGTTACTTAAAGACATGAGCTGTGGCAGTCAATTATAAAGTTGAGAGTCAATTATAAAGTTGAGAGTCAATTATAAAGTTGAGAGTCAATTAAAAGTGTTTTGACTGGTTATACTTATATAGCGCATAATATTTCCCTCTTCAACACAAACAGACCTACACTCCCAACATAGAGCGTAATGGGAGAGACGTGATGTTTTTATATATGGTTATTTTTGGAGCTGATTAACCGGAATGAAGACTGTGAATTTACAGTATTTACAGGTAAATATTTCAGGAATTTATCGCTATAGCGACGGTATTATATATAATGGTGCTAAAATATAAACGGTACTAAAATATGAAACGGTGCTAAAAAGGCGGCGGCGGCACCGCGAATCCCGCTTTGCGCTTAAAATCATATCAGGACCCAGGTCACACTAAAATGCCTTGCATCAGGAAATGTTTCGAGAGGTAGACTATGACTAGTCATCCGTATTATTATCCTAAATGCACCTTATCATTGGTCACAACTCATGTGAGTGGTGATCAAATCAGTTCAGTAAATTAAATCCGTCTAACAGGCTGAGGACAGGTCGCATGGTTAATTAAGGATAATTAGACATAACCCATATTCCCTGATTGACATATAAACTATAATATGCTGTTTCCAAGGTGACATTATTAACACCATCTCTCACTCACTAATGACCGAGCCACTCATAAATATATTGACAAATTCAAATCTTCCCGCCGCTTCCCCGCTGAACACCGTTCCGAGAACCGAGACTCAAAAGTAGAGCCCCATTGGTTGATCACACCCACGTGATAGAAACACAAGGCTCTGATTGGAGGAAGAGTTAGTTAACAGTATTTAATGTGATTGTAAGCTGAGTTGCTGTGAGTAAGTCCGGTTTCAGCAGAATGGTGACTCTAGGTGGCGGTAGGTCGTGCACCCACCGGAGAGACAGAATTGCAACTGTTGCAGTTAGGGCACAGCAGACTTGATAATGGCTGATAACTTAGCTATTTTAATGTCTGCCATCAGTTAGATTGAGCAATATTCTACAATCTACATTCGATAGCCTAGGGGGAAGGAGAGGACATTAAATCAGGAAAATAAATTACCTCCTTGCTAAAAGCTTTAGCTCGGAATGGTTCCTAGAAAATCCTTAACAATGATCCAGATATAAAGTGGTACAGATATAAAGTGGTACAGATATGGGAGATATGAAGCTCAAATCAATTAACAGATCCCCTTTTCTTTACTTTCTAATACCTTCAATCAATTAAGTTGAACGATCATTTTCTAGACAGTTAAAATAAAGTGGTTGATGGTTGAACTGTAAATTTGTAAGTGTAACAGTTCTGTGACATGTTGTAACTTGTTGCTACAGCCAGGGAGTTAACTCACGGAGACATAAAGTTAGGAGTTCCACACATTGTTCTGTGAGTGTCTTGAGGTCCGGACAGTCGCTTAGCCATACCAAAGTCAGCAAGTTTCTGAAATTGAGAATTAGTTTAGCTACAATACTGAAAATACTTATAATAATTGATATCAATTGTTTAAATTTAACTGGAATTTACATCTTTACAGTTAAATTCAAGGTTTTCATATCAGACCATGCCATATTGTAAGTTTATAAAATACTGTGATATTAGCATAAGAGATCTTTTAAAATTGTTAACTTAATTTTTAAGCGATCATCTGGCTCTGGTCGGGTTGATAAGAGTAAAGATAACATGTAACCAGGTAACCAGGTGACCAGGTAACCAGGTAACCAGGTAACCAGGTAACCAGGTAACCAGGTAACCAGGTAACCAGGTAACCAGGTAACCAGGTAACCAGGTAACCAGGTAATTTATGCGCTCATCTGGCTCTGATCGGGTTGATAAGAGTAAAGATAACATGATCCTACAAAAATGTGGTTCAAGTCTGCGCTAATTAAAATGTTAAAGCGTACAGTATAACTCGATCATTCGATCATTAAAAATATTTAAGAAAATGGTTAGATATAAGATAAGCTTCGTTCTAATCAGGTGTTAGAACAGGCTCGAGGGTACACAATATTTACTGTTGTTATCAATTTAATTAACATCGTCTGTGAGCCTTTGTTTGTTAATACACATTAACATCATCTAAGCGTCTTATTTTGGGAATTTATCAGCTCTTGACCAATAACACAAGATTCAATGTTTTTAATTAGATCGCTTTCAGCTTTGATCAGAGCAAGTGGCAAAGATACGGTACTGTTAATTCCTAGATTATAGGTACCGAGTGTTTCAAAAATACGAACAAGTTCCCAACCTTTGGGCATACCGGCAGGATCGAATTAAATCATTTCAATTTTTCATTTTCTGCTCATTTTAATCTAACTTTATAATCAAGCCAGCTGATTGAATTATATTAAATGAACCAAATTACAAGTACCTCATGATCACTGAACATACTAGAAACAAGTACTGATTACAGATCTCTAATTAAAAATAACGATTTCTCCGAGAGGAAGACGCCCCAATCATTAGTATAACATGACCGATCCCACAGTTCACACACTGTTTAACATGGTCACATGACTACTGGTCACATGATATACTGGTCACATGACATACTGCAGGTGTCCAAGTTGACCACTGGTGCTACTAATTCGTATCCGTGGGACAATATTGGGAACACAGAACACTGTATTATCCCTAATAGTACACTGTATTATCCCTAATTGTATCATGACTATTGTACACAATACAATGTTATTACGTGTTATTGATGAGTTGGTGTCCCCAGTGAAGTGAGGCTCACACATGATGAGTCATAATTTATCAGAACAACATATTGTTAGAACTGTGTAGGAGATAACAACATCTATATATTGTTAGAACTGTGTAGGAGATAACAACATCTATATATTGTTAGAACTGTGTAGGAGATAACAACATCTATATATTGTTAGAACTGTGTAGGAGATAACAACATCTATATATTGTTAGTACTGTGTAGGAGATAACAACATCTATATATTGTTAGAACTGTGTAGGACACACAGTATCTATATATTGTTAGTACTGTGTAGGAGATAACAACATCTATATATTGTTAGAACTGTGTAGGAGATAACAACATCTATATATTGTTAGTACTGTGTAGGAGATAACAACATCTATATATTGTTAGAACTGTGTAGGAGATAACAACATCTATATATTGTTAGTACTGTGTAGGAGATAACAACATCTATATATTGTTAGAACTGTGTAGGAGATAACAACATCTATATATTGTTAGTACTGTGTAGGAGATAACAACATCTATATATTGTTAGAACTGTGTAGGAGATAACAACATCTATATATTGTTAGTACTGTGTAGGAGATAACAACATCTATATATTGTTAGAACTGTGTAGGAGATAACAACATCTATATATTGTTAGAACTGTGTAGGAGATAACAACATCTATATATTGTTAGAACTGTGTAGGAGATAACAACATCTATATATTGTTAGAACTGTGTAGGAGATAACAACATCTATATATTGTTAGTACTGTGTAGGAGATAACAACATCTATATATTGTTAGAACTGTGTAGGAGATAACAACATCTATATATTGTTAGTACTGTGTAGGAGATAACAACATCTATATATTGTTAGAACTGTGTAGGAGATAACAACATCTATATATTGTTAGTACTGTGTAGGAGATAACAACATCTATATATTGTTAGAACTGTGTAGGAGATATAACAACATCTATATATTGTTAGTACTGTGTAGGAGATAACAACATCTATATATTGTTAGAACTGTGTAGGAGATAACAACATCTATATATTGTTAGAACTGTGTAGGAGATAACAACATCTATATATTGTTAGAACTGTGTAGGACACACAGTATCTATATATTGTTAGTACTGTGTAGGAGATAACGGTGGTAATCATCATGCTGATACACTAATCATAACGTTATTTGTCATGTTATTAAGGATATATTACAAGTTGTTTCATGTTTAGTGTTTACTGGTAAACATAACAAGGAACCTTATTACCCTAATTACCCATATTACACCATATTTACAAACATATTTCCAGTAACACGAGAAAATCTTCAGAGATCGAGAGGCCTTGTCATGCACACCACTGAACATTACCTCTCGCAGTACAGTGCAACGTTTCCACCAATAGGAATGCAAGAAATGTGGCAAGGAGCCAATAAGGGAGGAGTATTTTTATCACGTGAGCAGCCGTTACTGCTTGTTCGCCTCTCTCAAGCAAGACCCTTACGAAGTACTGGGTGCTTGTCTTGTTGCCATGGCGACGAAAACTGTTGCAAATATTTGGAAAGGACAGCATGATGAACAGGGCAAGGATTGACACGCACCAGTGTGATAAAACGTCTAATGTTGTCTGCACAATTGCAATTCATAACACTCGGTCTAAACGGGGCATCACTGTTTTATACACGTACTTTTGAGAAAATTCGACGGGAATTTGAATTTTAAACGTTTACCTTGCAGGGGACCAAGCCCTCCTTAATAAAGACAATTTAATTTTCTCAGGGTCAATTTAAATTTCTCAAGGTCAATTTAACCTTGCGGTAGGAATGACCATGGTCACGTGACACCTAATGCAGAATGTCTGTAAGTTGTAACTCATAAATGCTTAAATATACTGCGACAGGTTCAGACTTCAGAAAGGAAGACGTTTAGAGAATGGGACCAAAAATATGCAAGACTTCATATGAGTTATTTTGTATCCTTCTGATACAAGAAAGGTTATGATGTAATAACGAATAATTGGACGATCCCTTATTTTTTGACGAGCAAATCACTTTCACTCTTTCAGTTATATCAGCACAAAAACAATGTTAATACTGATCTGTTTTTCAAGTCTAACGATGGCTGTTTAAATTATTTTTCGAGTCAAATACTAAACACTTCATCTTGTTAGTTGGGTACTTACCAGGGTCATGTCTTTAGTTAAGAGCAGGTTGTTGAGTGAGATATCTCTGTGAACTATGTTACTGTTATGTAGATGTATAACACCATCTACCAGCTGTGCAAATAGTTCCCGAGCTGTGGATAGGAATTGTTACAAATCAAGTGTAGGGTGTACCGTCACTTGTCAGTGTAATCAAACTTTATTAAAAGTACAAATATTAGATTCATGTCGTATTTAATCTAAAGTAAAAATATTAGATTCATGTCGTATTTAATCTAAAGTAAAAATATTAGATTCATGTCGTATTTAATCTAAAGTAAACATATTAGATTCATGTCGTATTTAATCTAAAGTAAACATATAAGATTCATGTCGTATTTAATCTAAAGTAAACATATTAGATTCATGAAGTTGATAATAAGCGTAAAACACTAAAATTAAGAATTCAGAATCCTTAAAATGGGAGATCATTACTACAGGGTGACCCACAATAAACTGTTACATGTTGCAATATCACTGTGAGTACCCTGCAATCTCGGAGATGTCTCACAGTGACTTGAAATGAAGATCATTCTGGACTACCCTGCATTTACCTTACCCCGACACAACTTACCTTCGCTTTCAGGTAAAGGATTTCCTCTTCGTTTAAGGAAATGGTGAAGGTCTCCATTGCAACACTTTTCTAAAACCAGGTACATAAAGTTAACATCCTCAAACCATCCGTACATCTGGGGAAGAGTGAATTGAGTAAAAAATTACAACAACTGCAAGCTTCTGGTTTTAAAATTGTCTGAGATTCTAGTCTCAGTTCTACGTGGTTTTATTATATCTATTTGGTAAGATAAGCCTGCAGCGACTATAACCAAAAAGTGCAGGGTGACCATTATTTAGAGTCTGTAATTTTTGTTTAGAGTTCAATACAGAGAATATATAAATCATTTCACTATTCATAAAGGGAATATAAATACCTTAACGATGCTCGGATGTTGAATGTTTTTGTGTATTTCGATCTCATTGCAAACTTTCCGGTATTCTTCTTTTTTTAGTTTTCTTTTGTCGAGAACCTTCAAGGCAACAACTTCTCCAGTAGAAATGCACTTTGCTTCGTAAACTTCGCCAAAACCACCTCTTCCAATCTTTCTTATGAATGAGAAGTCCTGAAGAGAAGCTTTTAGAATTAACAATTAACATAATGGTCTAATTTAGGGGGAAGATGTACAATATTTTGAAGCCATATAACAGTTAGCTTGCAAATCACAAACTGTTGTGTATGGTAATAATAGTGTTGGAGAGTAAAACATTATGACATAGTAACCAACCGTTTTTCTACTTCCAGGACCTATGTTACAATACATGGTTGTCATGGTTCATCCATTGGCACATCAGAACTCTAAACTTTGCTAAAAATGAAAAGTTATTGATAAAGGATTATACTATGTAGATTTTAGTCGAAACACAGTAAAAAACACACAGTCAAAAATTGTTTGATTTGTTTGAGTCTATAAATCGAATGCAGAAAGTTCTGGCCAATCCACTTCTTTAGACATCAGCAATAGCAGCAAATCTGGGGAAACTTGGTGGACATTGACTTTTTTCACACATTTTGAGTATGTTGACTTCAACATGATTTTGCAGCTTATTGTGGTTAATCTAAATGTTGGAGTGATGCTTTTCTGGTGCACAAAACACTGCAGTACAGTTATGTTGAATAATTGTGGTTAATGAATCCTCTATGTGCCCACTATAGTGGTTAAAATACCAGTTTTAGGGTTAACCACCATTCTGAGATATGATATTATGAACTGAGTAGTCATTATATTGAGATCATCCCATGGTGCAACTATTACAAAAGTTTTAAAACCTAACTGGGGGCATTTTGTGGTCCTAATGGTGGGTAAATGGAAAATGAAAGATGAGCAATAAATATTGCTCTGATTATAGATGTATAGTGGTGGTTGTTCATTTGTACATGGATGATAATTTTTCATCACAAATGTGCAATTTAATAGTATGGTTGATTTTAGGTGGTTAATATTCATAAAAAGTGCTAAAAGATGGTTAAAACGTCAAAAATTTTTGGTAACCATTAATCAAAACATTATTAATGATTTGAGTCAACTTTTTCTGGTCAACAAAGGACATTTGAAAGGTTTTGATAAAAGTTATCAAGAAATGTTGTCATAAAAGTGGTTAAAAGAGCTATATGACTTGCTAGGCTGTTGAACAAGGCATCTATTAAAGTGAAAATTAACCACAATATGAACTTCAGATAATGGTTTGCTATCCAATTGAGTGTATATTTGTTTGCAAATGCATAATTGACCCGAAGTTCATGCATTCCGATCAATGTGCAGCTAAGGTGGTTAAAATGTCTCGAAAATACCCTATATTTGCACTAATTAACAATTTTTAGAGCACATTATATTAGCTTTGTAAAGCTATAGCTGGCCATGCTGCATTATCTAGATATAACTACCAGCTCATTTATATGCACAGAAACATTGCTGAGTCCTTTGTTGCGTCCAGCATGGTTAATAAAGGTCTAAAATTGACCTAAATCAGTGTTTTTGGTCGTTTTAACCGCCATACGGCCACACATTCTGTTGCATTATCTTTAAAATCATTAATTATCCTTCAGCTATCTCTCATAATCAAATATCAAAACAAAATAAGGCACCAAAAGTTCGGAGGTTGCTGAATAATGGTTAATTTGTGATGGCTTCTGTTGACCGAAAGTCCAAAATAAACATGTCTGCCTTTGAAATTATGATGATATTTCAATGCTGTGCCATACCAGGTGGTTAAGTACGCGCAAGCGTGCGCACGCGTACAAACATGGTTTTTTTGATATACCACTGTTGGTGGTTAACTGTTCTACATCAGACCTTCACTAAAAGTATTGGGCACCATAGTGGTGACATAATATATAAATAATTTAAGCATAGACTAAATATGTTGGCCAACAGATGGTTAAGTATGCGCAAGCGCACGCACGCGTACACTATAACATAAACAAATAAATCACTCCACAGACCACATTTATTAATTTTTTTAATTTCCTTCTTCAACTATGTGTCAACGAACCATTTTTGTTCAATTATGACCATCAATTTTAACTGTACTACTCATATCTTCACTGTAGTAAGGGTTTGGGTGTTAGAAGAGGTATGAAATATGACTAATAAATCAGTCATATTTCGACTACTTAACCACCTAACTCAGCACTAAAATGTTCTGAGATTTTTTTCGTTGCACTATCATAAAGCTATGACAATTTTGAACCTATGTAAATATTCAGATTACTAGAATTCATATTCTGTGATTTTTAAGGGGTGGTTAAATGCTTCAAAGTGGTGTATTTCAAAGTTTCCCCAGATTTGCTGCTATTGCTGACATACATTTTACTTTCCCTCCCTTTCTCGTTGACTCTTCTGGTTACTTCATCCATTTAAAAGTGATCTTCACTTGTTGATGATATATGAAACTCTGATAAGGATACTTTAATTGTTTTCATATCTAATATCTATAAAATGCTATAGGACCACAAGATACAATTCAACCCTACAAATTGGATTTATTTGTATATGAACATAAGATTTGTAAATTATTCCTACATGTACTTATTTGTTAATTATTGGAATTTTATCAAACTAAATTATTAATTCCGGATTACGATTATTGTGAGCTCAATTTAAGTAATTGTAATTTTTGTTTCCTTGTATCCTTATATCCTATATATAATACGCCATATCCTTCTTATTTCACACATCTCTTATTTTTGCCAAGCTAAGGTAGTGCGCACCAAACTGTGTTTACCAAGGGCTTTGCCAGAAGAAACTAGTTCCTAGAGCTAATTTATCCCTCAATTACACCTTTAGTTGTACCTTAGTTTCTTCTATATATTTAAAGGCCATTGAAATGGGTCTAGCCGAAATGTCAGACAATATAGTTATACTATAATTGATATAGCTTAGTATTTATAAGCACATTTTCAAGTTATATTCTGCAATGAGATCAAAACACAGCACAGAGAAACTCCTGAATCGAGTCAATCAGTCACATGTTTGCGAAAATATGAACTTTTGGTAAGTGCCAATTGTGTAATGTCTCTTTCAAGGTTGACTCAGCCAAATGATCGGAAAACCGTGATTGAAGGTTAAATGAGGAGGGACCCTGCCAAAAGATCATTAATCTTCTTAGCTTACCCCTTCTTCTACATTATAGTGTACTGTAAACATAGTACAATATTATACTAACTGAAGAATTATTTGATTTCAATTTTTAATGCTTCATCACAGTACGAAGAGGTTCCATTCAAAAGATAAAATAAAGCATGTCTGAGAGACTGATTTGGCAAACCTGGCCCAATTAGTCTTGGTTACCTGTTCCCAGAATTGTAAGTTTTTTTCGTTCCGCATTACTGATCTACAAAACTTAAATATAATCAGCCTGTTAACTCTCTAAGGGGAGAAAGAGGTGACAATTTAGGCGGTGGATTCAGTTTAATTCATTTGTGTCTGTGGAACAAGCAATTAATGGGCGGTATTCCATTTAGTTCAACATTTTATCGATCCATGGGAGGTCAACAGTTTCATAGCCATGACTAAGATAAACTTTTAAGATGATCTTTTACGATGTCAAAATATCAAGGTTTAATTCAAACGTGTTTGTTACTATCCATCATGTCTACATAAATAGAAAGACAACTCACAGTCAAATCAAATCAAATTGAATAAAAAACTAACATCAGGTTGGGCACCGCAGATGAAGCTGTCAATGACAATAAACTAAAACGACATCAACCCTATTCCTTAACAATACTTTATGACAACTCAATTCCTTTTGCTTCACTCGAAAGGGTCTAAATTATAGTTGATGCAGCGTATTAAAGTGGAAAGGTTGGAGTGATACAAGGATACAGCAAGGATACGTACTGCATGGATACTGGATAGTGCAACGATAGAATTACGCAAGTAAAAGAATGCAGCCGCCAACAGAAGATGTTCAGCATTCGCTATGTGTATGAATGCATTGATAGCGCTCGATTCACATTCAAAGTCTTATACGCAATAGTAAATAATGGAAAGTGCGCGGCGCGCTTTATTTTACATCGTGTAAAACTTTTGGATATGATTAATCACTCTACACTCGACTGTCGCGTGACTTTTTAAAAACATTCTCTAAGTGGTCCTAAATTATTATTTGAAACCTGAATCCTCTACTTTGACTCCAACCCTGGTCATAATATTTCCACTCCTACTAAATCGCTCGCCCAAATTTTAAGAAAATTCTTGTGAAAAGGCCCTAGCTTTAGGCATGAAAGTGATCTAGATCGGTGTATTTTTGACGCTGATTCCGAATCACCCCCATGACGTAAGGTTAAAATGCTTCCCTGGAGAGTTATGGGCAAAAAACCGTTTTGGTCACGTGACAGGCTAGTAAAACGTGAATTCGATTATTTAGGGCTCGGGTTAGGGTTAGGGTTGTGATAAGGGTTATGGATAGCTTCGGGGTTATGGTTAGGGTTAGGGTTGGGATTAGGGTTTATGTAAAACCGTTTTGTACGGCTGCAAAACCAAAAAACAAAAGTCACGTGAAATTTTTGGGCGAGCGATTTAGTAAAAGCCTAATATTTCGGGTCATAATATTTCGAGAAAAAAAAACCAAACATTTATGATTTAGCAAGAAACACTAAAATCAAATATATATATATAATATGGGCCCACACCAGTTTAGTTATTTGTTGGAGTTAGGAGTAGACGTGATACAAGTAAATTTGAAGGTAGCTCGCCCGGTCGCCCGGAGCCTAGCGAGTGCAATTAAATTTTGACCGTGGCTGACTAGGGCTATGGTTAGGGTTAAGGTTAGGCAATCAAAGTAACGGATACTGGGCGGCGCTCTACTCAGCCTGTCATTTATGAACATAATTATAATAGCCAGAGGTCCCCAGGTAAAGTAATGGGTATTACTTTCAACTTTGTACTTGAAGTGGGATAGATCTCGATATGCAATATGGTGTATGGGCTCGCTTTACTGGGCCGCGCTCAGCCTTGCTCTAACCAGAGCCCTCTCGCTTGCAGTAGCGCGCGACCGCAGTACGCGTAGGCACATGGCTATGTGAACGCTCAGCCTGTCATTCCGCCTAATCTCTATTGTTAATGAACATAATAGCTCGGGGTCCCCAGGTAAGGGCTCGCTATAATAGTGGCGCCCAGGCCAAGGGTGCGATTTTGACCGTTCTGTGTACATGCTCAATGCTTATACGTACTTGTGCACCACTGCACATGCATGTTGTTGGTTGTAGGCCCGCCGCGGACCAATGCGCGGCCGTATCGGGTCATGACGTGAAAGTGAGACAAAAAATAGTTAACTCACATGTACGTTAACGGCCGGGTGATACTCGTAAAATAGTTGTTTCAAATATTAGACCGTCGACGAGTTCAACTCGGCGCGCGTTTAATTGGTAGGTTATAAATCTATAATGTACAACTCACATGCGATTTTACCAATTGACGGATGATATTCGTTTTTAATCATTTCTTCGAAATATGAAATAGCGCGCACTGCTTTCTTTGTTCTTTTCGTAATATGACTAGATAAGAGGCGCGCAAATGCTGCATAATAATATGCCATGCAAAGTAGCGCACAAGCCTGGTCAGTCCATTATATAGTATTATATTAACAATGGACATTGCATCGCGGAAAATCTCACCAAGCAAAGAAGGCATAATAATATTTAACTTTTTGATTGTTTCCGAAATAATGTACTGGCCGAAATACGAGCTAAAAACCATTCAATGGTCAGTGCGCGCGTCTTACGGTGACGGTCTATGGCGCACGGCCTAATAATAATTATTGGGTGGCGCTTTCAATGCCCCACGCAAATTGACTTGTGTCACTCATGTCTCATACTGATCTTATAGTTACTGATTTGTCACTGGTGTCCAGTGTCGGTGATCAAAAATTGAATCAAAAAGGTGTTAAATTTCGGTCAAGGAAACGGCAACATCTTTGACTACATACTATCTAATAGCTTTAGGAAAAGAATTCACCTAACCATGTGCTTTCGCACCACTTCGGGCGCGCTTGTTTCACAAGTCAAGAAAAGCACCTATCCACGAACCCCGATGGGAAGGTTCGTGCGCGCGTGCGCAGTGCTTACAACAGCGTCTATGTAGCACAGGTAGTCTTGGCACTTCTCCCTCCAGTATGCAGTAACCACTTTTCAGATTTCTATAGTGCATAGTGACAGTGTATAGGGGTTAATTAGGTATAAACTACAGTACAGCTGTACTTACACCTACATTCACAAGCATGCAAGCTCACCTGGTCTAATGAGCGGGAAACGGAGGACAAGGTCATAGTCACGTGACCTCATAGGCTCATAATCACGTGACCTCAGACCCAATCAATGATCAATTAGGTTTGGGCATGGTCAGCCCCCTGTCACCCGATCTTGAGGTGACGTACGACACCTCGTTTACGCAATCAACGTCTGAAAGGCTACACACGTCGCATATGAGGACAAAAGCGCGGGTAATTTTGGCACCACTGTAGAGTGGTGCCAAAATCGTTGGGTGGGTTCATGGCTAGAGCCCTTTTTACCGCCGTGAGGCGGGCGCGCGCTACTGCAAGCGCAAGGGCTCTGGATAGAGCAAGGAAAAGAATAATGGCAATGCTGCTCAACATTGAACATCTCTAGCTGCTACCTAAAAAACTTCGTATTACTATTAGAAACTTTGAGTTTGAACATCTAAATGTCCTCAACTGCAGTTAACTAGACAAACGTCTTAATCGTGCAGTCGAGGGAAGCCAAATCTGATCGCGTCCCTACCAATATCTGCATTGAATGTGTGTAATACTCACATGTGAACAATCCGGCTTTTACTAATTCGCTCGCCCAAAAATTATCACGTGACTTTGGTTTTTACGGTTTTGCAGCCGAACAAAACGGTTTTACATTTAAACCCTAATCCCAACCCTAGGCCTAACCCTAAGCTAAGAGTAAGGGGTCGTTCACATATTATGTATTACTTGTAGCGCGATGCGTTACTGTGCTGCGCCGCGCACTCAATGAGGCTTCTCACAGCTAGATCGGCGAGATGCTACTGTGCTGCGCCGAGCTGCCATGAATTGACATCGTCAATTAAATGTATTACGTAATAAATTTGTTGGCAATTTTTACCCCCCCCCCCCCCCCCAGCTCCGTAATCAGTTTTACACATAGCTATTAGCTATTGTGTCAAAATTACACTAGCGTAATCGTTTGGAAACCCCCCGGCCCCTCGGCTGATTACGTAATATATGAACGACCCCTAACCATAACCCCAAAGCTATCCTTAACCTTAACCCTAACCCGAGCCCTAAACAATCAAATTCGTGTTTTACTAGCCTGTCACTTGACCAAAACGGCTATTACTAATTCGCTCGCCCAAAAATTTCACGTGACTTTGGTTTTTATGGTTTTGCAGGGCCTTTTCTCAAGAATTTTCTTAAAATTTGGGCGATAAGCGATTTAGTAGGAGCGGTAGAATCCGGTCAAACTCTGGCTTACGTAATATATAAACGTCGGACTTACAAACAAAAATATAATGTTTCTCTTGAAGTACCCCCTTTTATATCTAATTCTGATTCCTCTAATAACTTAATAACATAACTTAATAATATAACTTAATAATATAACTTAACAATATAACTTAATAACCTATTGTGATCAATGTATGGTTGGAAAGCCCCCCTCCTTTTCATTACGTCATTACTCTTAAGGCACAATGTAAGTAGACATTACGCAATATCACATCATTATCAATATCAAGGATACATGTTTTCAGGAATTTTTATGAAAAATAGTGAACGGGTTGAAACCGAGAGCTACAGCACCTGATCACTTGTCAAGAGACATTGAACTGCACTTGTCACAACTGAAGTATTTCAGTTCGCTGAGTGATTGTGTATGTGGATTGTTTATATTTTGTATTTGTCTCCTGATTACATTACAACAATTTATTATATAACTTTACTATTTGTATGAGAATCCATTGTTTCTGTGCATGTAAAATGATGGAAATGATTAAAGTGCACATAATTTGTGAGTGGTATTTTAACAACCAATATAAGAGAATAACGAGCTCGATATTGTTCAATAATACATGGCAAGTTAGAGCAACGGAGTTGTATTTATAGAAGCAATGTAATATGCTATAAAATCAATCAGGCTGAGCTGAAAGATCCATTAAGGCCATCCATGTGATTACTCAATACTTATATAGTTATATAGTTATATAAGCTAGTACAACAGGAAGATACGATATGTAGTATCGTAAGGAGTTAAATACAAAGGTACGATATGAAGTATCGTACAATAATGGAACCACAAAACTTCACAAGCAGTCAGTACTGTAAGTGTATCGGGATTATGAACACGATAAACGGGTATCGCTCTCAACTCTTATACACAATTATGTGCAGTTATATTACTTTCAATTCGATCGAGTGAGGTGCAGTTATATTACTTTCAATTTGATCGAGTGACTATAACTTGAATCCTAAGTAAGGGATGTACAAAGGAAACAGAATATTCGAACAATAAGTCTCGAAAGTAAGAATAATCAATTTTCATCAACAAATCAAACTATAGTGGCTCGTCGGCCACGTGACAGTGTTCTTGGCAGCGGTAACTTTTATAACCGTAACCTCAAATGCTACTCGAAGAACTAACTCTAACGGGGCAAGCGAGCACTAACAGCACTGCGTCACGTGGCACCACATTGTTTGAGTATAAAATAGGCAAGACACCTCACATTCTGCAGGTCAATTTGATTGACGTACCTGCAGTCGGCGATGGAGCAGAAAGTCAACCTGTGTGCACTTTCTCCTACGAGAAGAGCACGCTTCACATGTTCTGGCGAGCTTTCCTTTATAGGAGGACTCTAATGAAAGTAAAGTTACTTTAGGAATTATAATACGAGATTTAGCTAAAGTAAAGTAAAGTAAAGTAAAATTTATGAATCTGACAAAGCATTGCGCTATCACAGTAACCATCTAACGTATTATAGGTCGTTCACATATTACGTAAACAATATTTTAGCAATTTTTACCCCCTTCCCCCCCCCCCTCGGCTGATTACGTAATATGTGAACGACCCCTTATCAGGATAAGGAAATGTTCTACGTTTCAATGTAACAACATCGTATTCATGATATCAAATTATTTGTAATATAGTTGAAAGTATTAGAACAGTTGTTACCATGGTTACTAATTTAAAAAACTCAAGTGAGGACGATCGTAGGGAGTCTGATCTAGTTAGTTAGTAACACTGTTTGTATTATCATTATCAGAAATGACGAAAACATGTATACGTCACCCCACTGTACATGAATGAAGTATATTCCAAAAAAAAAACAATTAAGAAAAATATCTACGAAATGTTTTTTCAAAGCAGCTGCAAACAATTTAGTATAACAAATAAATATCTTACGAACTCTTTGATCGGTCTAATAAACGTGCATCATTATGTAAGTTTGAGGAAAGTAAACTCATTTAGTCAAGTTCATTTCAGTTCTACTTCTTTTGAATAGTGTTCAAGTTACTCATTTCAATTTCAACAACCCTCCCCTTCGGTTTGGTAGATAGTTGAATAGGCAATATCCTAGGGTCCTTTCTATTTCTGATGAAAATCCATGCCACATTTCTGCAGGATCTACTCCACAAGCCACTGAAAAACTCACTGTATAACACAGGGTTAATTACAGAGTTGATGGGTAGAAATACTATTGATATGATAGGATAGTGGGGGGTTGCGTCAATAATAGCACCAGAATGCAGACAGCAAACTATGGTTACTGGTAACCAGCACAGCAGATTCGTGCAAATAATGACGGATATTTTCTGCTGCAACCGTCTGTTCCGTTTCCTTACCTTTTGTCCTGTATGGGATGTATCCTGGGTAAGGACCCTGGAAGAAGCTTTAGTGATCGTGTTTATCAGAATATAACACACAGAGATTATAACAAAGCAGATTATGTTCATTGTTAAAATAGTCCACGTGTAGATACGCTGAGGGTCATCCTCTTTAACTAGGAATTTAAAGAGGCAGACTCCTTCATTTCCGTAGTGTATCACCTCCGTAATCATTAGAAAACATTCCGTTCACAAGGTCATTTATAGCTGCCCACTTGAGAGAATCCCCCTTTATATTCCCGTAGTACCCTTGCAACACGCTCAGATGGATTTCTTTTCTAGGAGCTCCAATAAACAATCTCGCTGAAGGGTCATAGGTCATACCATTGACAAAGAAGTCTTCAAACTGTTCTAGCAGCGGCGCTACAGCTATGATGACTGACATCAGAACGATGATAGATACAAGGAAGAAGATTCTGAGGATGGCTCGCTTGTTCGCTCTATAACTAATCATAGACCCATTCTTTATCTCCGCCAATCTAGCTAGACCGAGATTTGTCATGGTAACCAGAGAGATCTGGTAACCAACAGTGCTGATAACACCGATCAAGGAACAATGAGCACTAGTGAGCCATTCCAGTCTCTCAATACAGTAGCTATTCCCGTACACTATCGTGTCCATTACCGCTATATTCATCAGGTAAACTCCTGTTAGCAGATCTCCTATGTTTATGAGAAGCATCAGCATTTTGTTGTTTAGAGCTGCTTTTGACATTTTATCATTGAAATCAGTTGAAGTTTTGAATATTGTAGTGAGGTTCAGAACTATGGCCAGGAGAGCTAGAACCCAACATAGGACCTTGAGAAACATGTTCTGTAGGATATCCTTTCCGCAGTCAGAGTTACATTCATCAGAGAAGTCCTGACAATCTGTGTTTCCATCACACTTCTCAGTAATGGGGATCAGCTGTTCTTTAGATTTACACTGAAACACGTTAGTGCAGTTCTCTTCATCAGAGCCGTCCCCACAATCATTCACCACATTGCAGACTTGGTTATAGTTTAAGCAAATGTTATTATCACAGCGGAAGTAATCGTTTTTGTAATGAGCACCTGATTTAGTGACGAAAGAAATGAAAGAATTGTCAGCCACGGTGTATATTCTGTTAAGATATTGCTGAGGACAAGAATTGTATTGGATCTTGTTTTTCAAGGGGCAAATAGAGTCTTCACAATACCCTGCACAACTCAGTGTCACGTAGATTTCTCCAAAGGTATGATCGCAGTTGATGGTTTTATTAGGACGGAAAATTGTTAAAACTGATTCGACTCCGAAGACCTCCATGCCTGATAGATTTACTTCACTGACAACGCATTGCCCTGCAATCTCCTGCAGGCTCTCAAGACCAGGCAAGCAATACAAGAAAACCTTCTCAATTCCCGCTGCTTTATTAACAGTTAATGCGTTGTTAAATGTGGATGTGATAAGATGTGAGCTCTTACAGATCCCTTCCTCGTGCCCACAGGTATCAATACCATCACAGAGATCTTTAAACTCTACGAAGGCTGTCTGGTCGTTCTTGCAAAGGAGGACCTCCTCACAGGGTTGATTAACTGACACTACATTGCGCTTAGTCCGACCAATACCACAAGTTTGCCACCCATCCTCCTCATCAATCCCGTCTAAACAGTCCTCCACCCCGTCCCCCACCCACTCCAGAGGTATTTGCACTGCCTGCTCGTGCTTGTAGGCTCTGTGACACACCTTCTTTGTCATGGTGCGGCAGATGGCTAATGTCTCATCAGTCCCATCAAGACAATCCTCAATTGTATCACACATTTTGTGTTTATGTATCTCACAAGTTGCAGATAATGTTTCACATATTTGGTCTATGCCACTGTCACATAACGAGGGGACCCTCAGTTGGCCATGGCATACAAAATATTCGGATATGGTTGAGATATACCCGCCTACTTCACACGTCACTTTTGACCGGTTGGGATCTGTGCAGTTTGTCTGGTCCAGGAAGTTACTACACACTGGGATAATGTATGGATCATCGTAAATGTCGATTCCCCAGAGGGCGGTACATCTCGTCCTGTTCAGAATGGACACCACCCATCTGGAAGCAGTCTGTTCTCTAAATGAACGGGTAAACTTGTGGCATTTTTCGTGGCTTGGCAAGGACTCAAGATCTGGACACTTTATTTTTACCTCATTTGTTAACCACAGGTGAGAGTCCTGCCCGTTGCAGACATATTCGTACACATCACTTGGATTAACGTAATTCAAGTTGTGACGGTGACCAACACAGTAAACACCGTACAGGTAACCGCCACAGAAAGCTTCGTCTTCACATCTGTTATTGTAGTGGGCATCACACTTACCATTGCATACAGTAGACTGGTACACTACCTGGCCGCTCCTCAGCTGCACTGTGGTTCTTGCTTCATTCGTACCAGCACACAACTCCTCTGGTAGATCTAGATTATAACATCCTAGTCTAGATTTCGATTGGTCATGTATCGATATTGAATTGTAACATGGTTGATCAAAACAAATCCTGTCAGATGAGATCGTGCAGACGGGGAGATCTCCAGTGTACCACACTTTCTCTTTCACTTTCTCTTTCGCTTTCTCTTTCTCTTTCTCTTTTACTTTCTCTTTCACTTCCTGTTCAGTTGTACAAATATATTTGTTGCAAAATGTTGCGGAGTCCATTACTATATCCTGGGATTTCCCAAAACCACAGCCTTGGTAGAAATGAGGGTCGTTGTCACAGACCTTATCGAAATTAGCGAAGTTGGTAGTTTCATCAAGGGTTATGTAGAGAGTGTGAGAGTAGGGGCACTGGAGTACTGTCATACCCAGATCTTCAAAGCACACTCTCTTAAGGAAGTTATTCCTCTCAACTATCGGACATGATCCGCTAAATGTACCGCAAAACAAATGTGTAGTTCGTTTTACCTGGTTGTTAATAGTATTAGTGTGTTCTATCTTGTTAATGGTATACAGCGTGCTTGCATTGTTACTAACATTGTGGTTAACATTGTAGCTTACATTATGGTCCGCTGGGCAGGAGATGTTGTTGAAAGTGAACATGGAGTTACCTAGCGTAGACTTAGAGTTAGAGTAGGGGCTGGGTTGTGCCAGCCAGCTGATTGCGTGGTTGTATCCCATTGTTCGGCAGAGGTGGTCAGGCAAACAGTCCTCTCCGTATGCTTCAAGGCCGTTCAGAACAGGCCCCAGCTTTGGTCCATCTGAACGATCAGCATGCCAAAACCGTTTGTTGTTTGGAGCCCCTTGCCGTTAAGCAAATAGAACTTTGCGTTGCCTGAGTGAAGAGGTTTTTGGAAATTGATTTCGTTCTCTTTTTCTGCAAGATAAAAAGAAGGTCGGATTACTGAAATTTACTCCCGATAACATGTTAGTAGTATATTAGTAGTAAATGCATCATATACTACTCATGTTCTAACAGCAGATTGTAGGTGAGTATCAGTGGCGTAACGAAAGGCCCTGCTGACCCCGCTGTGCAGGGGGGCGCCGTCTTAGGGGGGCGCCAAATCGTCGTTTGAATGTGGGACAATTTCGAAAACTTAACTAAAGTACTAGCAAAACTGCGCGTTTTGCTCTAGATACACACTTTTTTAGAGATTTTACCGGCGTATTCTCTAAAATCACCTAATTTGTTCAATTTTAGGGAGGGGCACCAAAAGGGGAGGGGGGCGCCAACAGGGGGGCGCTTTTTTTGGCAGGGGGCGCCAACAGGCAACGTTACGCCACTGGTGAGTATACGTTAGAGTAACATGCCGATGAGGCTGGGGGGGGGGGGGGGGGGGGGGGGGGTGTCATAAAATAGCATAAATGTAAATTTACCCAAAGGTTTTTATTTTTTCTCCATTGAAATTTATGCCACTTAATTTGTCCCCCCTTCTATACGTTTTCAAAATTTTCAAAACATTTTGTTCTTCAAATATCATAAAATCAGTACTAATCGGTTACCGATTAGAAGCCATCCTAGGTTTTTTATATCTACACAACAGCTTTATGCTAAATGATATGCAGATGCGGGAGGGGGAATGGAGGTCAAAACCAACTAGGGTCTAAAATAACCGAAATTTGGTATTATATGGCTACACAAATATAAAACAATAATAAGGTATACTTACTGCTGGATACAGTGGGAGAAGAGTTTAGCAGTATCAGTAGCATCCTCATCAGTAGCATCCTCATCAGTAGCATCCTCATCAGTAGCATCCTCATCAGTAGCATAATTCCGTAATTCTTCAGTGATCAGCAGAGGGAGTGCTGTCAGTTCAAATAACGTATCTTGTGATAAAAGTGTAGGTTTAAATAGTAAGCATATGCGTGCGGCTGTGACAAGAAACGAGTTAGAGGAGCTATTGTTACAGCTGGTTGTTTCTCCAGCTCCCAGATGAATGAGTGATGGAACTATAAGTATAAAGGCTAATAAATGGGCTGGTTGCATTCATTGTGCGAGTGCGAGTGCAGTAAAGTAAATTCTTGCAAAGAAGCACGTCCAAACCTGCTCCTTTATAATATTGTGTTTTTATAAATACATGGTTTCTTCCGTGCGATGAGATCTATTTAATGACAATGGGGACATTGAACAATAACCTGCGTGATTGAGCTATACCCGGATCATGTATAAGGTAGATTTGTAGCGCGATGCGTTACTGTGCCGCGCCGCGCACTCAATGAGGCTTCTCACAGCGACACTGGCTAGATCGGCGAGATGCGCTACTGTGCCGCGCCGAGCTGCCATAAATTGACATCGTCAATTAAAAGGTAGATCTGCAATAAGAGGGGGGGGGGGGGTAGGGGGGTTAGGGGGGTTGGGGGATGTCCGAGATCAATTTCAAAAATTTTTGATTTGTGATTTCACCAAAACCCATAACCTGTAACCATTATGGGTTTTGATTATGGGTTTTGGTCAAATACAATATACATAATAAAACACGAAAGTAACGTATATTCTTAGTCTTAGTTTTACTGGGCCGCGCTAAAGAATTTACTTTACTAACCTTGTAGCGCGATGCGTTACTGTGCCGCGCCGCGCACTCAATAAGGCTTCTCACAGCGACACTGGCTAGATCGGCGAGATTTGTGATTTCACCAAAACCCATAACCTGTAACCATTATGGGTTTTGATTATGGGTTTTGGTCAAATACAATATACATAATAAAACACGAAAGTAACGTATATTCTTAGTCTTAGTCCTACTGGGCCGCGCTAAAGAATTTACTTTACTAACCTTGTGGCGCGATGCGCTACTGTGCCGCGCCGAGCTGCCATGAATTGACATCGTCAATTAATACTAACCCTAACCCTAACCCAATCCCTAAAAAGCATATGTTTAAACCCTAACTTTAACTAACAAGAATTTCGCCGCTGTTAAACCACGTACGATCAATGTTCCCTACGATGTATTTGTATTTTGTGCCATTAATTCTTTCGAGTGAAAAGTGTGACTGGAAAAAATAATAAATGAGTGAGATTCGCGCATGGTAAAATTGAAAATTTATTTGACCAATGTAGCGCCGCGCGCACCATCGATAAATGAATACAGAAAATTGCGAAAAATAACTTTGCGAAGCTGAGGAACTTCACTGTAACTAATTAACACATGGCTACTCATTGGCTAGCGTCGCGCGCAGCGCGCAGCATAACAGATGCTTCCAATACATGCATAATTATAGGGGAGTGGTCTATATTGCGAAGGAGCAGACTTTAATTGTCGTCACCGTAGGAATTGCTCTAACCAGAGCCCTCTCGCTTGCAGTAGCGCGCGTATACACATGGCTATGTCATAGCCCATCGGAGACCTAGGAAGGTTCCTTACCAAAGCTCATGAACGAAGATTCCCTAAAGCGTCCTCCAAACAAATTCCTAACATTAACAATATTGCCAAATTATAATCTATGACTCGGAACACTTTCAGATAAGTTCATTTAAATTATTAAGTATTTTGAATCTCACTCTTAAGATTTACGGGGTTCATTGTATATATATACAGGGTGGCCCAAAAGTGACTACCCACACGCAACCTCTTAATAACTGTATATATACTTTATGACTTTTGGGTAAATTTAATTTTTTATATCTGGTCAGACATTACCATTGTAATTTGACTTTTGAATCGTTTAATCCGTTTAATCCGTTTATGTGAACCGTAGGACCGTCGGGCCACTTCATATATCCAAACCCGATTACTTATTTCCTACGATCTTTTTGCCTTCGAAAAAAATTGTACCAACTTTCTTATATACGGTCATATCTCGTGATCGAGACAGTTTTTCGCCAATATCTTGCCAGGGGAACAATTTAACTATTTGTCAATGTCATGGGGGTTATTCGGGATCAGCGTTAGAAAATACATCGATACAGGTTGGTTTTAACTGTCGGCGCGCGGGCGCGGGGGCCCTTTTAGAAAAATATTGAAGATCAAGTCATGTATATGGTAGAGTGATTTAGCACTCGCGCTCAGCAGATTCCGAGTCACCCTACATGCATGAAATAGGGTTAAATACACTTTACTGACAGTGACAAGTTATCAGCGAAAAGGCTGTTAAGATATAAATCACGTGACATGGCCATTAAAGGAAGTAGAACATAGAACATGGATATACGTTACCTGGGGACCCCAGGCCGGCTATCATACAGAGATTTGGCGGAATGACTGGCTGATTGCCGCCCAGTCTAGTAAGGCTCTTACTGATTCGCTCGCCCAAAAATTTCACGTGACTTTGGTTTTTATGGTTTTGCAGCCGTACGAAACGGTTTTTACATAAACCCTAATCCCAACCCTAACCCTAACCATAACCCCGAAGCTATCCATAACCCTTATCACAACCCTAACCCTAACCCGAGCCCTAAACAATCGAATTCATGTTTTACTAGCCTGTCACGTAACGTGACCAAAAATACACCGATGCAGATTAATTTCATCCCCAAAGTAGGTTACTCAAAGGGCCTTTTCACAAGAATTTTCTTTAAATTTGGGCGAGCGATTTAGTAGGAGCGGAAATATTTATGTAATGTAATTGTAAATGATATCATTTTATTTTGGTTTTGACAAGTAGCTCTGTATAAGAAATGTAACAGTAGACCACTTAGTGAGAGAGTTGCTTACTCACGTTGGAAAATGTTTGGTCATATACTTCGTAGTGCCAGCAACTCCCCAGAATTACGTTCTTTATTTTTTGCAGTTGAGAGTATGAGGGATATGAAGGGTCGTGTCGGGAGACACCAATGTAATTTATTAAAAACTCTTAAAAATGACTTATCAGATAGAGACATTAAACTTGTAAATACAGAAGACATTTATAATTTGATTTTTTTAGCCCAAGACTGACCTAAGTGGAGAAAGTTATTTTAGTTTTAGTAGGTTACTTATCAGATTTTTAATTTGTTTATACAATTTATTTATTTGAATATATAATAACATCTATAAACAAAAGAGCACCTAAAGAGGCTCAGCAAAGTGCTGGCCTATTTACGCTTACGAAGACTCATTCGTTCAATATGTCTCAAAGTAAATAAACTCCTCCATCCTACTCTATCTCTTGCTAAGTTCACTAAGTTGGTAAAATCATCTTCATTTTTCAAATAAATTTGTCTCTTAAATAGGTCCTTTTTCACAATAATATCATGCAAATTAGTCCTGTGTCTACCCACTCGTCCCTTTAGTGTTTGACATCCTAGTGTAGCAAATAACAGAGACTGGTAGGCAGGCGTGTCGTTGTCACTGCGTAGAACATGACCTAGCATTGTCCACCGTGCCTATTTATTTGAATAAAGTTTTGTAATAATAATAATTTGAAAAGTAGTATTATATAGTTTTCTGTATGTTTTGTAATTAAAGTTATAACAAGTTCAAAGTCAAGATTGCCAAAATTATTGAAATATAATTTATAGTTATACAATTAACATTATCGTGTCCTACGCCCTCGTGTCTTCCTTTGATCAGATTTAGCAGTTGCCAACCGTTTCATATCTTATCCAAGCTTAAATTCAATTCGTTTCTATCTTGCAGATCTTTACAATTTGATAGACATCATAACTATATGTACTAAAATAATAACACCATCAAGATCAATTATACACGAAGTGTAACTGTGACATAGCAAAATAATCCGCTACAACTTTGGTTTCTACTGAACGACCCTTTTCAGGATAAGGAAATGTTCTACATTTCAATGTAACAACATCATTTTCATGATATCAAATTATTTGTAATATAGTTGAAAGTATTAAAACAGTTGTTACCATGGTTACTAATTTTAAAACTCAAGTGAGGAAGATCGTAGGGAGTCTGATTTAGTTAGTCAGTAACACTGTTTGTATTATCATTATCAGAAAATGACGAAAACATATGTCACCACTCACCCCACTGTACATGAATTAAGTATATTTCCAAAAAAAACAGCAAAGAAAAATATTTACGAAACTTTTTTCAACGCAGCTGAACGATTTAGTGTAACAAAAAAATATCTTACGAACTTTTTGATCGGTCTTATAAACGTGCATCATTATGTAAGTTTGAGGAAAGTAAACTCATTTAGTCAAGTTCATTTCAGTTCTACTTCTTTTGAATAGTGTTCATGTTACTCATTTCAATTTCAACGACGATCCCCTTCGGTTTGGTAGATAGTTGATTAGGCAATATTCTCGGGTCCTTTCTATTTCTCGTGAAAATCCATGCCACATTCCTGCAGGATCTACTCCACAAGCCACTGAAAAACTCACTGTATAACACAGGGTTAATTACAGAGTTGATGGGTAGAAATACTATTGATATGATAGGATAGTGGGGGGTTGCGTCAATAATAGCACCAGAATGGAGACAGCAAACTATGGTTACTGGTAACCAGCACAGCAGATTCGTGGCAATAATGACGGATATTTTCTGCTGCAACCGTCTGTTCCGTTTCCTTACCTTTTGTCCTGTATGGGATGTATCCTGGGTAAGGACCCTGGAAGAAGCTTTAGTGATCGTGTTTATCAGAATATAACACACAGAGATTATAACAAAGCAGATTATGTTCATTGTTAAGATAGTCCACGTGTAGATACGCTGAGGGTCATCCTCTTTAACTAGGAATTTAAAGAGGCAGACTCCTTCATTTCCGTAGAATTCAAGCTTCCTCCGGCCGAGTGTATCACCTCCGTAATCATTAGAAAACATTCCGTTCACAAGGTCATTTATAGCTGCCCACTTGAGAGAATCCCCCTTTATATTCCCGTAGTACCCTTGCAACACGCTCAGATGGATTTATTTTCTAGGAGCTCCAATGAACAATCTCGCTGAAGGGTCATAGGTATACCATTGACAAAGAAGTCTTCAAACTGTTCTAGCAGCGGCGCTACAGCTATGATGATTGACATCAGAACGATGATAGATACAAGGAGGAAGATTCTAAGGATGGCTCGCTTGTTCACTCTATAACTGATCATAGACCCATTCTTTATCTCCGCCAATCTAGCTAGACCGAGATTTGTCATGGTAACCAGAGAGATCTGGTAACCAACAGTGCTGATAACACCAATCAAGGAACAATGCGCACTAGTGAGCCATTCCAGTCTCTCAATGCAGTAGCTACTCCCGTACACTATCGTGTCCATTACCGCTATATTCATCAGGTAAACTCCTGTTAGCAGATCTCCTATGTTTATGAGAAGTATCAGCATTTTGCTGTTTAGAGCTGCTTTTGACATTTTATCATTGAAATCAGTTAAAGCTTTGAATATTGTAGTGAGGTTGAGAACTATGGCCAGAAGAGCTAGAACCCAACATAGGACCTTGAGAAACATGTTCTGCAGGATATCTTTCCCGCAGTCAGAGTTACATTCATCAGAGAAGTCCTGACAATCTGTGTTTCCATCACACTTCTCAGTAATGGGGATCAGCTGTTCTTTAGATTTACACTGAAACACGTTAGTGCAGTTCTCTTCATCAGAGCCGTCCCCACAATCATTCACCACATTGCAGACTTGGTTATAGTTTAAGCAAATGTTATTATCACAGCGGAAGTAATCGTTTTTGTAATGAGCACCTGATTTAGTGACGAACGAAATGAAAGAATTGTCAGCCACGGTGTATATTCTGTTAAGATATTGCTGAGGACAAGAATTGTATTGGATCTTGTTTTTCAAGGGGCAAATAGAGTCTTCACAATAGTAATACCCTGCACAACTCAGTGTCACGTAGATTTCTCCAAAGGTATGATCGCAGTTGATGGTTTTATTAGGACGGAAAATTGTTAAAACTGATTCGACTCCGAAGACCTCCATGCCTGATAGATTTACTTCACTGACAAGTGACAACGCATTGCCCTGCAATCTCCTGCAGGCTCTCAAGACCAGGCAAGCAATACAAGAAAACCTTCTCAATTCCCGCTGCTTTATTAACAGTTAATGCGTTGTTAAATGTGGATGTGATAAGATGTGAGCTCTTACAGATCCCTTGCTCGTGCCCACAGGTATCAATACCATCACAGAGATCTTTAAACTCTACGAAGGCTGTCTGGTCATTCCTGCAAAGAAGGACCTCCTCACAGGGTTGATTAACTGACACTACATTGCGCTCAGTCCGACCAATACCACAAGTTTGCCACCCATCCTCCTCATCAATCCCGTCTAAACAGTCCTCCACCCCGTCCCCCACCCACTCAAGAGGTATTTGCAGTGCCTGCTCGTGCTTGTAGGCTCTATGACACACCTTCTTTGTCATGGTGCGGCAGATGGCTAATGTCTCATCAGTCCCATCAAGACAATCCTCAATTTTATCACATATCCTGTGTTTATGTATCTCACAAGTTGCAGATAATGTTTCACAGATTTGGTCTATACCACTGTCACATAACGAGGGGATCTTCAGTTGGCCATGGCATACAAAATATTCGGATATGGTTGAGATATACCCGCCCACTTCACACGTCACTTTTGACCGGTTGGGATCTGTGCAGTTTGTCTGGTCCAGGAAGTTATTACACACTGGGATCATGTATGGATCAGCGTAAAGGTCGATTCCCTAGAGGGCAGTACATCTCGTCCTGTTCAGAATGGACACCACCCAACTGGAACCAGTCAGTTCTCTAAATGAACCGGTAAACTTGTGGCATTTTTCGTGGCTTGGCAAGGACTCAAGATCTGGACACTTTATTTCTACCTCATTTGTTAAGCACAGGTGAGAGTCCTGCCTGTTGCAGACATATTCGTACACTTCACTTGGTTTAACGTAATTAAAGTTGTGACGGTGACCAACACAGTACACACCGTACAGGTAACCGCCACAGAAAGCTTCGTCTTCACATCTGTAGTGGGCATCACACTTACCATTGCATACAGTAGACTGGTACACTACCTGGCCGCTCCTCAGCTGCACTGTGGTTCTTGCTTCATTCGTACCAGCACACAACTCCTCTGGTAGATCTAGATTATAACAGCCTAGTCTAGATTTCGATTGATCATGTATTGATATTGACTGGTAACATGGTCGATCAAAACAAATCCTGTCAGATGACATCGTGCAGACGGGGAGATCTCCAGTGTACCACACTTTCTCTTTCACTTTCTGTTCAGTTGTACAAATATATTTGTTGCAAAATGTTGCGGAGTCCATTACTATATCCTGGGATTTCCCAAAACCACAGCCTTGGTAGAAATGAAGGTCATTGTCACAGACTTTATTGAAATTAGCGTAGTTGATAGCTTGATCAAGGGTTATGTAGAGAGTGTCAGAGTAGGGGCACTGGAGTACTGTCAGACCCAGATCTTCAAAGCACACTCTCTTAAGGAAGTTATTCCTCTCAACTATCGGACATGATCCGCTAAATGTACCGCAAAACAAATGTATAGTTCGTTCTACCTGTTTGTTAATAGTGTGTTCTATCTTGTGTTCTATCTTGTTAATGCTATACAGCGTGCTTGCATTGCAGTCAACATTGTGGTTAACATTGTGGCTTGCATTGCGGTTAACATTGTGGTTAACATTATGGTCCGCTGGGCAGGAGATGTCGTTGAAAGTGAACATGGAGTTACCTGGCGTAGAGTTTGGATGTGCCAGCCAGCTGATTGCGTGGTTGTATCCCATTGTTCTGCAGAGGTGGTCAGGCAAACAGTCCTCTCCGTATGCTTCAAGGCCGTTCAGAACAGGCCCCCAGCTTTGGTCCATCTGAACGATCAGCATGCCAAAACCGTTCGTTGTTTGGAGCTCCTTGCCGTTAAGCAAATAGAACTTTGCGTTGCCTGAGCGAAGAGGTTTTTGGAAATTGATTTCGTTCTCTATTTCTGCACGATAAAAAGAAGGTCGGATTACTCAAATTTACTCCCGATAACATGTTGGTAGTATAAATCATATGCAAAAGCGGGAGGGTGAATGGAGGTCAAAACCAACTTGGGTCTTAATATAAAAAATAATAAGGTATACTTACTGCTGGATACAGTGGGAGAAGAGATTAGCAGTATCAGTAGCATCCTCATCAGTAGCATCCTCATCAGTAGCATCCTCATCAGTAGCACAATTTCGTAACTCTTCAGTGGGCAGACGGAGTGCTGTCAGTTCAAATAACGTATCTTGTGATAAAAGTGTAGGTTTAAATAGTAAGCATATGCGTGCGGCTGTGACAAGAAACGTGTTAGGGGAGCAATTGTTACAGTTGGTTGCTTCTCCAGTATAAAGGCTAATAAATGGGCTGATTGTATTCATTGTGCGAGTGCGACTGCAGTAAAGTGAATTCTTGCAAAGAAGCACGCCCAAACCTGCTACCTACTTTATAATATTGTGTTTTCATAAATTCATGGTTTCTTCCGTACGAGGGAGGGATATCCGAGATCAATTTCAAAAATTTTTGATTTGTGATTTCACCAAAACCCATTACCATGGGTAGAGTGGACCGTTGCCGGTGTTTCTCTTTCCCAAACAAAAAGAAATGATATTAGTTTGATTGACCGTCTGCAAATGAAAAATGATACCGAGATTTGCAGATATTTTGAAAAAGTCACGTGAAAGTCGAGTGTAGAGTGATTTATGATTAATCATCAGCCGAAGGCCGCTAAGAAAAGATAAAAGGTGGACAAAGTGTAGCAAATAAACATATAAATTTTAGCGCGATGAATAATAAGTCACAAATTTGTATGATGAGGTTCAAAGCAAACAAATTTAGTTATACCAAGAACCATGATGAGACTGGCTTGAAATGAATGATGATTTGATCGAAATGATTACAGGTTGATCTTACCTGGGGACCCCAGGCTATCATGTTCATAAACATATAGTGATTTGGCGGAATGACAGGCTGATCGCCGCCCAGTAAGGTTGATCCTACGCTGTGTTGCTTGGATATTTCACGTGACTGGCAACTAAACATTACCATTCACCACGTGACCAAGTCAGGACCTATTGTAAAATAATGACTCCCAATATCCAACCAATGAAAAAGTTGGAACTGCTTACTGGGCCGCGCTCAGCCTGTCATTCCGCCAAATCTATATTATGTTAATGAACATAATAGCCTGGGGTCCTCAGGTAAGGAACTCCCTGAGCTGACATGACGATATAGAATACCATTGTTTTTGCGAATATTTGCAGTTCAAGAAGTTTGGGAATGATTGCATTGATTAATGTCTTAACATCTTTAGGTTAATAAAATCATTGAGATATCGGTGACTAAATTCACAAACAATCTATTATATTGTACATTTATAGCTTTGCGCATAAATAATAAAAAGTATGCAGTAGCATTATTAAAGATATTATAGCTTTGCGCATAAATAATAAGCAGTATGCAGTAACATTATTAAAGATCCTGATTTTACCAATCAGAAGGCTTAATACCACCACGTGCTCTGACCAGAGCCCTCTCGCTTGCAGTAGCGCTCGAAACTACCACGTGCTCCTTGGCTGCTTGTATCAAGTACTGGTAATATCGAAAAAAACAATAATTTGTCAAGGGGTTTACAAAAAAAAAGTACTAACCGATTCTGAGTGGAGTTGGGTTAAAAACATATAAGAGATACGATGATTTAACTTGTAGAAGCTTTCAATAAACATGTGTTAATCGTCGTCAGCTGAATGTGATGTGGTGGACAATGCTTATATGTGATTGAGTGGTGTCAGGGATGGAGGGTGGGGGAGGTGTGGGTGGGAAAGTGAAAATTACAGTACAATGTCAATAAAAATTTAGTCTTCTGTTGAGGTTGAGAAGGAAATGCCAGATGGTCTGGACTTTAAGGATTTGGCAATTTTAGGAAGAATGGGGTCCCAGAGGGAACTACATTTGGGTGCGCGGTCTGTTCTGTTCATAGCTGGTTGTCGTATTTGTATAGCTGCGTGTTCTGTGAGGTCAAGTTGGGAGCGTGAGGTGAGGGATTTGAGGACTTCGATGTTGTTCCAGGAGATGGTGTGGCCGGTGGTCAGGGCATGATGTGCAGGGGCTGATTTGATTCTGTCTGTGGATTCGTCGATGGCGTTGTTGAGTCTGTAACATCGTTCGTGTTCTTTCATGCGGTGGACCAAGGGTCTGTAGGTCTGTCCGGCGTATTTGGAGGGGCACTGTGAGCAGGAAATTTCGTAGATGGTGTTGGGAGTGAGGTGAGTAGGGGGTGTGGTCTTCGTTTTGGTGAGGAGGTTGCGGAGGGAGGTAGCAGAGGAGTGGGTGACTTTGATGTCGTGTTGTCCGAGTATCTTGGAGATGGGTTTGGATAGGGAGGGATGGAAAGGAAGAGAAACACTAAGGGCATGTTCACGGGTCTGTCGGTTGAATGAGGCTAGGGATTGGTGGCGAGAGGGGTTGGTGAATTTCCGTTGTACTTCGTCCATGATGGTGGTGATGCGGTGAGGAGGGAAGCCGTTCTGGAGGCAAACGTGTCGTACTGTCTGGAGTTCGTCGTCAAGGTGTTGGGGTGAGCAGATGTTGTGGGCTCTTCTGGTCAGTGATCGGATAACTGCGTTCTTAGATGAGTTGGTGGTGCAGGAGGAGTACTTGGTGTAGAGGTTGGTGTGGGTGGGTTTTCTGTAGACTGATGTGGATTTGTCAGGGTGGATGAGAACGTCAAGGAAGGGTATAGTTCCGTCTGTAGAGGGATGTTCTTGGGTAAAGTTGAGGTCTTCAGTAAGGGAGTTAAGGAATGTAAGGAAGGATTCTGCGTGGTTTCTGTCTCTGAAAGATCCAAGGCCGTCGTCAACGAAATGGGAGTAAGTGTTCGGAGGGTCAGGACATGAGGATAAAGCTAAGGTCTCGATTTCAGCAAGGCGGATTTCAGCTAGTTCAACAATGAGGGGGGATCCCATTGTACCACCTTCGTCTTGGGAGTAGAAGGAGCCGTTGAATTCAAGGTATGAGTTGTCAAGGCAAAAGTTGATAAGGGAGCCTATGGTGGTGGTGGTGACATTGGAGGGAAGACGAGAGGGGTTCTGTTCAAAGGAGGAGATGACAGTTTTGAGGGCTAGGCGCATGTCACAGGAGGTGTACAAGGATTGGACGTCTAAGGAGGCGTGGTAGTGGAAGGAGGGATTGAGAGAGGAGTCGAAGCGATGTTTGAAGTCGGAAGAGTCTTTGAGGCGTAAGGGGTTCTGGGCTAGGGGTTTGAGGAAAGATGCGAGGACTTTGTGGAGGGCTTGGAGGGGGGTGTTGTAGAAGCTGACTACGGGACGGATAGGTGCGCCGGGTTTGTGTATCTTAGGTTGTCCGTAAAGTTGAGGCCATCTAGGATGTAGGTTGCGCATCTTGTGGTATAGGTCGGTCGTGATCTTCTTGTCGGTGTGTAGTTTCTTGAGGACTTTCTGTAGTTTAGTGGTAACGGATTGAGTGGGGTCTTTCGTTAAGAGGGTGTAACTACCTGAGGATAAGTGGTCGGTAACTTTGGTTATGTATTGATCGTGAGTAAGTACAACAGTGGCGTTGCCCTTATAAGCAGGAAGAAATTTCAATTCAGATTTCTTAGATTTTAAAGATTTAAGAGCGGTACGTTGTTGTGGAGTCAAATTGTCGGTGGTCATGTCACGTTTATTGTCAAATTTAGATAATACAGAGGTGACCTGATATGTGGCTGAGGCTTCCATGCCTTCTCCTAGTTGTTTAGTGATATTCTGTATGAGGGGAGCCAGGTCGGGGGTAGGATCTGAGGTGGGTGTCGGGACGAACTTCAGTCCAAGGGAGAGTACGTCAGTTTCAGCTGTGGAGAGGGTCTGTCCAGAGAGGTTGATCACTGTTTTGGCTGTGGTGTCTTTCTTGGGGGTAGGTGAGGTCTTGAGGAGGGGACCATGAAATGTGGGAGAGGGTATGTCGAGCGTTTTTCTAACCGATACTCTTGAAACTTGAAACTTTTTTGCAGCTGATTTGGTCAACATCTAGACGCTCTGCAACATTTCAGATCTCTAACTCAATTTTAACGTGGTTTTTAAGGCACCTGAATATGGCGATTTTGGGTTTTTTCCCGAATTTCGTATAACAGTGCTGGCGCGTATTCTATGCAAATTTCTTAAAAATCTCTACATAAATATTTCTTATTCCTGTCATCTTTGACATTGAATGAGAATGTTTTGAACTAAAAATAAACTTTCTGAACGATTTTCGATGATTGTAACAAATTGTAGTGAAGTATATAATATATCTATATATGTATGTACTAGTGTAACCTGTGCCTACGGCCGGGACTTCACTATCGCAGTTGAAATGCAAAAGTATAAACCCGCCTATTATATTCGAAAGCACGCATTATATTTTCGTAGTTAAAACGGTGCGAAATTATGAACTCGCTCAGTCCAAACAGTCTGCGAACTATATATTACACAATATATAATTGTGGGTGGCGTCGTCTGCTGACAGTGCTCATTGAGCACTGTCAGCAGGCCGAGAGCTAGATACAAATTGAAACGACCGGTTGAGTCAGACAAATGCTTCAATCATGATACAAAACCATGATATCATGGTTTTGATTGCGAACTATATATTACACACTATATAAATATTGTATAAATATTTCACATTCTTTCATTCAGAGCCCGGAAATAATTATAACAAATAAGGCTTAGTTACGTGCCGGGCTCGCTAAAGCGTCGGGCATTTATATCGCCCGTAGCACTCAACTGCTCAACTGCAACAGCCAAGGCACACACACACACACACACACACACACACACACACACACACACACACACACACACACACACACACACACACACACACACACACACACACACACACACACACACACACACACACACACACACACACACACACACACACACACACACACACACACACACACACACACACACACACACACACACACACACACACACACACACACACACACACACACACACACACACACACACACACACACACACACACACACACACACACACACACACACACACACACACACACACACACACACACACACACACACACACACACACACACACACACACACACACACACACACACACACACACACACACACACACACACACACACACACACACACACACACACACACACACACACACACACACACACACACACACACACACACACACACACACACACACACACACACACACACACACACACACACACACACACACACACACACACACACACACACACACACACACACACACACACACACACACACACACACACACACACACACACACACACACACACACACACACACACACACACACACACACACACACTTTAGTATCACATTTGAGTCACAAAATGATCAATTAAACCACTTACTACCGACAGATTTAAAAAACTTAATAATTTTGCTTCATCATAGTTTTGTCGGCACTATACCGAAAAAACCAGTCGCATATCTCTTACCGTTTTCTTGATTTAACCGTTCGGAAATTTCCCACGGACAGACAGACACACACGCACCTTGGGATTATTAGTATAGATATATTTACCAAAACCCATAATCATGGGTAGAGTGGACCGCTGCCAGTGTCTCTCTTTCACAAACAAAAGGAAATGATATTAATTTGAATAACCGTCCGCAAATGCAAAATGATACCGAGAACGCTCGCTTTTCCCAAAAACAAAAATGCGATACAAGTTGATAAAGTTGGTTGAATTAAAAGTAAATAATTATACACTAATTTTGCCTCAGATTTATGTTACGTTTTGATAGAAATATTTTTAGAACATGAATAAAAGCCTGAAAAGTATAAATAAATTTCCATTATCAAGATCCATTTTTAATGTAACTTGAAAATTGATGTAATTATATTATTATTATTGATTCAATTTCAAAATGCTAAACGGAAACCCGTACAATAGTACGTTACCTCGTTATGAACACAATGATAGCATTGTTTAGAAAGAGAATAAGTAACCATTTTAATTTTAAGTGCTGCATGAAAAATTAAACAATAACATTAACTGTGTACAAAAGTATCAACTTAAATGTATCATTCTGATCTTGACGTACACGGAAAATATTTTGATCTTAACAATAATATTTCAAATGATGTTAACATCATAATAAATAAATTACAAGTTCAAACTGTCAATTTTGAGTTTTAGTTCTACCCAGTAAAAATGTACTGTTGCATCGATACTATATCCTAAAACTAAAAACGCATTTTATTTCTGCTCGTCTGGCTCTTATCGTCTGTGGTCAGTGTAATAAATGCCGTGAGTAAAGTTGGCTGAGAATTTTGTTGTCTCCGAATCCAATCTTGATATATTTGGTACCGAAAGTTGCTTGTTATAAGTGTTAATAAATTCGCTTGTGTACAGGTTTAAGAATTTGAAAATAAATTTTGACTAACAGTTTTTTAAAACGTGCTTCCCAGTGCATTTATGTTATTTATATTTTTGGCACCAAATTTATCAACATAGGAGACAAAATTCTGTGCTAACTCATGTAATGACTACTCATGTCATGAACCAAATTTGCAGCATTGATGAGTCTTTGACCAGATTAATATTATCCTAGAATAAAATTTATCAAAACTAACCGCAGGTTCAATTTAAAATCTTTGTCTTTTGAATTCCCTTTGATCCTTTCACTTCAAGTATATATAACCATTACAATCTCATACCCTTATGAACACATACTTCAAGTCTTATCTCTCAAATCACAGCCGTTGAGCTGTGTGTCGGCCTCGTTCTCTCTATAGATTAGATCAGAATGCGTTAATCTAACCATTTCGAACGAACCCTCTGCGCGCCTAGAAGAATCTTCAAGTCTGTATTAGAGATATGAAACTAAAACATCACGCTCTAACTCCTAAGATTTCAAATCTGTCCTTTCCATTTCGTATCCATTACTACCTGCCCGTCCCTCGTATCGTTCTAATTCTTCTTGAGTAGGTTCAGGGTATAGGTACCAGCCAGCAAAGTAAAGTATAGATGATCCAATACGGAGAATTATCTGCACCCAAACAAACCAAACCAGCAAACTGTAACGATTATTGGGTTATAAGGACACAAATTAATCGTGGCATATGCACTATGAGCGGTATCGTGATTTATTAATTATGTTGCTTATTAATTAATTGCTTATTAATTAATTGCTTTTTAATCAATTATGTTGCTCAAAAACAATATGTTAAAGTTTTTGGCGTACGTTTTTCACTCATTATTCCTTTTTGGAATCATACGAAGAAGGTTGCACAAACTATATTAAATTTCAACAACATAGACATTTTTCTATTCTTTATACTTTTGTACAAGTCTCACCTATCCAAATCGTACACCCAACAATTTCCCTGTTTCCCATCAAAGTTAGTCCTCCAGATAGTACAGGCGTTGTCTATGATGTACCCGAATAGGATGGGTGCTGGGAGGGTTCCTAGCACTCTGGTGATAAACTGTCTCCAGCCCTGAGCCACCGTTCTATCCACCTCGCCTACAACTCTCTGCAAATTTATAAATACTTGTTTAAATTTAAAAAGATTAATTAGGGTGAACCATGTAGATGCGTAGAATCACCTTGTTGATATCCACATTGCCCCTTTTTGTAAATTTTCAAATGCCTGGTTAAAACGAATATTTTTGTAAACCCATGAACAATATTTTTGTATCCAACAATAACAATATTCACGTTGTCGTCACCACTCTCTGTATAGTTAAAAAAGGGAAACTGTTGGTGAAATAAAACCAAAAATACAAACGGTAATTTGCTCTTGATATCGCCTCGATTATATTAGCATAAGTGTTTAAATAAAAGTAAAATTAAAAGTAAATATACCTGATAAACAGTAGCATGAGCCGCGTACCCAGAGAAATTAATCATAGTTCCTATGACTGACAGAGTTAGCGAGATGTAGAGCCGGGTCTGACACCTGGAACCACACTCTCCCGGCACCACTGTCTTCCCTGCTGTACACCCACATTCTGAGTACTCTTTTACTCCCTGTAGTTAAATATGTTATACACTCTCCCGGCACCACTGTCTTCCCTGCTGTACACCCACATTCTGAGTACTCTTTTACTCCCTGTAGTTAAATATGTTATACACTCTCCCGGCACCACTGTCTTCCCTGCTGTACACCCACATTCTGAGTACTCTTTTACTCCCTGTAGTTAAATATGTTATACACTCTCCCGGCACCACTGTCTTCCCTGCTGTACACCCACATTCTGAGTACTCTTTTACTCCCTGTAGTTAAATATGTTATACACTCTCCCGGCACCACTGTCTTCCCTGCTGTACACCCACATTCTGAGTACTCTTTTACTCCCTGTAGTTAAATATGTTATACACTCTCCTGGCACCACTGTCTTCCCTGCTGTACACCCACATTCTGAGTACTCTTTTACTCCCTGTAGTTAAATATGTTATACACTCTCCTGGCACCACTGTTTAGTGTTTTCCCTGCTGTACACCCACATTCTGAGTACTCTTTTACTCCCTGTAGTTAAATATGTTATACACTCTCCTGGCACCACTGTCTTCCCTGCTGTACACCCACATTCTGAGTACTCTTTTACTCCCTGTAGTTAAATATGTTATACACTCTCCTGGCACCACTGTCTTCCCTGATGTACACCCACATTCTGAGTACTCTTTTACTCCCTGTAGTTAAATATGTTATACACTCTCCTGGCACCACTGTCTTCCCTGCTGTACACCCACATTCTGAGTACTCTTTTACTCCCTGTAGTTAAATTTTTTGCACCCGGTGTAACTGTAACCAGCCAACACAACAAAACCGATCAAACGTACTTCATATCGATTTTTGTTGAAAAATTTGATTTCAAGGATTTCGACTAAGAATTCACATATAACACTATGGTAACTATGGTGATTCCAGATTTGTGGGGTAAGACTCACTGATTTGATGTCAGCAGGGTCGTTAAGCTCTCCTCCCAAACAGCCAGCATGACACTGGGAGAAGTAGGTGGTTTGATCTGAGGTGTCACACACGAAAGAGGGGAATACTGTGTTGCATTTACAGTCTTCGTTACATGTGTCTAGGAACGCCGGGGTACTGAAAATGTTTCATGTTAAAAACTAGTGGCCATTTAACAACTGAATTGAAATCGAAAATTGGACATAAGATCAGCTTGATCACTGTAAAATTGTTATTTGCAAGTACAATCTCAATATTTCTCAACCCTCACTCCAATATCCAAAACAATAAACAAAAAACTCCTGATCACCAAAAACTCTACCTTACTGCACTAAATATCGTGCGCTAAAATCCGCCCTAAAATACTGCGCTAAAATACTGAACAAATACTCGAATACTGACATACATAAAAACGTAAAGTATAGAAAACAAAATTAATCAAGATCAGAATATAAACAGTTGGAACTGCAACTGCCAATATGACCATACAACAATTTCGTCTAACTTCAAGAAAGGTATTAGGTTGACTTCAACAAAGGGATTAGTCTGACCTGGCATTGCTGTTGGGATATATAATGTCGACTCCTCCCACTGTATTTGAGTCACAACGGTAGAAAAGACTTGCTGTAAAGGGGGTGGACACTAGGACTGCTACCGCGTAAATTAGCAGCAACTTTTTAGCTGAAATATTGAAGTTTGAGTGAGAACGATTTAGAAGATGATTACATGATACCTGATGATCCGTTAATGAGATCAGTGAATGAATTTGATAGGAAACCAAGACTGAAAATCTTAAATAAGAAGTAAATATGGCACGAATGATATTTGTAAGGTAAAAATGGACTAATGATGAAGGCTATAACTCAGAAACATAAAGAAAGAAATTGATAAGACTAGTTTAAATCTATAACTCACGATGCCAATCTTTGATCCTCATGATAGCTCCACCCAGGACAAGACCCAAAACAAAAGCAACCACGTTTGTTACTCCAATAACTGTTCCAACCTCAGAGAACCCTAGTCTGAAGTAAAATCAATGAAACAAGAAATTTAATTTAAGCACATTTTACAGAATAAAAACTTTTTTATGTGTTATGAATTGTTTTACATCTTTTTATTAAAAAGATGTAAAACAATTCATAACATATAATGTCCATTTGGTGTATGACTTTTTTGTCCTTGACTGCTAATGGGAAATATATATATCTTCTGCTTGGTTTGTCATTGGAAATGATAAAATTGAAGGGATTAAGAAGAAGTTAAGAAGGAGTTATAAGACAAGAAGTTATAAGACAAGAAGTTCTGTGATCCACACCCTGGTAAATTTATGATCGAGCTCGGACGATCCTGTATTCAACTCACCTAAAAGCTATGGCATACATCTTTGGAAGGTAACTTATAGATCCAATCTGTAAGAAAACAAGTGCGTCCCCAAACACAAGGCAGTTCAGGGACTTGTTCTTCAGTATCCTCTTCGCTACAGGGATCGTATCTCTGGTTATATCCAATATCGAACGATGGAGTTCGTTCTTCTTTTCCACTGCAGTTGTGATACCCTTTTTTATCTTGTCTGATAACACCCTCTGCAATGGTTGGAATATAAAATGGCATAATCTGGTGTAACTATAATCTACAATAATGTGATATTGAATGTCTGCAAGACTATAATCTAGTCTAATAATGAGAAAAAAGAAACAAGCTTGCTTTGAATTACAAAACACACTATACCACTGACCTTAGCAGCAGGCATCTGAGTAGGAAACAACATGACAATGAAGCTCACAAAGAAGATCACCACAGCCGGCACCAGGAACCCTAACCACCAGGCCCCCACCCACTCGGGTCTGCTGGGGTTCATTCCCTCCGGGGGGTCCAGAGTCACGTACATGTCAAGGGAGGCCCCCGCGAACAGCACTGAGATGGGGAACCCTACAAAGGTGGGTTTAAATTTCCCAATTGGTCAGACTGAGCAGGTTGAGCTGTAGTCATACATGCAGTTCTGAGGTGTTAAAACATTTTCAATACTATCTTCAGTAACATCCTGAATCAGAAACTCGGTTAATATCAGTTCCTAAAAAGAAGAACAATGGAAATGAACCCTACCTACAAAGGTGATTATGTACAGGAGGGAGATAGCGATACCAAACTCTTTCTGTGTGTACATTTCGTCCATGTAGGTGGGGCCAGCTATACCCGGGGGTGAGCCACCTATACCCTGTGTTAACATTGTTTTAGAAGGATTGTATGAATTACCGTTTGTTCAATATGAATCAATCTGGTATTAACTCAGACGGAAATTGAATTAATGTCCTTGCTAGCAAATAAACCCATAAAATGTTTTTCAATCATACACAATTTCAAATAAAATTTCCCGTCTCTATTTACCAAGACAAGAGATCCAGCAACAAAGAGCCAGAACAGCCCGTGGTTCCGAACTGCATAGCTACCATCTGTCTGAGGCGGTGGACCGAACCCCTTTTCACTAAGGTCACATAAACCTCTGATACCCTCCATACTCGGTACAAAGGCGTCCTTGTTCATTTCAGGATACTGAAATCAGGCAGTTTGTTTGATTAAAACCTTTGCTAGATTGATTAAAACCTTTGCTAGATTGATTAAAACCTTTGCTAGATTGATTAAAACTTTTGCTAGATTGATTAAAACCTTTACTAGATTGATTAAAACCTTTGCTAGACTGATTAAAACCTTTGCTAGATTGATTAAAACCTTTGCTAGATTGATTAAAACCTTTGTTAGATTGATTAAAACCTTTGCTAGATTGATTAAAACCTTTGCTAGATTGATTAAAACCTTTGCTAGATTGATTAAAACCTTTGCTAGATTGATTAAAACCTTTGCTAGATTGATTAAAACCTTTGCTAGATTGATTAAAACTTTTGCTAGATTGATTAAAACCTTTGCTAGGTTGATTAAAACCTTTGCTAGATTGATTAAAACCTTTGCTAGATTGACTAAAACCTTTGCTAGATTGATTAAAACCTTTGTTAGATTGATTAAAACCTTTGCTAGATTGATTAAAACCTTTGTTAGATTGATTAAAACCTTTGCTAGATTGATTAAAACCTTTGCTAGATTGATTAAAACCTTTGTTAGATTGATTAAAACCTTTGCTAGATTGATTAAAACCTTTGCTAGATTGATTAAAACCTTTGCTAGATTGATTAAAACCTTTGCTAGATTGATTAAAACCTTTGTTAGATTGATTAAAACCTTTGTTAGATTGATTAAAACCTTTGCTAGGTTGATTAAAACCTTTGCTAGGTTGATTAAAACATTTGTTAGATTGATTAAAACCTTTGCTAGATTGATTAAAACCTTTGCTAGATTGATTAAAACCTTTGCTAGATTGATTAAAACCTTTGCTAGATTGATTAAAACCTTTGCTAGATTGATTAAAACCTTTGCTTATCAGACAAGTTGATTTCTCTTGTAGCCCATTGTATGTAGTTCCCTGTCTCTTAGTCTAATCGTCATAGTTTTTATAAAAGTCTTATATTTCAAGCTTGGAAATACCGTATTGAAGTAATTTAGTCACTTAGTTATAGAAACCTCTGCAAATAGAGTAGCCATGGCTGGTAGAAGACACGACAATACAACAGCAAACATGCCAATAGCTATCCACCGGATTTTCTTAGAGCTGCAGTAGTTGGCTAGGATAAGTGAGGCGAAGAGTCCAGATATGTCGTTCCCAAGGAGGATTACTCCTGAAAACGATAAATTATCATTAAAATCATGCTTTGTCCAGTAGCATGAACCCAGCTGTTATTCACAAAGACAAATTGTGCAGCTGGAGAACATGCCCGAAGCAAAATCAAATTCAATTGGTCAGTTGTCTAAATATTCGCTATTGTCGTCAAATTATCATTTGCACCATGGACCATATTTCTCAATTATTTCCTGCCAAATCAAATCAATTTGTTGAAACTTGGCAGTTGATCGATTTTAATCAAATCATTAGACCATAATCAAAATGGGAGTTGATTTAACGAGAAGTTTAAATGGTTGACCGACAAATATAAATTAATTTTATACTTTATGCGGTTTGAAAGTGAAGCTTACAGTCTAACCTGTTTCTTTAGAGTTCAAGTTGAATGTTTTCTCTAAGGTTGTAAGGTATACGCTGAGGACTCCAAACGACATCACGGTAAACAGATTACCAATACCAAAGAATACAACAAATATGACCGGCTGGTTAAGACACTGAAATTGAGGAGAGGTTAGAGTCAAACTGGGCGTCAAACTGGGCGCTTCCTTGAAAAGGATATTGTCGTTCCTTGATACGATCGCAAAATGTAAACAGAAACAAAAACAAATTCTGCTCACCTCAAGAAACCTGGGTCTCCACCCAAACACACCCATTTGAGAGGTTTTGCGGTCATCCTTCTCTTCTACCTCACTGAAAGTAAACCAACGCTTTATTAACAGCCCGGGTTTGAACCCTTAAGGATCGAAACACTGCATATACAGATATAAAGTTCTCTCTTATGGATTAAGATTTAGATAGTGTGTCATTAGGGTGTGAAGGTAAGAGTAAAGGGTGTTAAGGTAAGAGTAAAGGGTGTTAAGGTAAGAGTAAAGGGTGTTAAGGTAAGAGTAAAGGGTGTTAAGGTAAGAGTAAAGGGTGTTAAGGTTAGAGTAAAGGGTGTTAAGGTAAGAGTAAAGGGTGTTAAGGGTGTTAAGGTTAGAGTAAAGGGTGTTAAGGTTAGAGTAAAGGGTGTTAAGGTTAGAGTAAAGGGTGTTAAGGTTAGAGTAAAGGGTGTTAAGGTTAGAGTAAAGGGTGTTAAGGTTAGAGTAAAGGGTGTTAAGGTTAGAGTAAAGGGTGTTAAGGTAAGAGTAAAGGGTGTTAAGGTAAGAGTAAAGGGTGTTAAGGTTAGAGTAAAGGCTAGAATCTACAGTTTATGTGTTAGCTGTTAGGGTTACAGAGGTAAGGTAGCCGGGAGGGATCCTGCAGCACGTTCAAGGTTTATCAACAAATTATTAACCACACCATTCATCTGTAGTTTGTAAAGGACGATACGAGCTCTCAGGCTGTTCCCTGTCAAATTCCATGTTCTATACCACCCAATAAATCAAAAAAAACACAGATTGAATTAGAAATATGCAGGAAATGGACAAGAAATGAACGAGAAAGGGTCGCGTTTGAGAGAAATTCAAGAAAACGGGCACCGTTCAGGATCCTCCTGCACGTATAAGGTTACCATATTGGTCTAAAACCAAGGTTAAAAACTGTCTTATCAACAAGTTGTTCGCCATACCCTTCATCTGTAGTTTGTAAAGGATGATACGAGCTTTCAGGCTGATCCATGTTAAACTCCATGTTCTAGTACGAGCCAAAAACAGATCGAAATAGAAATGGGCAGGAAATAGACTGGAAATGGACGCGTCAAATCAAAGAACGAAATCAGGCACCAATTTTTTGCTACTCAAATGAGGATACCTAAAGGCTCCAAATTAAGAGGTTAATACATGAGCTGTAAACGGTTTTATCTTACAAGTTCTGATAAGGTTCTGATAAACTTCACATCCATTCAATGAACACGGATTAGGAATTTAGCGGGAATCAAGGAAGGTGCAACCTCGCACATATATTGATTATAATTAAATGAAATGTTGTACGATTGAACGCATCTTAGAGTCTAGATTGTCATTCATGTTGGTTCAGTTCACCTTCCTATGACATGTCAATTACCACTAGCTTCGTAAATGAATTATTCTGAATTTAGAGAACAACTTACTATGTCATCTTTGGGGCCTCCGGATCTGTGCTGAAATCTTGTGCAGCTCTGTTGTGATGGACCTTACTGGAGTCGATGGAGAACTTAACTTTGTTGGAGCTCATAGCGAACTTTAACAAACAAGCAAAGAAAGGTTAATCGGGAATTACTTGCGGGAAAATAGTAAATAAGATTTATCAGGGAAAAGAACAAAAATAATTGCAAGATCAATCAAAAGTGCATCGTTATAATTGACTGTGCAAACTTAAATGTTTTTGATAGACTGATTGGACATCTTAGACTTCACCTACTAATTTAATCATTATTTACCTAGCAATATCGGGGTTATGTTAAGCTAGAAATTAATGGCCTATTAAGTCACAGTAAACGTTAATCGATACAATTGAAACATTAATTATATTATATTAAGATCCTTTAATTATTAGCATCGCCAAGAATAATGAGTTTTAGTCCTGAGCTGCAATCATTATTTAACACTATGGCATTTATCCAAGTCTCCAAAGCTTATTTGCAGCTTTAAATCTCACAGTAATAAAGATTATTATTGGCAGAGTATTACCTACAAATTACATTTTAACAACGTTGTTTTTAAGTGATGGTACGTGTGCATACTAGCATATTATGTGCATATTATGTACAACAACAACGTTAACCCATCAATACAACTGGTGATCTTATTACACGAGAGCGATGTGAATATAGCAAAAATTCGTTATAAACAACATCACAATTTTCAGACTCTCTCATCTTACGTTACTAAATTAACTACCTACATGTTAGCTACGTTGTTCAGAAGTTATGAAAAAAAGGAACACCTGCTGGTAAAAGTAAAACGAATTATAGGAGTCGTGTTCGTGATACAACACCAAATTTGCAACTGGTTATTTGTGACAGCAATCATTAAATCCATCATGCAATTTAATTCATTGATGCAACACAATCAAAGCAAATTAATCGCAACAATCAGCCTTAATTTAAAGATAAAAGATAAGGTTGTTATCAGTTTTTGTAAGCTGAACTTAAATTAATAATCACTATAAGTATATAATGGACACACTTGAAAGCTTAAGGACTCTCGCCCCGATAATGGGTTTGTGGCCATCAGTATAAAACGTCTGATCGATACTAGAAATCTGAATTGGTATTTATCCCCATACTATATTATATGCCAGACGTGAGCGTTGTTGGATATGTTAACTTGTTAATGGCGCACAGTTCTTGTAATTGATAAGATGTTGATAAGACATGGAATCTGCGAAAGCTGTATAATATGGTCAGCTGTTATTATTAGATCCTTCGTCATTAACTTCTTAAAAGTGAGAAACGCATATTTAGCATAAAATATGATGATAAAAATCAATCCAGTTTTCAAGTACCGACTATTATTTCCTCTAAAATTTAGTTTACTTCATGCTAAAAATTAAACGAAAGATTACAAGCTTTAATTTTTTAATTTCATTTAATTTTATTTCAAGCTGAAAAAGTTGATTGATTGATTCGTACAATAATTATAAAAACTTACATGTGAGCGAGATCTTTAACGTCAGATACAGCTTCGTTACGGATAACAACACCGTCCTCCAAACCTTTCCCCATTTCCTTAAAGATATTAGGTTTTTTAAGAGCCTTGACTTTGTTAGGTTTTCAGGCGTCCGTCACTAGGCCACTAAAGCATTTGAACCAGTCAAAAAAGTTTAAGTTGTATATTATCTAGTTTATTAGTTTTGTTGTAACTTTAACTTGTTTTAAACTAACAATTTTTGTTGTTGATATCGGAATTGAAAGAGGGACAAATTCCTTCGCTTCGACGATTTTAAGCTTCTGCAGTTTAGAATCGTTAACTATAATAGCTTGGTTATCTCATATCCAACAGTAAAAAACGATAACTTTAACCAAAACAGAGTTAAACAGAATTAAAGAATCTGACAAATTTAAATTACAAGTAAATAGAATTGTGTGTATGATTTTTATTTCAAATTTTCGACTAATGAACTTTTCGATTACGTTTTTCATGGCACTTGTTTTAGTCTTATGCCCGTATTTATTTCGCTGATTTCGATTTTATCGACATTTTTCCGAAGAATGAAGATAAAGTGTGAATATCGATATACTTACTTTAGGTTCATTTTGAATTAAAATAGCTCAGCATTCAGCTTGATATTGATGTTTCAAATTTTAATCTACCTCCTTTCATTTATATTTTAACCAAAGTCAGCCATAACTTTGGCTAGGACACTAAATTATAGTGCACTGCACATCTACTTCAGAAGATCCTTGCAATGTACTTTCGGCTGTTTATCAGGCATCTTACTATATATAAAGCGAGACGATATATCAACTTTAACGCGAATTTCTGCAAAAACCAGTCAACTGAAACTTTTTTGACTGGGTCAAATGCTTTAATGGCCTCCAAATCAGCATGAAAAAATAAAAAATTGGCCAAGAAATTATAATTAACTAGCAGGAACCCGTCTAACCCTAAAGTGGTGTCAAGACCGGAGAGACTAAAACAATTATTACCTATTTAATTCGCGTTTTTGACACTACTTGGGGGCCCAAATTTTGGGCACTAAAATTCTTATTCCTTGGCAAAATTGTTACTTTTTTATGCTGATGTGAAGGTCATTAAAGCATTTGGCCCAGCCAAAAAAGTTGTATTTCTTTTACGGTTTTTGCGGAAAGTCGCGTTAAAGTTGATGCCATGGTGTCAGTAAAATGGTACGGAACCCTATTGTCTCGCTTTATATATAGTAAGATTATTATAGGGTTTACAACAAATTACCACGGCCCTCATCACTTTATCTTGTTTGATTCCTAGGTCGTTAGCCAGCAAGCTTTAACTTGACCCTAAATCTCTGAAGATAATCCTTGAACCCTTACATACGGTTACAATATGCCATACTCCCAGCCTTGATCATACGAATTTTAAATAATATTCCGAACGACACTTTATCTCAATATTTGATAAATAGCCTGGTTGAATCATTAAATACTCTAAAAATGGTCCATCCCAATCTAGGACAGCTGATCCTGTACCTAATTTTAAAGTGATAAATAGAATGATAGAATTTTGAAGCTATATTAACCTTATCTTGAAGTTTGTAATTAGAACTTCCAAGCCTGTTTTTAACCTCTGCAAACTCAGCTGATATTTTGGCGATTGTCTTTAAATTTAAATAAAGCAATATGTTAATTAAAGTATTGAAGATAAGTAATAAGTATTGATTGTTGTAAATGTTGCTGTTGTTTAATTACAAGGTTAGGACGAGTTAAAATGACTGGTTTATCTGGGGGCACGAAGAAATGAACTTGAAGCGTACAAAACGACACACGAACAAAATTTAGAATGGTTATCAATTGAGGTAGTATCCAAGAAGCCCGAATCAGGTCGCCGAATACTAATGAAATGACGGTATTATAAGGGTCGATCACATATATTACAAAATCAGCCGACAAGGGAGGGGGTGCACGGTCATGATGGACATTTCATTAAGCGAGATAAGAGTTTTAGTTTAGTTAGATTAACTTAATAACTACTAAAAATCAAATACCACAACGAAACAAATCTAAAACAAGAGAGCCTCAACTTGCCATTAAAAGCGTGACAAAATCAAGTTAATTGTAAAAGCACAAAGCAAATAATCCTCTTAACTCCAGAATAGTGATGAGGCTCGACGTTTAGGAAGCAATCTGCGTAAACTTGATATCAAGCCGATTAACCTGTACTTTATGTTTATCAAGCAATCATTTGATGAAATTAATAGGCTAATCCATATTGGTGGAACGGGTTAAAGTTTCACGTGTGTGCCAGTGTCATGTGATAATCATGTGGTATCATATGTCTAATGGATTGGTCATGTTTAATAGCTTATTGTTACTTTATTAGAGCTGAGATCATTTAATCGATCGTACGAATACAATTCCGTATTAGTACAAGCTGTTATTAATATGAAGGACTGTCCCAACTTACTGTGACCATCCTATAACTTAGATTGACTTTTATTTTAGTGTTTGTCTTAACTGAATGGGAGTTTTGACTACATTTTTAAATAACAAAATTAAAATCCGTTCAAACAACTGCTTCGAGTGCCAAATTGAAACAAAGGGTCTTTAGAATATTGACGTGAGAACAAAATAGGATTAATTTCATATTCGTCAATTGTTCCATGGAAGTTAAGGTTAGTCTCTTTTTCATTTTAACATACACGACATACACGACAGTTTAAAATCCTGAGTATCTACTAATCTACAGTCTGTCTCCTTGAGTAGGCTTTTGACTCATGTTAAAACTGAAGTTACGTCAGTTTCTTTTAAACTTCTGGTAGCTGAAGTACCTCAATGTCTAGGGTTATACAGGATTAGGATTAAGTACTCAGTTCACGCCCCTATCACGTGTTCATGGTCACGTGTTTGGACCACGAGTTGGAACTCTATTAACGTGTTGGGAATTAAGTCTGCCAAAGACAAGCTTGGAACCTGATACAGTTAATTCGATTGTTAAATAAATTGGGTAATGGACATTATCGGATAGGCCGATATTCGATAAGCAGGTGCTTTGATTACGCCTTATATCATGTGAGAAATGTTTGTTTCTAATTTCGAAATTTCTGAATGTTCCAGAATTTGAGAGCACTCCTTGCTTACAATAACAAAATAAAATTGATAAACCTTAAGAGCTAAACTTAAATCTGGGCTGCTCTGAGTTGAGGTGCTACACCGAACATTGAGGCAGCAATAAGAAGTTGAAAATCTAACGATGATGACAATCAGATGATTTTCATAGTGCTCCGAAAAAAAAAACATTTTTACATTCCCTCTCAGAACCTGCAGAAAACCAAAAAAGTAGAACAATAAAAATAACAAACCTCGGCAGGAGATTCTTGCAGGTCAGGCGTCTTCACGGTACTCATTCTCCCTGCCCTCCGTACAGTCGCCGTGCTCACCCTTCTCACCGCCTCCCCACCAGCATGACTCACCCTTCTCACCGCCTCCCCACCAACATGACTCACTCTTCTCACCGCTACATTCCCCGCTCTGCTGACCCTCCTCACCGCCTCCGTCATGACTGGTTCCTCTATCCTGCTGATTCGCCTGATCATGGGGTCGTGGACTATGCTTAGACGTTGCATTTCAGCGGTCTTATTCCGGTTTTCTAGTGATTTCTAGCGGTCTTTTAGCGGTCTTTTAGCGGTCTTTTAGCGGTCTTATTCCGGTTCTTTATCAGTCTTAAAGTGGTCTTCAAGGACACAAAAGGAAGTAAATCTTTGTTGGCAAAACTAGAGGCGAATGTTTCAGAGCTCGTGATGATTTCCAACTTTTACACGATTGTAGAGATGTTTCGCTGAAGAGTTTGAGCGCAAATACCAAGGCAACAAACTAATAATGATGACAATCATGAGACTTTGATTCAAGAGCCATTGGGTGGATGATGTGTGAAGAATTATCTTGAGAAACGCTGGAGCAGAGGTTAGATATTAGATTTCATGATTGCTGTTTAATCTCCATTGATGTTTCAAAGTTGAATGGTTATTATCATAGAGTTCATTTCGGTACCTTGCATGTTCACACTTTCACATTAAATTAATTCCAATTTTTGACTGATCATTTCAGACGGCATCTCAATCGTGGTTCAAGGTTTTAAAATTTGATCTAGAATTTGTTAGTATGTGATTTGTAAAAGAAAGACCGGTCATTGTACTTATTTTAGAGTTAAAGTCGATATCAATGACCCTTGGTATGTTAAGATGCTATGAACATTATGACCTCGCGTTCGACTTTATCATGATTGAGGCCCAATTGATATAAATATATGCCAGCGTTCCCTCCCTTGACTAGAATCTTCAGGCTTAGTTGTTATATAACCGACGATTAGGCGGAGAGAGAGACAGGCTGGCGCCGCCCAAATACTCTCTCTGAGTCTCTGGTCGGGAAGCAACGTTACTCAACATAGTGAACAGTCAGCGTTAGCACTGCTTATCTTCAATAATAAGTGATCGAAGATTTTTGGATTATAGCGATTTAGATAATCATAAATGAGTGTCACAAGTGAAGCTCTATAATTTAGTCCAACAAATATACAATACATTGTAATACTAACAAAATTGAAAAGAAGGCTTACGCAAAATTTACCGACTATAGCAAACTTACAAGATAGACAAAAAAGCAATTTATTACTAGCTACGATAGAAATAGGAATAGGAATCTAAATAGGAATTTGAATAAAACCACGAATTTCTACATGTGCCGTTTAACGGAATGGATCTAACTTACTTTATTTATAGTTTATTAGTTTATTGTCTTAGCTAAATACCATTCACCTGAAAATCCCTGCAAAGGCTCAACTAAGGATAAAGAAAACCTAGTGAAGGTGACCGGTAAAATTTTAGAAACATTGAAGTGGCTAAGAGCTTGCACTTGAGGTAAATTTCATGGCTAAAGATAAGCAGCTGTTATTCAATCAGGCAACACAGAAATTACGTTACATCATTTCATCAATAATCAGATTACATAAAATGTAATGAAGTAGGATGAAGTAGGTCATTGAAGTTTATTGAACGCCCGATAACTTATCGGCGATAAGACGCCTAAATCGATACAATTTGTCCTTCTCGTCTGAAGGTACAGACTGCAGGTCCGTTTCGATTGCCTTTGTTAATCTAAAATTTGATTAATTATCTTATCAGAATTGTTCTTAGCTGTTGGCTAAAAACTTTTTTTTTCACGAGAATAATTACTTTGTGCATTTATTGTAAAGCTACATCTGTGCGGTGTGCGCCATGAAAATGTATTTGACAGCATCATAGTTATTGCATGAGTGATGAATACTCGATATAGTTGTCATGACAACTACAGTTGTGAGCATCTAATTATGGAGTTAACGAGGAACTGACGAGTAAAAACAACAAGTTTAGCGCAGTTACACAGAGTCAACATTAAGTCTCTTACTGCGTCTCAGGAATATACAAAGTACTAAAGTAACGACACAAAATAATTTGTTGCAGTCGTTATTTTGATTATATTAAATGTAACTGTGATTATTTAAAAATATTTTATTATTTATGTAGTGAAAGCCTGTGCTAATCGAATATTTTTGAAAACTGTTAAGTTTTTTACTCATTTAGTCCCGCTGTTGTCTACTAGTTCAGTGCAGGTCTTTGATTTTAACAATAAATAGACCACTGTTGATGATTCTAGTAAATTAATAAAATGATTGACTTACCACATCTCCGTGCAAGTATTTCTTGTTGTTCTGAACATATCACTATGCCTGAATAATCTTAACAGCATTAGATATCTTAGTTAAGTTTTGAGTTAGAGGTTGAGATCAGATCATATCCAAATTTGTTTGTTAATATGTATACCTTTCTCCTCATCTTACTGTACCTTGCTTGTTAAGTTACATTGTATTAGATTTACCATTTATACCTCACCTACAACCAATTTTATTCCTCCTGATTTATTCTGATGAACTCTTTTCCCCAAGTTTCAAATTGGGTTAGGTTAGAGTTACGGTTAGAATAACCAGTCGTTTAAAGTTAGAGATATAAAACATGGGACTTGTAACGTTTTGGTATATATTTTATAAATATATAAGTATCTATATATTCTAACGGTTACTACATAGTAAATTAATAATAATTATCTGGTCGACCGCGGTCAGCTGAAGCCGATTACCCCGTCTAATTTCGGTACAGCTTTCACAGTTTCACTGAAGGAGGCGAGCACAATCTCAAATCCGTAAGCAATCGTGTCGATTGACGGTCGATTGACAGTGGCTATCGTTTAGCAGGATAATTAAACAACTATGAATATATTTGACCAAAACCCATAATCATGGGTAGAGTGAACCGCTGCCAGTGTCTCTCTTTTCCAAACAAAAGAAAATGATATTAATTTGAGGAACCGTCCGCAAATGCAAATTGATACCGAGAATGAAATCGGTCGCTCGCTTTTCTCATTCAATAAGCTTTATTACAATACGTAAGCCGTGAATGAATGGGAAAAGCGAGCGACCGATTTCATTCTCGGTATCAATTTGCATTTGCGGACGGTTCCTCAAATTAATATCATTTTCTTTTGTTTGGAAAAGAGAGACACTGGCAGCGGTTCACTCTACCCATGATTATGGGTTTTGGTCAAATATCATCTCTTTTTGATTATAATGTCAGGATAATTTACACAGTCGAAACTTAATAAGGAGGTAATTTCAACGATTTCGAAATTTTACCTTTGAAAACGTTTCCTTGTGTTTAGGTAGGCATATCTGTCAATAACAGACTGAATATAGCACTTTTTACTCATTCAAGTTGGCATTAAATTCATATATAATGCCATTTTAATATCGTGGGAAAGCAGAATATATTCGAAATCACGAATGAGCAAAATTCTCACCTTTCGCACGTGCAAACTTTGAGCGGACGTTGCGTGCGCATAAAATATTGAATCACCATAAATTTTTGCATAGTGTTATTTAATATATAGTTTGATAAGCATGAAAAGTTTCAGAAGATTTCAAAAAGAACTTGGATCACAACGGGACTCCAAAGTTGGTAAAAATCGTGAAAATAACAATTTTCAGTGATTTTAGCTATTTTAAATGAATTTGGGCGTGTCCCCACGTGTGCAACTTTTCGATTTTCAACTTTAAAACTAGCCTATAACACAATTTAGACCTTTAGGAAGCAAAATTGAGCTCCACAACCCAAGGGATGGCCCAACACCAGAGAATACTAATTCACAACTTTTGTGTTTTTATAAAATTATTCTTCAAAAAAGCACAAACTTCAATAGCGAATATCTTTATGAAGGAGCAAGGTAGGAAAACTTTCCGGTAGATTTTCAGAATGCTTGAACAATTATCTAAGATGAAAATGTCCTCAGATTTTGAATAAAATTACTCCTTAATGCTTTAAAATCGATTTGAAAAGTTGTTATTTTGTCAAAAATCAAGTTTTAAAAACACTTAAATTGATGACGTCATCAAGTGATGATGATGACGATAAATTATTTTTCGATATAATGTAAACTAAAGTATAAACAATTATCTTTAAAACCTGTGGTTCGAAATGACTGTATCTTTTATACTTTTGAATCTACGGACACTTAAATGTAGGCTACAATTTACTGCAAAAGCGTCTTATCACAGTGCTGGCAAGCACGACCGTTGCATTTATTGTGGGTATACTATGTTCCCCATTTACTATTATACCCCCTTTACTATTATACCCCTTTTACTATTATACCCCCTTTGGTACACGTTACAAGCCTCTTTTGTGCACGCGAAGCGTGCACTCCGGCCGGAGGCGGCGGCCGAAGGCCGCCGCCTCCGGCAGGAGTTTTCCAGGCATTAAGACTCATCGGAAGTCGTTCAGCAGATTTATTTTTAGTTCAAAACATTCTAATTTGATGTCAAAGATGACAAGAATAAAAAATAGTTATGTTCAGATTTTTAAGAAATTTTCATAAAATACTTGCCAGCACTGTTATACGAAATTCGGTAAAAAACCCAAAATCGCCATATTCAGGTGCCCTAAAAACCATGTTAAAATTGAGTTAGAGATCTGAAATTTTTCAGGGCGTCTAGACGTTGACCAAATTGACTGCAAAAAAAGTTTCAGGTTTCAGGAGCATCGGGAAATGGGTTTTCTAGAACCCCTGTTTTACAACAGATTGTCGGGACATATACATACAGATATAGGTACATACATATATATTCAGGGATAGACGCTTTGCCAGTCAATTGTAGCCTGTATTTAAGTGTCCATAGATTCAAAAGTATAAAAGATACAGCCATTTCCGACCACAGGTCTTGCAAATAATTGTTTACACTTTAGTTTACATTGTATAAAAAATTTATTTGACGTCATAAACACCCCTTGATGACGTCATCAAGTTAACCGTTTTTAAAACTTGATTTTTGACAAAGTAATAACTTTTAAAATTAATTTTAACCCATTAAGGAGTAATTTTATTCAAAATCTGAGGAAATTTTTACCTTAGATAATTGTTCAAGCATTCTGAAAATCTTTAGTAGTGGAACAGCAATACTAAGGTAATGGGACTACTGCGGACCCTCTACCGGCCAAACCTTGTTAACAAAGCCGCAGTCAAGGTTCGGTGAACGGTAGTTAAAAGCGCTTAAGGGACATAAGTCAAATTGGTAGAGCAACATCATGTAGTGGACATCTTAAGAAATGAGGAGTGGGTAAAAAAAATCTACCGGAAAGTTTTTCTAGCTTGCTCCTTCATAAAGATATTTGTCATTGAAGTTTGTGCTTTTTTGAAGAATTATTTTATAAAAACGTTAATTTTGCGATTTAGTATTCTTTGGTGTTGGGCCATGCCTTGGGTTGTGGAGCTCAGTTATGCTTCCTATAGGTATAAATTGTGCATTAGGTTAGTTTTAAAGTTGAAAATCGAAAAGTTGCACACGTGGGGACACGCCCAAATTGATAGAAAATTGCTAAAATCACTGAAAATTGCTGTTTTCGTCATTTTCTGTCAACTTTAGAGTGCCGTTCTGATTACAGTTCTTCTTGAAATACTTTGAAACTTTGCATGCTTATCAAGCTATATATAAAACAATTACATGCAAAAATTTACGGCGATTCAATATTGGATGCGCATGCAACGTCCGCTCAAAGTTTGCACGTGCGAAAGGTGAGAATTTTGCTCATTCGTGATTTCCAACAAATTCTGCTTTGCCACGACAGTTTAATGTCATTATATATGAATTTAATGTCAACTTGAATGAGTATTAAGTGGTATATTCAGTCAGTGATGGACCGATATGCTTACCTAAACACAAGGAAATGTTTTTAAAGGAAAAATTTCGAAATCGTTGAAACTTCCTCCTTATTATAATGAAGATATCAGTTTATATTTCGACTTTATAAAGTATCCTGACATTATAATCAAAAAGAGATGATATTTTACCAAAACCCATAATCATGGGTAGAGTGGACCGCTGCCAGTGTCTCTCTTTCCCAAACAAAAGGAAATGATATTAATTTGATTGACCGTTCTCAAATGCAAAATGATACCGAGAATGAAATCGGTCGCTCGCTTTTCCCATTCATTTACAATTGTAATAGATTTTAAGAAGAACTACCCAAAGGCAGCTGTACTCGGCAATAAAGATTCAATAAACTTCAGCTAATGCAATAAGTGATAACTACCACCCTTACCCCGAAATACTAGGTATCGACCCGAACGCAACCCAAAGAGATTTTTACAGCATCTGATTGACATGTAATCAATCGAAAATTATTACAATTCGTAAGCCGTGAATGAATGGGAAAAGCGAGCGACCGATTTCATTCTCGGTATCATTTTGCATTTGAGAACGGTCAATCAAATTAATATCATTTCCTTTTGTTTGGGAAAGAGAGACACTGGCAGCGGTCCACTCTACCCATGATTATGGGTTTTGGTAAAATACATATATACATATATATATATATAGCTTCACGACAATCTGTTGTAAAACAGGGGTTCCAGAAAACCCACTTCCCGATACTCCTGCAACATGAAATTTTTTTTACAGTCGATTTGGACAAGGTCTAGACGCTCTGCAAAGTTTCAGATCTCTAACTCAATTTTAACATGGTTTTTAAGGCACCTGAATATGGCGATTTTGGGTTTTTTACCTAATTTCGTATAACATGCTGGCGCGTATTTTGCGCAAATTTCTTAAAAACTTCCACATAACTATTTCTTATTCCTGTCATCTTTAACATTGAATTAGAATGTTTTGAACTTAAATATACCTGCTGAACTACTTTCGATGAGTCTTAATGCCTGGAAAACAATAAAGGGGATATAATAGTATAGGGGGTACATAGTGTTGTGAATATAAGGGCAACGGTTATGCTTGCCAGCATTGTGATATTTCTATTTTAATTTTACCATTTTTACAGCGAGGCTCGACGTTGAAGGTGAAGTTGTTTTCTGTGTGACAGGTAACGTAAGTGTCTCCTGTGTTTAGATAGCCAGGAAGACAAGACACTAATATAACTTCTTCTGTGCCAATAGGAAAGCTTGCGGAGGTTAACACAGAAACCCATTCAGCCGGTAAACTTGTACATGGTTCTGAAATGTGGTGTGCGATATTACGTTAACTTTAAGTTTAGTGTGATATTGTGTAGGGATTTATAAGCTTAGGTTTAACAAGTGGTGGAAGTGATTCTATTGGATGTGTTTTTAAAGAATGATACTTTTCGTGTTTATATTAAGTGGCAAATTACTTCCCCGATAATATTGATAATTTCCTAACTATTAATTCTCACTGAAGTCTACAACCATCAATAATATTTTCAGACTAAACGATCGTCTGGGTATCCTTCAGAATCGAGACAAATTTATGAAAATTGAATACGCGTAGTATAGTAGCATCACCAGCAACTACAGGGAATTCTGAAAAAAAAATGCGACGAAATTGAGTGAGTTCAGTTGGATAAAGAGATTTTGAGAAAGCTTGCGGAGGTTAATAAAGAGATTTTGAGAGATAAGATTATCTTTTTGAATTAAACAATTCCGGAGCAATTGTAAATTGTTTTAAGTAGAAGTTAACAATTTACTCCGTGTTAATTCTATTAACGATTACCTGAGTAATTATCTAATTCTAATTAGGTAATCATACCTGAGTGTTAATTCTATTAACGATTACCTGAGTAATTATCTAATTAGGTAATCATACCTGAGTCTTAATTCTATTAACGATCCATACCTGAGTAATTATCTAATTAGGTAATCATACCTGAGTGTTAATTCTATTAACGATTACCTGAGTAATTATCTAATTAGGTAATCATACCTGAGTGTTAATTCTATTAACGATTACCTGAGTAATTATCTAATTAGGTAATCATACCTGAGTCTTAATTCTATTAACGATTACCTGAGTGGACATCAAAGCATTTTCTTTCTGCTGTCTTCCATGTGTATCCACCAGTTGTGCCAAGGGTGTAATCCCCAATAATAAAACATTCGGTATATAACCAACTCCTCGGGCTGATTACAACTGACGCACATCTAGGAAATTTGTATCAGCACTATTATAGTTAGATGGTTGATATTAACTTTTGCATATTAAGATATTACTTTTACTGTTCTTAATCATCTAGGGTTATGAGGTTATGGTAAGTGTCAGGGATTAGTTTAGTAATTGGGTTACGCACCAAGGTTACAAGGTTACAAGGTTACCAGGTTACAAGGTTACAAGGTTACAAGGTTACAAGGTTACCAGGTTACAAGGTTACCAGGTTACAAGGTTACCAGGTTACCAAGGTTACGCTAGCTGTTAACGTCTTAATCCGGGGTAGTCACATTCGGAAGATAACATGTTGAGAGGTACATTGTCGGAAGATGACAATATCTTGAATTTGTGCATGGAATGAAAAATTGGTCATTAGATCACTTACTTATAATATTCATTCATGGTAGGCAAGTAACAAGAGATTAAATTTAAAACTTACCCCTCGGTTATGAGGCAGAGTTCAATGCAAGATTCGTCAGAAGAGTACTCCACCTGCGTCAAAACTGATCCAAATGCTCTTATATCGGCTGTGAAACAATCGATGTTTCGCCTGTTTCGGTGATCTGATGAGTTTTTAGATTATCGAATCTGACATAAAATACATATCCACGCAGCCTAGCGGGGTATGATGTACCCCGAAGTTATTTGGGGACCCCAGGCTTTGTGTTCATAAAAACAATGAAGATATGGCGGAATGACAGGCTGAGCACGGCGGAATGACAGGCTGAGCACGGCCCAGTAACCCCGAAGGCGCTATAGCCTGAAGCGAATATATCACGCAGACTCATCGTCCACTAAGGGCTATACGATACTTCCGCCCGCGATGTGAGGTGGGTATGGGATATATCCAACAGGGGCCCGCCGGTTTTTAAAGCTTCACAGTTTTCAACATTCATAGCAACGAAAAACCGGCCGCGATCAAGAAATTGCTTATTATTTGAAAATGCAATCACCCACCGGCATCAGCCATGAGTGCGACTTAGTCGATAATTTTAAGCCTTTATAGCTATAGTAACTGCATCTAGGAGAGTTTGAGACGGAGAAAGAGTGGGACTAGACCATGAAACATATTAAGTTAATAATTAGCAGGACTATGAAATATCAAACAAGTGAAACTCTCGGAATAGGCGGACAGGCGAATCATTTTATGGTGTGGCTAAAGATAGAACAATCATAGGTGCATTTTCCGACTTTTTCACTTGTTTGATAGAAATGAACACTCTACTAACTTCTTGTAATGTAAAGTTCAGTAGGAGAGACTGTTGGTCGAATCGTGCTGTTTGTTTCCACTTCCATAAGTGTCGTAATATCCTTATTGGGTATTAATCCCGTCACTGAATAGAAATACAGTTAGCAGAGAAACTACTAAAACAAAAGGTAACGTAACGTATTACTAGAATATTAATCACAAATAGATCAAATATTAGTTAAAAATTTATTGAATATTAATTGAATATACATATATGTCAAAATTGATTGGAAATTTATTAAATATTAGAAGTTGAATTTGGCACTCAAATTTTTATAAACAGAACTGAGACTTGAAATGTAAAATATTTCGTTAGCCCTCTTTGCCATAAAAATTAAAATTGTGAATGTATTAAATTTGTTGGTTTTTCGTGTCTTAGCAAGATATTTGAATGATTAACTGACAATTAAATAAACCTGCTCTCAAATATAGGACTCCGATTAGAATGGTTACAGTAGTCATGGTTACCTCCATAACAGCATCGCTCAGGTTATCCCCATTTCATGATACATATCTATTCTGAGAAGCAATTAAAGTTGTGACAAAAATAAAAACAATTTCATCGTAACTAAACCATGCCAGAGTTTCGTGTAAATACACTTTATCGGATCTTCTTTCTTTCAATTTGAAAATTCAATAAATTATTATATGATATAAAAATAAATGCATGCAACAGATTTTGGGGAAATTTGTTTCAAGGGTACAGTTTTCCGCATTGTCAGTAAGATCCTGTTTTATAATAATAATAATTATATAAAAATTAGTATAGGCTGTTACGGGGATCATCTGCGAGCGTGCTAAATCACCAACATCGCCCCTGTTGATATATTGTACAAGCAGCAAGGCTCAGATGGTTTGAATTTGGTCATGTGGTGAGGATGCCAGAAGATAGAATACCCAACTATCTTCTGCGTTGGATTCTAATAAGCATGGCAAAAGGTCTAGAGGTAAACCTCGCGAGAACTGGTTATCATGTGCTAAGATGAGAAATACGTATCGTACGTACTTATAAAACCGCCTGTAAGATACGTACTTTTCAATGTTTTCTACAAGTACTTCATAATTTCTATCGTCATAATAATAGGATCGTACGTGCCGCAAGCGCAAGAACCAAGATTGTTCTGGAACTAATCGAACATGCGCATTGGATCAAGATTATTCTGGAAACGTAGATTATGCAACACCCCAACCTTAGCTAACAAATGACAGTTTGGCTTCTCCCCAATGGTAAAAACCCGTACTTTTTCCCCCAATCATGGCGAATGATAATGACACCTCTTATATTTATAACTGATAACATGTTATCGGGTAGAAAGTATAACTAAAGAACAAAATTCCCGCGGAAGCTATAGTTAGCACATCGTGAGATGAAACTTATTCATTACCACGTTTAGTTACCCCACGTTACCACGTAGGCCTTAATTCCACAGAGCCGCACAATTTCGCAACTGTGTTCTAGATTTTGTGCTCTTAAGCTTCCTCTCAGCCGAACCAAATTTCGCCGCACTGTTCTACGCATTGCAGTCAGCAACCATACCACCATGATGTTCGCATACAGAATCTCGCTCCTCTTGCTTCCCTTCCTGACATCTGTCCTCTCTCACAAGCCACACGTTGCTCTGAAGTTTGGAGATGACCTCCGCAGCTACATTATGATAAACCCCGACATGTCACCTCTGGAGGAGGCAGTGTCGGTTTGCAGTTGGGTAAAACAACTCAGCCCTACTTCACGCAATGGAGCCTGGATGCACTACAAGACTCAGGATTATAGCGATGAGATTACTCTCTCTGATAACCTCTCCTGGGCTTGGCTACTATATGGCAATACTCCGCACAGCCAGACACCAGTACATTCTCAGTGGTTTCATGTATGCCTAGCTTGGTCATTTAGCAGTGGTACAGTAACGCTTTACTACAACGGTGTGCAGATAGGGTCTCGCAGCACCAGTAGAAAGTTCTCTGTCTCTACTGGCTCCCTTGTTATTGGACAATGGCATTCAACCTACAAGATGGAGGCTACCTTTAGCAGTGGTTATTCGTTTGGTGGAGAATTAACCAAGCTGAACATCCTGAAACGGAAAGTCTCCGACCAAGAGGTAGCACAAATGTATAAGTCAGGAGTATGTTCCAACTACGAAGACACGCTAGAAAACCACATCCACCTCTCTTGGGAGACGCTGCTGTCAGATGACACTGAAAAACATGGGAATATTGTAAAGTTGAACTTAACTTGTCCTACACACACACACGAGCCAACCACTGGGATACCCACCACTGTAAGACCTACAGAAGAGGGGGGTTGCAACAATCGCTGGGCTTTCCTACGCTTATCCGACATTTACAATAAGGTGGAGATAAATTAAAGAAACAACCTGCTTAGGTCAATTTGATCTTGTATGAATGAAATTAAGACAACCAATCATGTTTGTGATGACGATTGCTAAAGTAAATTTTAAATCAACTTATCATGTCCATACTAGATTAAACTAGGTAGTAAAATAATATTGTCACATCATTTCAGACAATCGAGAAGGAAATGCTTCAAGACTTGAGAGAGAGATTGGAGCTTCTTGCAGAGTTTGATGGCCATCAAATAGACGACACCCTAATAGCACATTTGACAAAACATCACTGTAGCAGCGAGATGCCAAGAGGAGACAACGAAACTGAGGAATCTGGTGATTGCAATAACTGTTGGGCCATCCTCCGCTTTCCTGACTTTTTCGAGAACGTAAGAACTTGTAGACGTAGACTGAGGTTTGAAAATATACTTTGACAATTGTAAATGCGTCAGGGTCCTAATCCTATCAAGGGGTTTGATCTTTTTTATGTACACAACGTTTTTAAATCTAAATATGTTTCGATTTTCAGACGTCTTATCTACATTATATAAAAATAGGAGCTAGTCAAGTTGTGGAACACAACAAGAAAATTGGGAATAATCTTGTGCGAGGGTAGGGACCCAGATGTCGTTTCTAACCCAAAAAAACTTTAAGGAGGCTTCTCATCAGTAGCCGCACCTCCTTACTCGGTTTCTGAACTGGAATTCTATGGGCTTCCAGACGGCCAGACCGAGTATTACCACCCCATCCTTCTAGAGTTCATCACAAGTAGCACCCACCTTGAAGATCTTTGACACCCAGACACACCCCATTGGCGAACAAACTTTGGATATAATCTTACATGCTCCCGAAGGAATCCCTGGTTTATGGTCTTTCTCATCGTCACCAGCACTTTCACTAGAGTCACCAGCCCTTTCACTGGAGTCATCAGCCCAATCACTGAAGTATACAGAAGTATAGTTGTGGAACACAACAAGAAAATTGAGAATAATCTTGTGCGAGGGTAGGGACCCAGATGTCGTTTCTAACCCAAAAAAACTTTAAGGAGGCTTCTCATCAGTAGCCGCACCTCCTTACTCGGTTTCTGAACTGGAATTCTATGGGCTTCCAGACGGCCAGACCGAGTATTACCACCCCATCCTTCTAGAGTTCATCACAAGTAGCACCCACCTTGAAGATCTTTGACACCCAGACACACCCCATTGGCGAACAAACTTTGGATATAATCTTACATGCTCCCGAAGGAATCCCTGGTTTATGGTCTTTCTCATCGTCACCAGCACTTTCACTAGAGTCACCAGCCCTTTCACTGGAGTCATCAGCCCAATCACTGAAGTATACAGAAGTATAGTTGTGGAACACAACAAGAAAATTGAGAATAATCTTGTGCGAGGGTAGGGACCCAGATGTCGTTTCTAACCCAAAAAATCTTTAAGGAGGCTTCTCATCAGTAGCCGCACCTCCTTACTCGGTTTCTGAACTGGAATTCTATGGGCTTCCAGACGGCCAGACCGAGTATTACCACCCCATCCTTCTAGAGTTCATCACAAGTAGCACCCACCTTGAAGATCTTTGACACCCAGACACACCCCATTGGCGAACAAACTTTGGATATAATCTTACATGCTCCCGAAGGAATCCCTGGTTTATGGTCTTTCTCATCGTCACCAGCACTTTCACTAGAGTCACCAGCCCTTTCACTGGAGTCATCAGCCCAATCACTGAAGTATACAGAAGTATAGTTGTGGAACACAACAAGAAAATTGAGAATAATCTTGTGCGAGGGTAGGGACCCAGATGTCGTTTCTAACCCAAAAAAACTTTAAGGAGGCTTCTCATCAGTAGCCGCACCTCCTTACTCGGTTTCTGAACTGGAATTCTATGGGCTTCCAGACGGCCAGACCGAGTATTACCACCCCATCCTTCTAGAGTTCATCACAAGTAGCACCCACCTTGAAGATCTTTGACACCCAGACACACCCCATTGGCGAACAAACTTTGGATATAATCTTACATGCTCCCGAAGGAATCCCTGGTTTATGGTCTTTCTCATCGTCACCAGCACTTTCACTAGAGTCACCAGCCCTTTCACTGGAGTCATCAGCCCAATCACTGAAGTATACAGAAGTATAGTTGTGGAACACAACAAGAAAATTGAGAATAATCTTGTGCGAGGGTAGGGACCCAGATGTCGTTTCTAACCCAAAAAAACTTTAAGGAGGCTTCTCATCAGTAGCCGCACCTCCTTACTCGGTTTCTGAACTGGAATTCTATGGGCTTCCAGACGGCCAGACCGAGTATTACCACCCCATCCTTCTAGAGTTCATCACAAGTAGCACCCACCTTGAAGATCTTTGACACCCAGACACACCCCATTGGCGAACAAACTTTGGATATAATCTTACATGCTCCCGAAGGAATCCCTGGTTTATGGTCTTTCTCATCGTCACCAGCACTTTCACTAGAGTCACCAGCCCTTTCACTGGAGTCATCAGCCCAATCACTGAAGTATACAGAAGTATAGTTGTGGAACACAACAAGAAAATTGAGAATAATCTTGTGCGAGGGTAGGGACCCAGATGTCGTTTCTAACCCAAAAAAACTTTAAGGAGGCTTCTCATCAGTAGCCGCACCTCCTTACTCGGTTTCTGAACTGGAATTCTATGGGCTTCCAGACGGCCAGACCGAGTATTACCACCCCATCCTTCTAGAGTTCATCACAAGTAGCACCCACCTTGAAGATCTTTGACACCCAGACACACCCCATTGGCGAACAAACTTTGGATATAATCTTACATGCTCCCGAAGGAATCCCTGGTTTATGGTCTTTCTCATCGTCACCAGCACTTTCACTAGAGTCACCAGCCCTTTCACTGGAGTCATCAGCCCAATCACTGAAGTATACAGAAGTATAGTTGTGGAACACAACAAGAAAATTGAGAATAATCTTGTGCGAGGGTAGGGACCCAGATGTCGTTTCTAACCCAAAAAAACTTTAAGGAGGCTTCTCATCAGTAGCCGCACCTCCTTACTCGGTTTCTGAACTGGAATTCTATGGGCTTCCAGACGGCCAGACCGAGTATTACCACCCCATCCTTCTAGAGTTCATCACAAGTAGCACCCACCTTGAAGATCTTTGACACCCAGACACACCCCATTGGCGAACAAACTTTGGATATAATCTTACATGCTCCCGAAGGAATCCCTGGTTTATGGTCTTTCTCATCGTCACCAGCACTTTCACTAGAGTCACCAGCCCTTTCACTGGAGTCATCAGCCCAATCACTGAAGTATACAGAAGTATAGTTGTGGAACACAACAAGAAAATTGAGAATAATCTTGTGCGAGGGTAGGGACCCAGATGTCGTTTCTAACCCAAAAAAACTTTAAGGAGGCTTCTCATCAGTAGCCGCACCTCCTTACTCGGTTTCTGAACTGGAATTCTATGGGCTTCCAGACGGCCAGACCGAGTATTACCACCCCATCCTTCTAGAGTTCATCACAAGTAGCACCCACCTTGAAGATCTTTGACACCCAGACACACCCCATTGGCGAACAAACTTTGGATATAATCTTACATGCTCCCGAAGGAATCCCTGGTTTATGGTCTTTCTCATCGTCACCAGCACTTTCACTAGAGTCACCAGCCCTTTCACTGGAGTCATCAGCCCAATCACTGAAGTATACAGAAGTATAGTTGTGGAACACAACAAGAAAATTGAGAATAATCTTGTGCGAGGGTAGGGACCCAGATGTCGTTTCTAACCCAAAAAAACTTTAAGGAGGCTTCTCATCAGTAGCCGCACCTCCTTACTCGGTTTCTGAACTGGAATTCTATGGGCTTCCAGACGGCCAGACCGAGTATTACCACCCCATCCTTCTAGAGTTCATCACAAGTAGCACCCACCTTGAAGATCTTTGACACCCAGACACACCCCATTGGCGAACAAACTTTGGATATAATCTTACATGCTCCCGAAGGAATCCCTGGTTTATGGTCTTTCTCATCGTCACCAGCACTTTCACTAGAGTCACCAGCCCTTTCACTGGAGTCATCAGCCCAATCACTGAAGTATACAGAAGTATAGTTGTGGAACACAACAAGAAAATTGAGAATAATCTTGTGCGAGGGTAGGGACCCAGATGTCGTTTCTAACCCAAAAAAACTTTAAGGAGGCTTCTCATCAGTAGCCGCACCTCCTTACTCGGTTTCTGAACTGGAATTCTATGGGCTTCCAGACGGCCAGACCGAGTATTACCACCCCATCCTTCTAGAGTTCATCACAAGTAGCACCCACCTTGAAGATCTTTGACACCCAGACACACCCCATTGGCGAACAAACTTTGGATATAATCTTACATGCTCCCGAAGGAATCCCTGGTTTATGGTCTTTCTCATCGTCACCAGCACTTTCACTAGAGTCACCAGCCCTTTCACTGGAGTCATCAGCCCAATCACTGAAGTATACAGAAGTATAGTTGTGGAACACAACAAGAAAATTGAGAATAATCTTGTGCGAGGGTAGGGACCCAGATGTCGTTTCTAACCCAAAAAAACTTTAAGGAGGCTTCTCATCAGTAGCCGCACCTCCTTACTCGGTTTCTGAACTGGAATTCTATGGGCTTCCAGACGGCCAGACCGAGTATTACCACCCCATCCTTCTAGAGTTCATCACAAGTAGCACCCACCTTGAAGATCTTTGACACCCAGACACACCCCATTGGCGAACAAACTTTGGATATAATCTTACATGCTCCCGAAGGAATCCCTGGTTTATGGTCTTTCTCATCGTCACCAGCACTTTCACTAGAGTCACCAGCCCTTTCACTGGAGTCATCAGCCCAATCACTGAAGTATACAGAAGTATAGTTGTGGAACACAACAAGAAAATTGAGAATAATCTTGTGCGAGGGTAGGGACCCAGATGTCGTTTCTAACCCAAAAAAACTTTAAGGAGGCTTCTCATCAGTAGCCGCACCTCCTTACTCGGTTTCTGAACTGGAATTCTATGGGCTTCCAGACGGCCAGACCGAGTATTACCACCCCATCCTTCTAGAGTTCATCACAAGTAGCACCCACCTTGAAGATCTTTGACACCCAGACACACCCCATTGGCGAACAAACTTTGGATATAATCTTACATGCTCCCGAAGGAATCCCTGGTTTATGGTCTTTCTCATCGTCACCAGCACTTTCACTAGAGTCACCAGCCCTTTCACTGGAGTCATCAGCCCAATCACTGAAGTATACAGAAGTATAGTTGTGGAACACAACAAGAAAATTGAGAATAATCTTGTGCGAGGGTAGGGACCCAGATGTCGTTTCTAACCCAAAAAAACTTTAAGGAGGCTTCTCATCAGTAGCCGCACCTCCTTACTCGGTTTCTGAACTGGAATTCTATGGGCTTCCAGACGGCCAGACCGAGTATTACCACCCCATCCTTCTAGAGTTCATCACAAGTAGCACCCACCTTGAAGATCTTTGACACCCAGACACACCCCATTGGCGAACAAACTATCAGTTGAGTTTGCAGGGCATACAACTGATAATGCTCTTATAGCTCACCTGAAAAAACATCACTGCAAAAATTTGGAATAACTGACAGGTATGCTGTATAACTTCGTAGGTAAATTTAAAATTACGTGAATCTTGCCTTTTAGTTTTATAGAATGTCTAACATTTTCAATTTTACCCATCTAAGTTTCTTTCAATTTAAGAGAAACCGCTAATCTAACGGACAGTAAACGTATTTGATAACTTGCTACTTTTCAATTAAAAGCAATAGACTAAAAATGAGATAACGCCCGTGTCTCTCATTGCAGATCTACAAAACCAAAAAGTCACGTGACACCTTAACCGATCTCTGCTGTGTGTGATATGATGGATTAACAATTGAAACACGGAAAAAACATTACTTAACTTAACCTTAGATAAAACATTGTAAAAATACCATCAACAGTTTGTGATTTGTATGTGATTGTGAACTCGAAACCACGATTAAAATTTGATTAGACCAATTTTTGTTTTCAATAACCAATAACTGAGTCATATCCAAAACATCCTATTAAAGTTAAAATTTTAACAGCTGTTTTCAAGTACTGTTTTCAAGTACTGTTTTCAAGTACTGGTTAAGTACTGGTATCGTTTGAGCAAGTGTTTTTATTTAACAATCAATTGCCATTGGTAACAATTAGTCGAGTTGTTCTCTTTAAATTATCATATTATTTACAATAGAATACAATATACAATTACAATGGGTTGCTCTAACCAGAGCCCTCTCGCTTGCAGTAGCGCGCGACCGGGCATCCACCGCCACTTCACACGTCATGTTACATGAAGCTAAATATGACGGGGAGCACGCATTCGTTTCCTAAACGGTTTAAAGGATTTTGTACATTGTACGAATGTCAATGATTAATAATTCAATTAAATGTTTTTTTTTCTGATATTTAATTTTTTTGTAAACTTAGTTGAACACATGAATTGAAGTGAAATGTGCTTTTTCAAAAAGTTTGGCCCAGTTGCCCAAGTATCGAAATAATCACAATGCTGGCAAGCATGACCGTGCCTCTTATATTCACAATACTATTTACCCCCTTTACTATTTACCCCCTTTACTATTATACCCCCTTTACTATTATACCCCTTTATTGTTTTTCAGGCATTAAGACACATCGAAAGTAGTTTAGCAGGTATATTTAAGTTCAAAACATTCTAATTCAATGTCAAAGATGACAGGAATAAGAAATAGTTATGTGGAGGTTTTTTAAGAAATTTGCGCAAAATACGCGCCAGCATGTTATACGAAATTCGGTAAAAAACCGAAAATTGCCATATTCAGGTGCCTTAAAAACCATGTTAAAATTGAGTTAGAGATGTGAAACGCCCTGCAAATTTTCAGGGCGTCTAGACGTTGACAAATCGACTACAAAAAAAGTTTCAAGTTTCAGTAGCATTGGGAAGTGGGTTTTCTAGAACCCCTGTTTTACGACAGATTGTCGTGATATATTCAGGGATAGACGCTTTGACAGTCAAATGTAGTCAATTGTATCCTAAATTTAAGTGTCCATAGATTCAAAAGTATAAAAGATACAGCCATTTCCGACCACAGGTCTTGAAAATAATTGTTTACACTTTAGTTTACATTGTATACAAAAATTATTTGACGTCACAAACACCCCTTGATGACGTCATCAATTTAACCGTTTTTAAAACTTGATTTTCGACAAAGTAATAACTTTTAAAATCAGAAGATGAATCCGAGTTCGTGGAAACATTTGTGACAGGATTAAAAACATATTTTTGGCTGTATATGTCCGTAAACTGAGTTGGATTTGCCCTGGTATGATACAGTGTCATGAGTACTAACATTTTTAGCCTCCTGTGAAATATTTCCCTGATTCATGGAATGAATGAAATGAACAAAAAATGAACATTGTCTCAGAATGCCCTGGACTGAGCTGAAACCGATTGGTATCGGTTGGTATTGATACCACAAGTGTCCCTAAGAAGTTTGGTGGGTCTAGCATGTTCAGAAAGGGCTCTGGGGCAATGTTTCCATTTTGGTTTCAGAGTAGTTGAGATCGTGGAAACATTTGTGACCGATTTGTAAACATGCCCTTGTAGCCGTAATTCTGCCTGGACTGACTTGTAATCGATCTGGCATGGTAGAGGGACATGTGTACTATCATTTCTAACCACTCAGAAGTGCGAAATATTGCCCTGGTTCATGGAATGAACGAAATGAACAAAAAATTAACATTATCCTAGAATCGCCTGAAATGAGCTGAAACCGATTGGGATCGATTGGTAGTGATACTAGAAGTGTCCCTGAGAAGTTTGGTGGGTCTAGCATGTTAAGAAAGGGCTCTGGGGCAATGTTTCCATTTTGGTTTCAGAGTAGTTGAGATCGTGGAAACATTTGTGACCGATTTGGAAACATGCCCTTGTAGCCGTAATTCTGCCTGGACTGACTTGGAATCGATCTGGCATGGTAGAGGGACATGTGTACTATCATTTCTAACCACTCAGAAGTGCGAAATATTGCCCTGGTTCATGGAATGAACGAAATGAACAAAAAATGAACATTATCCTAGAATCGCCTGAAATGAGCTGAAACCGATTGGGATCGATTGGTAATGATACCACAAGTGTCCCTGAGAAGTTTGGTGGGTCTAGCATGTCCAGAAAGGGCTCTGGGGCAATGTTTACCTCTGAAAGCAGAGCTCCTGCTTCCAAGCTCGTATTGCGAAGGGGAGGCCTGCCTTCCGAGATCGCATCACAAAGGGGAACCCTCGAGTCCAAAATCGTATATCGAAGGGTAGGTGCGGACTTCGAAAACCGAAAATCATAATTTCGGCTCAGAATGATCAGGATAGCATGAAACACGAACAAAAGTAGTTTCCAGAAAAACTTTGAAAAAGTTGCCCAGATTTCATGGATGGCCCCCCTGCCCCCCCCCCCCCCCTTCCTACACCCCTGGTTCAGAAGTGCGAAATATTGCCCTGGTTCATGGAACATTTTTTAAACATTTTGAAACATTAATGAACGAAATGGGGGGGGGGGGGGGGGTACGAGTCATTCTCGTAGGGCCTGTCGTGATATCATGGATCGCTTAGGTTCCACCAGGATCTGGTAGTCCCCCAATTCTGCGGCCTCTATGTATCGTCATCTCGTACAACTCTTTAAGAATCTTAGGGATTTGGCATGTGAAAATTTGCAGCCTTCCAGACATTGATTGGGTTAACGAGGTGTCGTACGTCACCTCAAGATCGGGTGACAGGGGGCTCCGGCTGACCAGGCGCGGCCAGAACCCAATTGGTTGGGTCTGAGGTCACGTGATGATGAGCCTGAGGTCACGCGCGCACGTGACTATGACGTCAGCAGAGCTTGTTTTCCGAGCTCAAGCTACTTGATCAGGCCTTATATGGAATAATATAGTGTATCGAGTGTAATTGGATCCAATTAGAGGAGCTGCGCAATTATCGCAGCATGATATCACCTTCTGAAACCCAGCATGGAGCTGGGCCAGAGCAGAGATTTGGAAATATAAGGATTATTTGTTAATGAAAATCGAAGTGAAAATCATGTAACCCTATGTTTTCGAGGACGGCGAACACGATAAAACTGGTTATAATTATCATACTTCAGGGCAAATTGCTTTAAAATGCACTTGAATGTCATATATGTGTTATTATAAGCTAATAACAATTAGAGTTAACATTAGCTAGTGTTAACATTAAATTATACCCTACACTACATCTAATCCAGTATTCAGACATTCTCGATACGTACCTCTGAAAGCAGAGCTCCCGCTTCCAAGCTCGTATTGCGAAGGGGAGGCCTGCCTTCCGAGATCGCACCACAAAGGGAAACCCTCGAGTCCAAAATCGTATATATCGAACTTCGAAAACCGAAAAAAATAATTTCGGCTCAGAATGATCAGGGTAGCATGAAACATGAACAAAAATTACGGCTACAAGGGCATGTTTCCAAATCGGTCACAAATGTTTCCACGATCTCAACTACTCTGAAACCAAAATGGAAACATTGCCCCAGAGCCCTTTCTTAACATGCTAGACCCACCAAACTTCTCAGGGACACTCCTGGTATCATTACCAATCGATCCCAATCGGTTTCAGCTCAATTCAGGCGATTCTAGGATAATGTTCATTTTTTGTTCATTTCGTTCATTCCATGAACCAGGGCAATATTTCGCACTTCTGAGTGGTTAGAAATGATAGTACACATGTCCCTCTACCATGCCAGATCGATTCCAAGTCAGTCCAGGCAAAATTACGGCTACAAGGGCATGTTTCCAAATCGGTCACAATTCTGTCACAATTCTGTCACATGTTTCCAAAATGTTTCCAAAATCTCGGATTCATGAACTCTTTAAAATTGATTTTACACCATTTAAAAGTAATTTTTTTCAACATCTGAGGAAATTTTCATCTTAGATAATTGTTCAAGCATTCTGAAAATCTACCGGAAAGTTTTCTTATCTTACTCCTTCATAAAGATATTTGCCTTTGAAGTTAGTGCTTTTTTGAAAGATTATTTTATAAAAACGTCAATTTTGCGATTTAGTATTCTCTGGTGTTGGGCTATCCCTTGGGTTGTGGAGCTCAGTTCTGCTTCCTATAGGTATAAATTGTGCATTAGGCTAGTTTTAAAGTTGAAAATCGAAAAGTTGCACACGTGAGGACACGGCCAAATTGATTAAAAATTGCTAAAATCACTGAAAATTGGTGTTTTCACGATTTTTATCAACTTTGGAGTCCCGTTGTGATCCAAGTTCTATTTGAAATCTTTTGAAACTTTGCACGCTTATCAAACTATATATAAAATACCACTATGCAAAAATTTACGGCGATTCAGTATTGGATGCGCACGCAACGTCCGCTCAAGGTTTGCACGTGCGAACAGTGAGAATTTTGCTCATTCGTGATTTCGAACAAATTCTGCTTTACCACGACAGTTCAATGTCATTATATATGAATTTAATGGCAACTTGAATGATTATAATGTTTTATGTTCAGTCAGTGATAGACCAATATGCTTACTTAAACACAAGGAAATGTTTTTAAAGGAAAAATTTCGAAATCGTTGAAACTCCTCCTTATAATAATGAAGACATCAGTTTATATTTCGACTTTATAAAGTACCCTGACATTATAATCAAAAAGAGATGATATTTGACCAAAACCCATAATCATGGGTAGAGTGGACCGCTGCCAGTGTCTCTCTTTCCCAAACAAAAGGAAATGATATTAATTTGATTGACCGTTCTCAAATGCAAAATGATACCGAGAATGAAATAGGTCGCTCGCTTTTCCCATTAATTTACAATTGTAATAGATTAAGAAGAACTATCCGAAGGCGGCTGTACTCAGCAATAAAGATTCAATAAACTTCAGCTAATTCACTAACTACCAGTACCACCCTTATCCCGAAATACTAGGTATATCGACCCGAACGCAACCCAAAGGAATTTTTACAGCATGTGATTAATTGTAAGCCGTGAATGAATGGGAAAAGCGAGCGACCGATTTCATTCTCGGTATCATTTTGCATTTGAGAACGGTCAATCAAATTAATATCATTTCCTTTTGTTTGGGAAAGAGAGACACTGGCAGCGGTCCACTCTACCCATGATTATGGGTTTTGGTCAAATAGCCTATAAATATAATTTGCGGAAAATGTTTTGGTGACGGTCTCAGAAACTGACAACACTTCTTCCTCCGATTTAATTAGGGGTCAAAAACCCTACTGGGGGACGGGGGTCTTCGCTTATTAAAAGTGATCAGTCAGACTTGAGTAAATTACGATATCATTCTATGAAAGCTTCCCAAAATTTGAAAGCACTAGCCACAGGAGGACTATAGTGCAAAGAAACTGCTGAAAACTGCTGCTCACTGCTGCTCACTGTTGCTCACTGCTGCTGTCGCGCGCCCGCCCATAGCAGCAGTTAGCAGCATTGAGCAGCAGTGATGAGTGAGCAGCAGTGAGCAGCAAAGAGCAGCAGTGAGCAGCAGTGAGCAGTGCAGTTAGCAGCAGTTTCTTTGCACTATAAGTATAGTCCTCCTGTGTAGCGCTTCATGGTGAAATAAATTTTAAAACTCATTTCTGTCTCAAATTTTATAGTTATCACCTGGTAAGTCGTGCATACAACATGTTTATACTATGGCAGTGCCATTAAACAATTCAATGTAGAGAATTGCGTGTATAATTAGTACGTACGTTATCATTTATGAGCTTGTTAATTAATCATATTAACTCTCAGTCTCAGGATTATTGATATTAACCAATTATTAAATTAATAAAACAAATATTTAATAAAACAAATATTTATTTTTACGGCACAATCAAACAATATCAATAATAAATACATCAGGGGAGGTTTGAAGAGGTTTCAAGTGCCGAAGGCCACTGCTTATCTTTAGGATTTGAGAGTGACCTGTGCTTGAAACCCCCTCAACCATCCACTACGTCAATATACTTGTTATATAAATTATATAGAAAAATATAACAATCTAAAATTACTTATTGGTTTAGTTTGGTGAATTATTCGCTCTGCATGTGTAACCGGACTCCGGAGGAAACACCATGCTTGTAAAATCATCCAATATCCAGGTGAGCCACGCAAAGATTATCTACTTCAATAACCATATAACGGGTTAGTGAAATATTGAGAGCCAAAGACCAAGGGGCCATATTAAATACTTAGGACGTCCGTCAAAATTGCAAATTGTTATACCACCCCCTCCCCCTGTCCGGATGTGTCCGAATTTTGAAAACGACCCCCCTCCCCCGGACGTATATTTTTTTAAAGCTTCCATGAACTGTGGTTATTATTATATTATTAACAAACCTTTATCATAGCTGCAACACCATGAACATAACTATTAACAAAGCTAATTTAGCTTTAATCTTTTAATTATAAATGCAAAATTTAGGTTTTTTGTGGCTTCTTATATCGATTGAATTGTGTTTGAGATTTATAAGGATTGTCTTGGAGAATGTCCTTCTAATATTTGCATAATGTTATGTTCAATTCAATTAAAAATTCAGTTTAATTAAAATTATTTCAATTTAATCTAATTCGTCTAAAAATCAATCATCAAATGAATTCCTTGATGGAGGTATTCCGTAACACTTCTTCTGTAAAACTCCTGTCTTTGCGTTGTTCCATGCTCCAACGTCACGGTTTCCCTTTAATATTATAACCAGTGCGATGTTGGTTACATTATCTAGGAATCCTGTAAATCACAGAACTCACATGTAGCAGGACACTCGTAGTTAGCGACAGGGTTGCTCCCACATTCCTCTTGAAGCTTGTAGTTGTCACAGCCAACCTCACTGGTCTTATCTTTACACGTGCACCACTCACAGGTCGCCATGCAGCTGTAGAACACACTTGGGCTTTTACACATTCCTTGTTCTTTATACTGCGCGCATTTTTCCTTGCCCATAGCGTCTTTGCACGTGCAATGTCCACAAGAGAATGGGCACTGTCGACTGTATTTCCCTATCACACAAAACCCTTGGCTAGCCAGCTTGGGACATTCCTCCGCATATTCCTCTAGATCGGCGCATTCCTCCTGAACTGTTATAGCTACCAGAGCAAAGATTATCGTGAGAAAAACAAACATGTGTTCAAATTGTACTTGGTACTTTAGTAAGTGTAACTGTTCAAATAGTTGTAAAGCTTCTTAGGCAAGTCCCTGTTTTATAGTTTCTGAAGATCGCCAGGTGTTTCATGAACTGGTAGTGGCAGTAAAAAGGTGAAATAAAATAAAATCAGGCGTAAAGGTCAAGGAAGAGTGATTTAATCATTTCGATCTCTTTATAAAAAAATCGTGAAGCTGGCTGAAGAGTGTAATCATGATTTAACGGTTAAGCTCTGTCGATCTTCTAGTTCTAAGGATGATCTGAAGGGCGAGAGATAGTGCTCTTTGTGCTGTAGTACTAGTCCGTGACTTGTCCTTCGACCTTCACCAGATGTTATTATTCGGTATATCCTGTTAAATCAGTTCTTTATTCGAAATTTCAGAAAAGATTGGAATTTCACCTCATCTCCACCTATGTGGTGTGTTTTAGGGTAAGTAGAAATAGGGTCCTATTCTTGTTTGCAGTACAAAACTTGACTCGGAGCCAAAACTGGATCGTAATATTAAGCGTGATAAATTAAGAGCAATACTAGCTGGGCCGGTCATGAGGGGGGGGGGGGGGGGGGGGGGGAGGGGGGGGGGGGGGGGGGGGGGGAGGGGGGGGGGGGGGGGGGGGAGGGGGGGGTGGCTTTTCGGTTTCCCGAACTCTTAAAAAAAAGCATGCAAAAAGCATGCGACCTTGTTCATAAAAGTAAAGCTTATTTAGTACGTGCACAATTTACAGTTTACATGTTACATATTACGTTTAAAATCTAAAACCGAATTGACTCCAAAAAGGTTCTAACTCATTCATAAACTGTGAGATGATCGTGTGATCCGCCCTATCAACAGTTCTAAGAGGAGGTTCAGGACAGCATAATGGCTAAAATACACCCCAACCCCTATCCAGTCCCCGCTCCCCGTTCATACCCACTATCATACTTGTGCCTGTGGGTGGTCGTCAGGAGAGATCTAGTCTTTAATAGTTTAATCTCTCTCGAGTAACCAATGCTCAATCTTAATCTCGAGTCAAATAGTCGTTTTAGTAAAATATTTGTCCCTTCGTAAACTCGAAGAAGAAGGAAGAAAGTCTTTTGTTACATCTCAGAAATAACATCACCAACCCAGAAACAGCCCTAAATCCAGTCCATCAGAGTGAAATTATGTCACCTACCCAGTGGCTAGTGATACAGCACTAAATCCAGCATAGTCAGCCCCGAGTTATTATAAATCATGTCACCTACCCAGTGATACAGCACTAAATTCAGCATAGTCTGAGTTAGCCCCGAGTTATTTATACACCCACACTTAGATCATCTACTCAAGGTTAAAAACCAACATCCTCCGGCAATTCTGTATAAATGAATAAAATATAAATGGTATCGCACATTTTATCGTACGACATTCAAATCTTTCGGTTTTATATTTGTATATTATATATATATATGTATTTTGAACGCTCCTAGAAGTTAGGTTAAATCGATATGAAGCTGATAGTTCTGGTTTCCATCCTGCAACTCTTATCGGTATGCACTTCTCGCAGTGAGCGAACTTGTTTTAATCTCGAGCTAATCCCTTTCAATTCCGTTCTTAAGTAAATAAAACATAGTAGATGACATTTTAAATCGGGATGCAATTTTCTCCGAATTCGCCACGTTGGCACTGAAACAAAAACACATTGGTGGATTCGTGTAGTGTTATCGAGTCTCATGATTTGATGTTTCTTTCATTCAAATTCCCGATTGTTTCTGAATAGAGTCTATTCAGAAATTTGAATGAAAAAAACATGAAATCACATTGTTTATCTAGACCCTTTTGATTAAGTGGATGATTAAAACAGCACATTCCAATTACACAGGAGGAGGAGATAGACTGCTGCGGAAAGGGAAAGATACAACATGTTAATTGTAAAGGAGAACGGAGCGAATTCTACTTCAAGAACTTTGTGATCCAGGATGAAGATGAAGAATTTTTCAACCTGGCAAAAACAGAAGTCACCAGTGACACCAATAAAGTCACGTTCTATAGCGTGGAGCAGCTTGATGAAGCTATTCCAGTAAACATCCACACTGTATAGTAGAGGCTCTTACGGGCATTTTCTGCTCGATACGCTAGAGACTCCAGATACACCCTTCTAGACGTATTTTTGATCGAAGAATCGATTGAAAGTGGTTTTAGGATGATTTGACTGAGTTTCGCCGGGTAAAATCGATTTTTGGGCCAAAAATAGGCCAAAAAACTATGTTTTTTTTGATATTTTGAGCAATGTAGTACTAATAAACCAGTTACAGCGGGGACTGAGTGTAGTTTAGTATTTCATTAGGATTTGTAGTATAGGTTTGTGCAAAAACCGTTGGAACAATTAGTGTAAGTTTAGTAGTTTTGCGGAGTGGGTGTAGGTCTCGTGGGCAATTTGAGTGGTTTAGAGTGGTGCATCTGCGCCGCGCGGTACCACGTGGTTTGCCATGTGGTATTACGTGACGCAGTGCATTTTACAGAGAGTTGTCAGTATTGTGCGATTTCCTTTTGTCCCTGGTATTGTGCGGTGAACTATTCTGAAAGAATGTGATCCAGTAAAATAGCACTCCACAAGGAGAGAAAGAAGGAAAACTTCTACAAGGAGACACTTCTACCCACCATAGATATGTGGCACTAACTGTGAACCAGTGTCAGATTATTACACTTGCAACCAGATGGTAGGAGAGAAGATCTGTGAGGAGGAAAAGGAAGGAGAAGACGTTGTGATGGGTGCTTAAATAGCAACAAAGAAGGAAGGAACTGTGAAAAGTGCGTCGATCATGCGTATATAACCACTACGCTGGTGATACACACTCTCTGGCTCGTAGGACTAACCCTCCTACAGCTAGTATAGTGCCTCGGCACAGAGTGGCTTAGGGTTACTGAAAAGGAGATAAGCACCTCAGGCCATCCCAACTTGTGGGAGCGACCTGCCATTGTATCTTGTATCTTTGAATACAACTAGCTACCACTGTGATGGCAACGTAGCCCAAGTTTGGATAGGAGTTTGGATATCATCAGGGGTGGCAGCGGTTTTCAAAAACTATTGATGGACATTGGACCTTCTGAAGATGCTACTTACATCGACAACACTATTGATGGAACCTCACCAGACAGTGGTCATATCTACAATGATGTTGTATTCCAAACTAAGGTTTAGCATAGTCGTCAGTTGAAACGATTCCATATGAACTGATTAAGGAATCTGACTACAGTTGTCCAATTTTATAGTATTTCTTATTACTCATTTGCGTTATTTTTTGTTGCAAACCTAGCAAACTAAGTAACTTAGCGTGTTAAATATGTCAGATTTTTTTCAATGTACGTTATTAAATTGTGTTTTGATCTCATTTTAGATTTAAGTTGATGATTATTAGGAGCCTTTTTACTAATACGTACGAGTGCACATTGTACCATGTTTAAGACTTTCCCATGTTTAGTACTTTTATTCGATAATTTCATTAATAAAAGGGGATTACTGACACTTTTTTTTGTGGTTTATGTTGTGTATGTTGTGAATGTTATTATCATTGTCAATAGATTAAAAGTAAATTTGTATAGTGATTCCAAAAAATATTGATTAAATTCTCTAGCTTCTTGTACAGCTAAACTAACGTATTAAAGTATTAATTATCGGCGACAGAACTTCAAAAATAGTGTCAGAGCTGGAACATTAAATTGTGACTTATGAAATCTCTATGTCTATAATTAGATGATTGGAAAGGCGATGAGAAATTACGTTCTGAAACCGTCCTTGTATTGAGAGCTTGAATTATTAATGCACTGAACAGTGAACACCCTGTATTACTCTAGTAGCAGGGAATAGTTGAGTGTGCACTTCGATGTACACGATTTCTGACAACACAAGGTTGTTTGTTAGATCATTCTTAACCAAAATCGTTTAGGTACGCAATTTGTGTCGCTAGACATAACCCTACAGGGCAAATTTTCTAAATTACCCTCAGTCGCGTATACGGGATTTTTGTATTTCAGCTCCTAAAGGTCATAGAGACTTGAATTTTAGCTTAAAATTACCGCAATGGCCACATTTATATAAAAGTTATGAAGCAACATAAGGTCTCCAGTGCTTCGTTTTATAGATATTGACAAAAAACTGTTTTTTATCTCAGCGAACCAAAAATGGCACTGAATTTTGATAACTTGAACTAGGAAGGTCGTAGAGACTTGAACTTTAGCTTAAAATGACCGCAAACATCATATTTATATACAACTTATAAAGCAATATAAGCCCTTTAATGCTTATTTGTTGAGATATTGACAAAAATCAGTCATTTTGGCTACACGTGTGAGGAAAAATACCAAATTGGGCAACTACTTCGGTCTTTTTTTTGACAAGTTTTGTGCTCAAGTTATTAAAATGTGCTTTGCAGTTGTAGATCGGATGTTTTCTTCCAATATGGGTTTCGGTATAAATCCGGAAGCACCCGGTTCATGGGTGATAGGGGTTAAAAACCATGAAATGTCAGGCGATGGGCGAGACAATTGTCTGAATTTGGTTATAAAATCACTCTTTGCTAGGGTTTGCTTTTTTCCGCTACATCGATCCGCTTTCTAACTACTGACCATCCCCCTCTACATCATTGATCATTCTCTTTTAGATACATGATTTCTATAAGTTCTTGAAGGTACATCCGGCATGATGTAAAGTCTATATCAAAGCATTTTAATGTGGTCTTAACAAGTTGCAAGATATTTAAGTTCACTAATAAAACAGAGATTGTAGGATATCCTTCTTTTACATATTGAGTAATTTTGGCTACACATGTGAGGAAATATACCAAATTGGTTTACCAAACAAAGATTGTAGGTTATCTATTATTCTTTACGTGATTATTGACGAAACTTCATAGTCAAACCTGTATTATTTTTAATATTTAATATTTATTCACACTTTCCATAAGACTATTATTGGGAGTCATTTTTGTGGTTACAATTCGATTAAATCAGTATTTCCAAGCAAAAAACTGTCCCAAATTTCTCTTCCGAATATGGTCCGCTAGTTCGAAATTGTATCGCTTATAAACGTTATTGTTAGACATTACATTAGGATAATACTATTGAGACCAGATGTAGTGATCTATTTAGATAAAGCGAAGAAGGTGCATCTGAATGAGGAGAACTTTGCTGATCAAGAGAAAATAAGATAAGGAGATATCAGCAGCTGACAGAAGAGATAGAAGCCAACGGATGGGCTTGCAAGCTCCAGACAGTAGAATTTGGAGTTCGAGTCATTTACAACTGCAGCCTCCAGAACTTTATGAACCACCTGAACGTAATAAACACTAAAGAGAAAAAGGCCTGCATGAAGATCGCTGAAATTAGCATGAGGGCACCATACACCATCTATCTGTCCAGAAACACCATTATATGGACATTGGACAGATGATTGGGAGTTAGGCCCATAAAACATGTTTGATACCGCTATGAACCTGTCATAAGCCGGGGACTACCATGGAAGTGATATTGCTGTGTCGCTGAAAGACCCTACTACCATTCAAAGATGTACCTTATCACGCCAAGCAGTTATGCTTGTAGATGAATACTGGATATGCAATTATATAGTTGAACTACTGTATAATACTCAATTCAAAATAGATTTAAGATGACGTTAATGTACATTGTACAACATCCGCATCCACATCGTTTATCTGTAATCAAAACGTTACGCTTTGATTTCCCGATTCAAAATGTTTAATACTGTCAACCCGAATAATTTGATGATAACTTAAGATGTACCTTTGAAAGTTAGTATTACCTTGGAAATAATTATTTTTACAAACTACCGTTCAAAACTTATAGATCAAGTGATTGCCTACCCACAATTATATTACAACGTTGTGGGGTCAGTCGATATTGTTGCTAAAAATCAGGAGCAAGCGTCTTGAAACAGGATACCATAAATCTGTATAAGTTTTAAGTAGTTTCATTCTACTTTTAATATTATTATTGGGTCGTTTACGTTTAAATTCTATTTGGCCATTTTATAGCCTCCCCCTCAAAAATCCCACAATTACTCAATATGTAAAAGAAGGATATCCTACAATCTCTGTTTTATTAGTGAACTTAAATATCTTGCAACTTGTTAAGACCACATTAAAATGCTTTGATATAGACTTTACATCATGCCGGATGTACCTTCAAGAACTTATAGAAATCATGTATCTAAAAGAGAATGATCAATGATGTAGAGGGGGATGATCAGTAGTTAGAAAGCGGATCGATGTAGCGGAAAAAAGCAAACCCTAGCAAAGAGTGATTTTATAACCAAATTCAGACAATTGTCTCGCCCATCGCCTGACATTTCATGGTTTTTAACCCCTATCACCCATGAACCGGGTGCTTCCGGATTTATACCGAAACCCATATTGGAAGAAAACATCCGATCTACAACTGCAAAGCACATTTTAATAACTTGAGCACAAAACTTGTCAAAAAAAAGACCGAAGTAGTTGCCCAATTTGGTATTTTTCCTCACACGTGTAGCCAAAATGACTGATTTTTGTCAATATCTCAACAAATAAGCATTAAAGGGCTTATATTGCTTTATAAGTTGTATATAAATATGATGTTTGCGGTCATTTTAAGCTAAAGTTCAAGTCTCTACGACCTTCCTAGTTCAAGTTATCAAAATTCAGTGCCATTTTTGGTTCGCTGAGAAAAAAAAAAACAGTTTTTTGTCAATATCTATAAAACGAAGCTCTGGAGACCTTATGTTGCTTCATAACTTGCATATAAATGTGGCCATTGCGGTAATTTTAAGCTAAAATTCAAGTCTCTATGACCTTTAGGAGCTGAAATACAAAAATCCCGTATACGCGACTGAGGGTAATTTAGAAAATTTGCCCTGTAGGGTTATGTCTAGCGACACAAATTGCGTACCTAAACGATTTTGGTTAAGAATGATCTAACAAACAACCTTGTGTTGTCATAAATCGTGTACATCGAAGTGCACACTCAACTATTCCCTGCTACTGGAGTATATATAATATAGCTTACTTCTATATTATAACTTTATAAGACTAGATTACCCATGCCTACTGCGGGACTTCACTATCGCAGTTGAAATGCAAAAGTATAAACCCGCCTATTATATTATAAAAAACGCATTAAATTTTCGTGGTTAAAACGGTGCGAAAGTATGAACTCGCTCAGTCCAAACACACCGCAATTTAATTCTGAATGCCCCTCACGTATCTAATAGTAATACTTGATAGGCAATCTTGAGGTCCCCTGCCAAATTATCTAATTATATAGAAAATCTATTATGAAGTTATGAGGGGAGAGAGAGGGAAACAGGGAAAGACACTTTAGAGTTTAGTATCACATTTGGGTTACAAAATGATCAATTAAACCACTTACCACCGACCGATTTGAAAAACCTTAATCATTTGGCTTGGTCGGTCAGAGTTTTTCGGCACCGAAAAAACCCAAAAGTAAGTCCCGTAAATCTTACCGTTTTCTTGATTAAACCGTTCGTAAATTACAGACAGACAGACGGACATACACACCCACAGATTTTTTGGGATTATTAGTATAGATTACATAGCTTGCTACTTTACTACATCTTCCAAGTTCCAGCAGTTTTACTGTTGGACACGTAACAAGAACTCCTTATGGAACGGAATAATGATTATTATATTAGTAAATTATACCTTTAAATATGTCCTTTTACTATCATGGTAACATGTAGTTGCTGAGAATAAGATTTTTTCTACACTTGCCCTATAAAAACAGGTGAAATTGGTAGAGTGAGAGCTTTATGGTTAAAAACGGATTTTTGACGAAAAATAGCAGGATATTAACATCTGGTGAAGGAAAAGTCACGGACTAGTACTACAGCACAAAGAGCACAAAGAGCACTCCCGCCCTTCAGATCGACAGAGCTTAACCGTTAAATCAATTACACTCTTCAGCCAGCTTCACGATTTTTTAATAAAGAGTAATCACTTTAACCAAGTTAAAAACTTAACATCTGAGGGGAATCTGATACAAAATATTTTAACATTAACTGATGAAGTGATCGTGCCTTTTACTTCATTTCTTGACCCTTTTGAATGGAACAAAAAAGGCGCATCACTCCATTCTACTTGATTGCCACTGTACATTGATCACCTGGTGACATATAGAAACTATAAAATAAGGACATCCCTGGAGAGTCTTTACCTTTTGAACATGTTGTTTTTTCTAACGATCACCATTGCTCTAGTAGCTACAACCCAAGCTGCACCTACTGAAGGATGTACCGACCTCAACACTGACTGCGATAAGATGGCTAAACAGGGATTCTGTGTATCGCCTCAATACAGGATAGTATGCCCACTTTCCTGCGGCGTTTGCACGTGTAAAGACGCCATGAATAATTGTGCATTTTTTAAGGAAGCAGGAAAGTGTTTCAATGACCCGAGTCAGGTTCTGTTCCACAACTGCAAGGCCTCCTGTGGCTTCTGTGAGTGTAAAGACAAGCCCAGTGTAGTGGGGTGTGCTAACTACAAGCTCCACAAACAATGTTGGATAAACACTATCGCTAACTTTGAGTGTCCGGCCACGTGCGGATTCTGTCAAGTTATTCCCTAAGTTGGACATCACCCCGGCAACAGTCAAGAAAAGACGTGACGATCGATGATGGGCTCTACGGAAAATCTCCAACACGGAATTTATTCGATATTTTATTTGAATTTGATTGAAAGATTTTGAGTTTAATTTTGAATCGAATCGATTAAATACGCCCAAAGAATGGGTATACGGATTCTGTACATTTGATAATCTATGGAAATAACGTGAATAGCTAAGCATCATGACATGGTTTACCCTTAAAAATGTTAGTGCCGGACAGATTTAAGATCTTGTATTAGTAATAAATAGCTTTATTAACACTAAATATTGATACATAAAGCAACACTATTTATTGGTAAAATATAATTTATCTTGACTATAATATGGTCTCAGACGTATTCAGCTGGATATCATGTGGTCAATAATTTATTCTAAGCTTATTCTGAGCTTATTCTAAGCTTGTTCTAAGTTTATTCTAAGCTTGTCCTAAGCTTATTCTAAGCTTATTCTAAGCTTATTCTAAGCTTATTCTAAGCTTATTCTGAGCTTATTCTAAGCTTATTCCAAGCTTATTCTAAGCTTGTCCTAAGCTTATTCTAAGCTTATTCTAAGCTTCTTCTGAGCTTATTCTGAGCTTATTCTAAGCTTATTCTGAGCTTATTCTGAGCTTATTCTGAGCTTATTCTGAGCTTATTCTAAGCTTATTCTAAGCTTATTCTTATCTTATTCTTATCTTATTCCAAGCTTATTCTAAGCTATACAGGTTCTCACAATGACTGGATGCCGGGCGAAATACTTTATACGTCTCAATAACGTTTTAATGTCCCCATATAATTTCAAGAATTTCAATTGAAAAGGTGAATGATAAAAAGTAAAAACGCAGCAATTTGACTTCTTCAAATGACAGTGACTGTCCGGAAAAATACAAGTAAATTCTGAAAGGCTTATGGTTATATCCACAGCTACTCAAATATTACTAAACTTTTACGATTCTTGTGAAGAATTGATCCTAAAAATAATCGATATGTAATCAACACCACCAGCGCCCCTTTTATTCCACAGTCAGCTGATAAATTGTCAGGAACAATTCTGTCATTGAGTAGATCCAGGGGCTAAGGTTCTTCTCATTGCTCTCGGATATATTTCATCTCTAAATGTCAAGATTGTAATATAATCTCAGCTCTTTAAAATTTTATTGCAATTTTTATTATTATTTGACCTGCTGGACAAGAATGGCGAAAATGTTTTTAAGATCTCGAAAAGAATTCTCACATTCATACGTAATGATACATGAACTTCATCGAAAGTGTATAACGTTTTAGTATATCAACTTTTTAAATAAATTACGTCATTTCAGAGAATCAGAAAAAAAGGAAACGTTTCGCTCATCATTAAATACTACAAACGTTTCTAAAACCCTGATACGTTCAGCAATCAATACGATCGGACGTTGTCAAAAAGTAATGAAAACTCAAAATAATCGTCCATTTATCTTATAATTTTTTTACTCTCTATCCCATTGAAATGTTTTAATCGTCTTCCTTGTAAAATGAGACGCGTTTTGAAAATCCTAATCCTTTACTCTCCATATGTGGCGTGCTCTCTTGTTGGATGTACTCATCGTTGATGACACTGAGATTCTCCCTGGTTGAGTCGACAGTCATACTCGTTCCAGTCGTCCAAGAGAAGTCCGTGGCCTTGCTGGAGGTTTCCGAGTCGAATTCATATTCGGATTCATCAATGGACGTCTTGGAGTCCTGATCAGCCATGTCCTGGATCAAGGCCTCTCTTCTCCTTTTAGCAGAATCTGTCATGTAGCTGACCAGAGGGGTACAATGGAACCCGATACAGTAGAATATTGTTATTGCTTGTAAGAGGTTGAAGGCCACGTAAATGTAGATGAGGACCCCATCTTGAGAGGTAACAGAGGTAGCGGTAATAGCACTGTTGATGCTGAACATGATGACCACCATCAGCAGAGCGTGTATAAACGAGAGGTGTTTCGTGGCTTTCTCTAGCTTCTCCTCCTCGTATTTCTCTCCTAGGATGTTCATCTTCAGTCTGTAGAGCACAACAAATGTGACGACCATGAAGAAGAGCTGAGGAGCAACAACAACACCGTATCTCAGAGGCAGGGATATCCTGCATCCCAGGGGGCTCTCGTCCGTCAGAGAGTCTGCAGTCAGGAACAGTGAAGTATACTGCTTGCTCGTCAACAGGTCAGCTATCCCCAGACAAGCCACAAACATCAAGGGTATCCCAAGAGACAGAACCGAAGATTTACTGATGAAGAACTCAACATCGTAGCTGTCCTCCACGGCTACATGAAGACCTGCAGCCGCACACAGGATGAAGATACTTACAGAGAGGAGGAGGAACATTTGGAGCGCTCCACACTGCCAGCAAGCTAACACGCTGTTCCTGGTACCCTGGGGAGACGGAATTGTTAGAAGTTGTTATTGAGTTTCATTTTAATTTCCTAAATTGTTTAATCGTTCGATTGTTCGATATATTTGATTAAAAAAACTTATAAATGATGATCATTCATGTCATTATTAATTCATATTTCATAAAAATATTTTGAAGAGAAACAGTCAATGAAATATCTTCAAAATGAACCTCGGTGTCACAGAGAAGATGAACCAGGTAGTAGGTAGAATACAGCACACATGTCACCGCCATTGTGTTCCCAGCCGTTAAACAGTTATGGATCCTGCTAGCGGATATCAGAGCCGTACAGAGCAGAAGGAGGATCACGAGACCTTCCGTTAGTTTGATGATCAGCTTTTGTTTACCGGTTCTTTGATCGTGAGGTTGGGTATTATAAACAAGAGCAACAGTTTGATCTCCTCCGAGTCCTTCACATTCTACTTTTTCTTTTGTCCGTGAAGCAAGAAAAACACCTTTGATGCTCCACTCATATAAATTATTCTTTTTGTCATCTTTCTTCAAATCCTTTGTAGTTGCTAGCTTAGTTACTATCGTGGGCAATATATTTTCCTGAACACAGTAGGGATTCTTCCACCTTTCTCCCTCTACGTTTCTGAAGGTATAAATAACTTTAAGCTGATCACTATTCTTTTTATCCGTACTACGTTTTTCGTCCTCCTTTTCCTCAACATAAACACTGATGATGTCAGATATCACACGAACTTCCAAGTTAAGCTTTTCCCTTTTTATTTCATTGGAGAAAGCTTTGCTGCCGTCTACCGAAATATTTTTAAAGAATGTCACCACAGCGTTTTGACTACTAATCTGTTCAAACTTCATCGTTACATTATATTCCTCATCTTTCACGGAGCTTGAGCAAAAAGGTGCTTCCCTACTTGAACAACTCAAAGTTGTCTCTCCAGCCCCCAAATCCAAAGTGGTCTGCCACACCTCCCCACCACATTTGGCGGTGTTACCATAGTAACCCTTTACAAAATCCGGCATGAATCTAATTTTGAATGCTGGAAAAAGATCTACCTGGGGAGATTTATAAAAAGCGTTGAAAATGTCCATGAACCAACAAATGTCATCCTCTTCCATCCTCGTCTCACCAAGCGTCTTTTCAATGTGGGCAAGAGTTGTCTTAAAGAGCTTAGGATCAATCTTAGAGTCAGCATGATTGTCCGCAACTGCCCTGGAAACTGCCACACTAAGATCCTTACCGTTGAGCACGTTGTCATCCTTATCCAGATCCACAGTATCCAGCAGGAACTGAAGGTTGTCACCTTGAGATTTAAACTGGCATTGCTTGTACCCACTGTGTTGTATATCACTTTGATATGTGTTGTTCAAGCACCGTCTTTGAGCATATGCTATAAAGAGGTTGTTTGCCTTTTTCCCATGGGGGCAAATGGCATCTGAAAATGTGTCCGTAGAACCCCAAATGAAGGTTCCGTATAGGCGGTGTTCGTCAAATTCACTGCTTGTACACGCCCAATCTGTTTTTGCTTCAACCATCATTATTTTGTTTATAGTTAGGCCTGTTGATTTAGTTACGGCAAAACCTGCAATAGATCCCTTAGACTTTCTAGCATCTCTTAAACATATTCTTTTTTCGTCTTCAAGTAAATCTAGATCTATTTGAAGGTAAGTTTTTCTGCAGAAGAAGCACACGGATTCCACAATTCTCTCCCACTTATGTACTCTTTCGATGTCTAACACACGGTGAGACAGTCCGACTGGGTTCTCGAGACCGAATATTATTTTAAATTTCTTGCCAGTGTGCACATCAGGGACGGTTAGGCAAAGCTCATCGCGTACTCCAAGAGAAAATGTTGTAATGTTATTTGTGTCCTGTGAATCCCCTCCAATCTGTTCTGCTGTTATCAGGTAGGTGGTTTTACCTAAACTTGGGGGTGGATAAAATTCCTCTATTTCGTTCAAATCTAAAAAGTTCAGTCCAAAACCATTGTTATCACAAAACTGGGAGCTAAGCAAAGTTTCTTCATCTTCCAAAGCAGCTATTACCTCCCCCCAAGATAGCAGTGTGTTTCTTTGGCTCAGGCACTGATGCAACGTGGAGAAGATTGCCATTTCGTCGTCAGTCAGACCTCTCTCCCAAATGTTAAGACCGTAAACATGGCCACCTACTGGAGTATCATCTTGAGAGCTCACGAACAAGGACACCTCTCCTTTCCCAAATGTTTTGTGATTGTGAGGGATTTTATCCTGGAATGAACTGTCCTTTAACTCAAAACCACCAGTGTACGCGGATACTCTTCCGTTCACGAGTCTAATGCATAATCTGTGGATCTCTTGTGCGACTAGCTGGACAGGAAAGAACACAAAGTGCGATTTGTGTACGATAACAAGGATTGACTCAGTAGACTGTATATGGAGGTGTAGGGATCTGTCTCCGTAGTTTAGTATTGTCCCTGACATCCAACCCTTCACTGCTACACAGAGAGTAACGTTAACGATGTTCTGCAGCAAGTTTACACCTAATTCCTTGTGGGTTATAACCTTATTAAGATCAATTCCACTGTTATAAAACTGTTCCTCCTCCTCACACAGGGTAGTTCCATCAATGCAGGGAGTCCGGCAGTTCTCCCAGTACGGAATGTACTCACAAGACTGTGGGCACTGCACGTGGGCGGGGAGAGCTAATGCACTTTCACATCCTTCTTCTTCTGAGGGTGTTATCACCTAAAAGTAAAGTAAAGTAAAGTAAAAATTATGACATAACATCATCACTAATGTCTACAAAGTATCATCACACTACATGGAAAAATAACTATTTCTCCATCAAATTTAAAAGTAATAATCTATCACCTGGAGTAATGATTTATCACCTGGAGTCTGGAGTCAGTGAAGAAAGGTCCCAACTCTTCACTGGTAACAACCGCTTCCAACATTTCATCCCAGTTCTTCCATTTCGCGGAGGAGGGTGCGTAAGGGTCCGTCAGGTAGAGGTCTCGTTCTGTTTTACTCAATACTTTCTTCCAGATGGCTATGTTTGATATCTTAACGTGTTTTGCTGTGCCTATTTCCATTAAACCAACTGTGACCTGATTGTCATCTTGCCCTGAAAAATGAATATTCTATGATGTGACCAATAATTAAGATGTTTAGTCATGCACCAAACTGGTTCGAAAACAACAAATTACTATTTGACATCAACGATATCCTTATTTGTATCACAAAGACATGGATAGATAGACGACTCTAATTATAGCTTAATTACTGGGTTAATTAATTAATTAATTATTTAATTAATTAATTATTTAGTAATTAATTAAAATCAAGTTGCAATGCTTACCCACAATCCAGTACCATCCGAAAGAGTAAGTTTTAGGTTCCTCCCAACCTCCGTTTCTATCTTGGATGTGCACTATAAAGGTAGTGTTCTGGTTGTAGGTTATATCTACTGTAAAACACACCACAGTCTTACCCCCGTCAGGTATGTTGACTATATGGGAATCTTCCAAATCTCTGAGCAGGTGCAGTAATCCCTTATCCATCATGACGGTAATAGACTTGTAAGATGAGGTGACAAAGTGAATGATGTTCAAGTGAGACGTGGCAGTTGCTGCAACCATTTCAAAGCAGATGGAGAACTGTTTCAGAAGAGTTCCGTTTATAGTGAGTGCCTCTTCAACTAAATAGCGGTGGTTGAAATGACATTCTTTACCTGGCTTACCCTTTTCTATACCCTGGTCACTGTCCATGTTCATGTAAAGGGAAGTATTCTGGTGTGACCAACTATCACTTCTGTTGCCCTTACGATATTCCACCACAATATCCTCTGATGGTGGAGCTAGACCGTGGTACGGGAATACCCTCTCCATGTCATTTTCAAGGAAGAAATTAGAGTCATCGGTCCGACAGCAATACTTATTGATCACGTCCTCCCACTTAAGTGAAGTTATTTGGTTGTCTGGTTTTCTCTCAGACTCGAACACTTGACGCCGCATGTCTTGGTGGGAGGTGTAGAAGTCAAACACTACCAGGTCCCTTATCCAGAAATGGGATCCATGTGGGATTACTAAAGATATTTCATATCCTTCAAAGGCCTCTGAGTCAAGTGGTCCGTTTACAAGGATGTTGATCTCATGATCATGGTACCTCTCCTCAATTTTCTCGTAGCAGGATTCTCTCCACCCTATGTTTATGCGACAGTGGCCGTGCAGGCAGCTTCTTAGACTTCTAGCTCCAGTCCGTGCTCCAATCTTCAGAGCACCCTTCTCTCCCAGGGCTAAACTAAGTTCCGGTATTTCCCGACCAACCATTGTTAAACGAAACAATGTAGCTTTGACGTGATCCTCACCAACTCTGATGTCCATTGATACCATGCCGGAGCGGGAACTAAGTGTCAGATTATAAAGGGGGTCTGAAGAATGGTTTCCTACTCTGACTGTGCATTTTGATAGAAAACATCCACTTCCACACTGGGGTAAATGATGATTTATCACTGATGACCCTCTGTATCTTTTCTCCCTTAATTTTCCAAACACTAACACCCCTTCCTTTATGCGAGAATACCACTCCATGTTCTTTACGAGCGAGAAGCTTGAGTTTTCCTGACAGCACCCTTCTGTCACATTGTCCCACTTCAGAAAGGCTTCTTCGTCATTTGATTTTTCCTCAGGCTTTAATGCGTTAAAAACCCTGCGTCGGAAAGTGGCAGTTCGGTTCTTGACCTCGGGTTCTTCCTGAAACCCAGGCATGTCTGGGTGTGCAGTAAAGTAATCAAACACAAACAAATCGGTTACTGTAAACCCAGACCCGTGGGATTGAACAAAAGACAAATTATATCCCTCAAAGTCCTCTAAAACAGGTCGCTTGCTTAGAGAAATGTACGTTTCGTCATCATGATGTCTCTCTTCCACTTTCTGGTGGCAAGATTCTCTCCAACCGATGTGAATGCTGCAGTGGCCTTTGCACCTTCTAAGATGAGTAGAATAAATTCCTTCGCCGATTGTCAACAATAAACTGCCGCTTTCTCCAAGAGCTAAGGTTGAATCTGAGCCATTCCTACCGATCAGGGCTAGACTGAACAATGTAGCATTGAAGTTAACCTCCTCTTCATCTACCCTAATGCTCAGTGACACCATACCGGAGTGAGAGCCCAGGGTGACATTGTACAGTGGCTCTGTATGCTGGCTCCCAACCTTAACAGCGCATCTGCTTTCCCAGGACCCGCCACACGTAACTGATAATCCATATTCGATCAGCAGCACAAACAACAGCAACTTGAACATGGCCAGAGTGGTGTGTTCACCATGTAGTCTCGGTTTTGGCTGGGTTAGTCCAACCGTACAGAGGATAATTTCAGCGAACAAAGGGATGTGTTGGGAGGCTTTGTTTGTGAATTAGGGCTTTGGAATACAGCTTCGTCGGTTTGAATTGAGACATTTTTAATTGATTCACAACCTCATCTCTATACTTCTATATTATAATGTATGGGCAATTTGATTTGCATATTCTGATTTAGACTGAAATAAGAGGACTTTTTAAACGAACAACAATAGCAAAGTACAAAATTGAAAAGTATATACAATTATTATACAATCTGACAGTTGAAAAGTCAGTTCACTGTGCATGAATCACACAAAAAAATCACAATCATCAAAAAAATCACAATGTATCTGTAGTGTTCTAACAGAGATTAACAAGTCTTGGAATCATGCCTGGAATGCCTGGAATTATGCCTCAAATCCGTCCGCAGAAGGTTCTGCTCCCAGCTGGTAGCAAATTCAGGAAACAAGCCTCTGTCCTGTAACCAAGGACAACTGTCACTACGGTAATTTGAGACAATCGTATAGGCATCCTCTATGATGGATATACAGAGGGACAAGACGACGTAGATGAAGAAGCAGACGTAAGAGTAAAGGTATATTCGAGAGAATACCAGTATGATTTGCTGGGTTGCTATCATTGATCTCGTCTTCACTAAACTGGGGGAGGGGTTTAAGATTTAGATCCCATTATTTGCGACAAATTTTATGTATAGTTTAATGTATAGTCTGTTAAAATTCGCGGTATCGCGATTTTTGGCCAAAATAATCGCGAAATCCTTTTGTCCCTGTGGTCTGAGGGTGGCAGTTTTTAAATGTTAATCATGGGTTCTGGATGAGTCTAAAGCTTGTAAAATGTGGATGTCGTATCAGAAATTAACAGATTTCGAAAGAATGTAGCATTTTATTGTTAGAATTATACTCGTATTTAAAAAAAAACTTTACTGATTATATTATTCTTACTCGAATGTTGCAAACATATCGTCACCATTGAGTAGAGAAAAGAGAGTCTCCATGGTGACCCAAAAAGTTGTAAATTTCCTGTTATATGGACTCAAGACAAGCCATCCACAGAATATATAAGCAAGGGAAACAATGCTGAAATATCAATAATTAGGATTTTTATACGGTTACCAGTTCGGGGATTTAACAAAAACATAAAACTTTAAACTTGCACTCTTGCAGTGCAGAACTTCTAATATAATAATATAAAAAGAAGAGATGATTTAAACTTGGTGTAGGACTTTGAATTAAGAAGTTCAGGTTACGGAATTTCTGCTTATGGTTAAACTCGAATGTTACGAGCAAAGGTTAAATAGTGGGTACTCACATGACACATATCATGAAGCGAGCAAGATGTGGTAAAGCCAGAACAATAGTGTTCAGGATCATTGAATAGTGCTTATCAAAGAAGAGATAGCGCAACAGTCCAAGATATGATAACCAAACTCCAATACCTGATAAAAGATTTAAGTTGTAGTTTATTTAGATGAAGTGAAATCTTAAAAATCTTGAAGTATTTGAAACAAAAGAGGAAACAAGACAGAAAACGGTGTTACGTAATTAAGGAATAATGAAAGCATCCATAAACTTATCAAGCTTGCCGAAGCCTTACCTAAAAATAGAGTACACATGTCGAAATTGTAAGCAGTTCCAATATCAATACATAGTTTGAGTACAGCAGCAGTGAATAACAACATATCCGCCAGTAAGATACACACAAACCAGTAGTTCACGAACAGGTGCTTCTCTCGTTTATTTAAACGTCTTTTGTACGTTTTGCTGAAGACAAAGGTTATCAACAGGTGCTTCTCTCTTTTATTCAAACGTCTTTTGTGGGTTTTGCTGAAGATAAGGGTTAAGAACAAGTGCTTCTCTCGTTTATTCAAACGTCTTTTGTGGGTTTTGCTGAAGATAAGGGTTAAGAACAAGTGCTTCTCTCGTTTATTCAAACGTCTTTTGTATGTTTTGCTGAAGATAAGGGTAATTTACGAACAGGTGCTTCTCTCGTTTATTCAAACGTCTTTTGTATGTCTTGCTGAAGATAAGTAGTTAAGTATTTAACGAACAGGTGCTTCTCTCGTTTATTCAAACGTATTTTGTATGTCTTGCTGAAGATAAGGGTTATCTTGATAATCGCGCTTATTCATAACCATCATATTCTTGAATAAGATTGTTAACACATCTATGCAGCAGTCGATAGGTACAAATTTGGAGCTTATCAATCAAAGATACATGGAACAAGTCGGTTTGATTTGCAAATGTTTCTAGTGCCGTTGAATCCGAAAGTGAATAAAATTTGTTTATATTTTATTTACCCCATAAAGGTTTGAGTTTTGACGTAAAGTTGGAAGGCAAGTATCATTTTTCTGATGACAGTAATTGTAGAGGCAATGCTCAGCAGCATTACAGATACATCGAGAGCTATCTGAAAGTTTTATTGCTTCAGTTGGGATGCTTATACTTCTATAACACTCATATATATTATAATATCAGTGTTACTAACACTTTTTAGTTTTATCAGATTTAAGACCGAGAGCTATTGAGCTTTTGGGATGATAAAACTTTCAATCCTGCTTTGTCTGGTTTTTTTTTTTCATATTGCAAGTCATTCAGAATTTAAACTGGTAATCTAAGAATTGAGCTATTCACGGTTTCTCTAAACACTAAACGCAATTTCTACCTTTATCTCATCTATTTGATCTACTTAGCTTGTTTAAATGGATACTCACATAGTTATAGTACTTAACTTCGTCGTCCATGTTATCTGCAGAATTTCAGATTGGAACATGAACAAGTTTTTAGAAAATTTTAGAAAAGCTGACGAATATTCAATTGTGATGAACAAATTGCTGATGAAAATATTTTGAACCTGGATTTGATTTGCACTCCCCAAAATCGTAGTGCATCCATAAGTCTGTCTCTAGTCCTGTCTCTAAAGAATTCTGAAGAGGTAATATTTATAAATATTAACTAGTTGCCCTGGTAACTACACTCCTGTACCCTGATACCGGGAGAGTGAGGGCTGAAGAGGTAATATTTATAAATATTAAGTTTGAATCAACTTTAAAGGCTAGCGAATTAATTTAAAACTATAGAATACATACCGGATTAAAATGTACATGATATCTTACTTACGTATAATGCAGGTTGAAGTCATGGTGAAGTTCGATCGCTGTATGTTACACAAGGGCACGAAAACTTAACTTTATGGAGGGCGTTCAAAGCAGGACTAATAGTCCGTACGACGGGTTTCCGTTTACTGCTAGTACACTTAGTGCAAAACAAATCTTCACAATAAAAAGCTCACCGAAAATATGATCTCATACTTTAGCGCGACACAGTGAGGTCTGCTAAGATATCCGATAAGTAGCAACTGAAGGGGAAATAGCATCTTGTATCTGAAAAATAAAAATGTCTGAAGCAAAAACTGGATACGAAGTATCCGGTTTTTACAAATATTTTTTGAAAAATGAGTCATATTTTATCATCAATTATAAGGTTCCAGAACCAGGAACCCTTGTTTGAGAAATACCAAACGTCTTATACAAGTCCGTAATATCATAACTATAAAATATAAATACTGACTTACTTTTGCAATCCCAGTGAGAATTGTCTGGCTGATATCCTGTCCCTGCTCCTATTGACGCACGTATAGTCACACCTATAATGTGAACAGATATTTTGCCTCACAGGAGATATTGTGGTCTTTTATAAATATAACTGTAATACATTGATGTAAAGATTATTTGAATTTTGAAATAAAAATATTAAGATGTGGAAACTGATGGGAGCTGAATTTGTTTTGACAAGTGACCGTGATTCCGCGTTATGGGTGACCGCTAATTCTGTAAGCTGATTAGTAGTAGTCAAGTTCTGGATTACTTACATGTGACAACTAACACTGGTAGTAAAGTTCTGGATTTACTTACATGTGACAACTAACACTGGTAGTAAAGTTCTGGATTAATTACATGTGACAACTAACACTGGTAGTAAAGTTCTGGATTACTTACATGTGACAACTAACACTGGTAGTAAAGTTCTGGATTACTTACATGTGACAACTAACACTGGTAGTAAAGTTCTGGATTACTTACATGTGACAACTAACACTGGTAGTAAAGTTCTGGATTACTTACATGTGACAACTAACACTGGTAGTAAAGTTCTGGATTAATTACATGTGACAACTAACACTGGTAGTAAAGTTCTGGATTACTTACATGTGACAACTAACACTGGTAGTAAAGTTCTGGATTTACTTACATGTGACAACTAACACTGGTAGTAAAGTTCTGGATTACTTACATGTGACAACTAACACTGGTAGTAAAGTTCTGGATTGTCTCATTCAGACTAACATTCCATTGGCTATCAATGGTTACATTTGCGAAGTGTTCAATGCTTATCTGAAATCCAAAATATTAAAATTTTGCCGTATATGACACAAGGTAAAATATGAGTTGCAAATTATGAAACATATACAAATTCGGTGAGGTAACTTTAAAAATAAAACTTTGAAATTTTTAAGTTTGGCGAAAATTTGCGGAACATAACTTGATTACACTTTAACCAGTTCATTCCATCAAGCCATCAAATATGTGCGATTCCTAATCACAAGTACAACACTATTTATCTCTCTAAAATAATAATTAACCTCAACTGGGGGTGGTATCTCAGGACGGAGCCCATTAGGGTATCCGAGTAGCGATATAGCTGTGTCCGACAAGCAAAAGTACTCTCCCAAAGCGTGGTTAGCCATGTTTTCCAGTTGATCGAAGCTGTATACTTTCCTATCTTTTGGCTCCACTGTAGGGTCGTAGTCCTGAGAAATCAAAGTTCACACACATGATGCACAATCAAACACTCCTGCATACAAGCAGTTTACGCAGCTGTTTCAGCTGTTGATCAGCTATTTCAGCTGTTGAGTATGCAGTATAAAGTATACAGTATACAGTATACACTTCACGTCTTTACAGCTACAATACCTACTCTTCTCACAGTTTGGTGTCATATTGAATAGCTCAAATATACCTGGTCAACGTATGTCGCCCACCTCTATCAAGAGACTTGAAACGGGGTTCACGGTAAATCGGGGTTCTGTTTGTTTACATTATGCATGTTAAGCCCTAAATCGGGGCACGGTAAATCGGAGTTTTACTGTATATGTAATATGTATTTATGTCGCCCACCTCTATTAAGAGACTTGAAACGGCCTCCTTTATCTGGTGTACAGCGTTCTTGATACCGTAGTTGTTATCAGTGAGTGAGATCAACATCGCCGTGATCAGGCATAACTTTAGAAACTGAAATGATTATCAATCTATGTTAACAACATCGCCGTGATCAGGCATAACTTTAGAAACTGAAATGATTATCAATCTATGTTAACAGCATCGCCGTGATCAGGCATAACTTTAGAAACTGAAATGATTATCAATTTCTATGTTAACACATCTAAGAAAGTAATTAAAAAAAGGATGATTTATATCACATTAATTTGTATATTCTGGGCTATTCTTTAAAAAAGCTCTAAGTTTCAGGCAAACCTGTAGCAGGAAAATCCATGGGCGTTTTGTGAGCTGTTCCATTCTATTTTTGTTTCTGAAGAAATCTCTCAACTGATCTCTCATTGCCTGAATGTTTGCTTTAACTTTTGCTTTTGTCTTAGAAATGATAATAAAATCACAGTATCTATGTCTTTAACAACAGCGCTACTCTATGAAAAAATGAAATCGTCTCCTTGATCATGATTATCCATGTGTTTTTTATCAAAGTTGGCACTGGCAAAAACTCAATTCCTCAAACCTGAAACTCCGGGAGATGTTCCTTATTAAGGAAAGGGCACCGAGAGTTATCAGAGGTATCAGAGTCTGATGTATCGGAGCTGGTACCCTCAGATGTGGAGACAGCACGAGGCAGCTTGTATAGCCGGGGAGGGGAGACCAGGTGAACTGGTGCTATCTGCGAGCTGCCTCTACCTGAAGGAGTATTGATCAGGTGAACTGGTGCTATCTGCGAGCTGCCTCTACCAGCTACCTGAAGGAGTATTGATCAGGTGAACTGGTGCTATCTGCGAGCTGCCTCTACCTGAAGGAGTATTGATCAGGTGAACTGGTGCTATCTGCGAGCTGCCTCTACCTGAAGGAGTATTGATCAGGTGAACTGGTGCTATACAACACATATAAAACTTTAGGTGCCGGGGTAAAATTGATCTTGTACTGGTGGATGTGAAGTGATGTTAATAGCGTTGGTGGATTTCAAGTGATGTTAATAGTGTTAGTGCATAACAAATTTTAAGTTGACACTTGAGGACCATTTTATTCACATCGCAAACGTGATTTGGCAATATTAAAACAGCAACTAGAATTTGTTGGTTTAGGTATTAGTTCAATGTTTACTAGAAATTTGAACTGGGTTTGGAAGGATTTGATCGTGGTATGATGTCAAAAAGTCAAAATTCTCCTTGAAACTTACGGTCATCATATGGCATTGACAAAACATGATCGTCGTTAATGCTATGAGAATGAGACATCCCTTATCGTTGACAGCTGAATCTATACTGCAACACTAACGCACTAAATACTAAAACAATAAAAGGCTACTTATCGCTGACAGCTGAATCTATACCGCAACACTAACTCTCTAAATACTAAAACAACAAAAGGCAACTAAAAACGTACTAAAAACTGTAGTCAGGTACTCTGTATTCTGCATTGACGTGAAGCTAAGTACGACAAATACCAACTGGCACCTACTACAAACAGCTGATAACAAAGTGTCTAATAAAAGAATTTATAAAGGAGCGGATGATGCACATGATTCTGAAAAACAGCTCGTATTACCTGATGTTCCGTCACATGCGCAGCGGAAAGAATAAGATGAAGGAGCAGTTTTATTCATATTACTTCAGACTTCTCTGGTAATCTGATAGTATACTGTATTGTAATCTGATAGCACCATGTATTGCACCACGTAGGGTAGTTCTGCTAGCATTTCATGTAGTTATCTTTTTTAGATTCAATTTCAACAGTGAGTAGTGAGTACCAACATGATCTAGATGTTACTGTAAATAGGTTGTAGGTGTCAATCATAAGATCAAATATATCATCATAAAATACAAATCAGAGATAAGAAATTGTTATGAATTATTGTTCAATTCATGTTTCCTTAAAGTAATACTTCACTTCCAGCTCGCTATAGAACTTACTGGGAGTTCTTAATGCTACAAATCATACTGGAGATAAAATTTAATCTTACATAATACCTAATGATTCAAATATTGTCACAAAGTATAATTTGAGATAACCATTATCGTGCAGGCGACTTCAGTCCCTTCATCGATCCAAGTCTTATCATCATTCATGATCAACTTGGCTGCATTTTATGTACTCGTAAAGAATTGGGAAGCCATACTATTCGTTTCCTCCTACAGATTGAGATAAGGACCCAGATACCCGAATACCCACACTCAGGTTTACATTTTTGCACTCATGAACCTGAAACGTATGGTAAAACTCGGAACAACCTATAAATCCTTTTTGGATTCAGTGCTGCTCATAAATCTAAGTGGTGCCCACTACTGTATACTAGAAGTAGAAGCAGTATATCCGGAGAAAACGACCAGTAGGAAGTTTTCAAATTTCAGCTTTCCGCGACCCAATAATTTCGCTTTTTAGACTGAATTTTTGTTGAATGACCATCTAGCAAGGTCACTGAGGAATGAGGATGGCACAATACACAATTGTGTTACAGAAAGTTCTATTCCCAAATAAAGGTTTGACTCCACTGCAGGTATGAGGAGAACGTATCCGAGAAGTTTAAATCAAAGCAGCATAATTTTGGGTTGTTTTGACAAAAGACAAGTTCCTAAGTTCCCAGTCACAAACTGATCCGGCAATGATAAAGTGAAAAAGCAAAAACGGTATTACTGTAAATAATATGTTCGAACATACATGATATACATGACATAGACTCATAGATATTTGTTATCATTGTGTTCACGAAATAGATAAGGCAACAAATGCAAACTACATATTATTGTCGTAGTGCAAATAATCATTAACGTAGTAGGTGACAATATATGTGCATGATCAAAATTTACCAATGACCGACATAAATAATTAACCACACTGAATAACATTACTTCAAATTTTAGGGACGATTCTTAATCTCTGCCCCACCCTGATTTGAGTCCTCCTTCTGGACTTAGTTCCCATTCTACTCGCAGCTACTAGACCTCCTTTAAACGGGCCACCACATCCTTCAACCTGCCACGGTAAGAAAGTGTTAGAAACAGTGCTACTGAGCCTCCTGCACACCTGGATTGTTTCTGAGATGTCAGGAGATGGGCAGGGTGGTTGTTCAGTGGCCACATCTTCTGGAGCAGCAATATTTATTACGGTTTGTTGCCCGTTGAGGGTTGATTGGGATTGTATACCTTCCAAACAGCTGACAGAGTCTTGCATCTGTGTCTTTGGATTTTCTGTTTGATGAGCTGGTTGATGGTCTTGCTGGAAGGTTGCCAAGTCTGGAACTTTCGGTGGAAACTTTATTCGTTCAATCGAAGCTTGAGCTGCGAAAACAAGTCCGCCAGATTCGTACATACATCTAGTCTGATTTGAATAATTTGTAATAGGGTTCTGATAACAAGTATAATCCACAAATTTAGACTCTGTTACCATGGTTACACCACAGTTCAGGGGTTGACCATTATCTTCCTGATCGCACGTAAGAGACCTTGTAGCAGGACCACTGCTAGGCTGATAGGTTGTGTTGTGTTGAGCTGCACTGCTAGGCTGATAAGTTGTGTTGTGCTGAGAACCACTGCTAGGCTGATAGGTTGTGTTGTGCTGAGAACCACTGCTAGGCTGAAAGGTTGTGTTGTGCTGCGCACCGCTGCTAGGCTGATACGTTGTGTTGTGCTGCGCTACACTGCATGATGAACTGAACTGATTGGTGACCACGTGAGGTAACTGATAGTTATCAGATGGTTCTGCTTTATGGTCACAGTGACATTTTGATTCAGTACACATTGACGTTTCATCTTCATCTATTGTGATATCATCTTCTTCGCTGTCACTTCCGCTATCACTTTTAGTGTTTTTTAATTGATCGTATGTTGCACCAAATAATAAAGCAGGTGGTTCTTTGACTAAATCCATAAAAGTTTTCTTTTCCTCAAAACTCAATTTATCAAACGGGGAGTCAGATTTAGAAGTTCGTCTAATTAGAAGTTTTTTATCCTTTGGTTTCCTCCTTTTCCTGATACCACAGCACCAGACCTCGGAATCTGAACCTTCACAACTGAAATTAGTTTGCGAGGAAACAGTGCTACTGCTTGTTTGTTTGTCTGTTGGTGTGTCGCATTGGTTGGCTGGAGGAAGGCACTCCGTGGCTATTGATCTATATGGAACTGTTGTGTCGGTGTAGTAGGACGATGTATCGTCATGGTTACCCTGGTCGTCATGGTTATTGACCACCATCTTATCTGTGGGTATTAGATGGGTTATATCTTAAAGGCTTAAGAATGGCAACAATCTTTAATCTTTTATTTGTGTAGAAGCTAAAAATACTGATATACATTGATATATTGCATAGTGAGTATAGTGTATACTGTATAAGTATATACACTGTATACTGTATAGGTATATAAGATTGTAGGCGTGGTCATGTTTTGAAGCACATGATCGAGACTTTTTAAAAGCTTCTATATTTTGAAAAGCAAAAAATATGCGGTGATTCCATTTCCACATCACAAGAAAACATTAATATACAATATATGCAGGAACAGCAGCATAATGAAATCAGAAATGGTAGACAATATTAAAGACAGTTTGTATAATACAGCTTGTAATACGTTGGATTTTAATGAAGACTTTTACGGTTTGTACACACGAGAATTCAAATATTTAAGTCATTTGTGCAACAATAAAATTGTAGGTCGTGATATATGAGATATTTGAGAATAGGCTCTAAGAACAATGTTACTTAAGATTTACGTTTAACTCGATTCTGATCAGTTTTGCAAACAAAAATGTTTCGAAAAATATCGTATCGTGTCAGACTCCCGATCCGGCCTCTGAATCCAGTTCCGGTTTCCAAAAATATTGCAGAGCATCGTTTTATGAATATGATATCGAGCCTTATCCGTCAATTGAACGAATCATCTCATATCACATGGTTTTTCTGGGCGGTAATATCTCACTTGGTTTTTGTTTTGTAACTACAAAGTCTATAACATGCATAGTTTCCCGCTGCTATTTCACTGAGGTTACTCCGATACCTTGCAAATGAATACGAGTGTGGATTTGTTGTGTAGTGTGGACGTTTGTATGGTACTCGTATCATATTTTGTCATCTCGCAGCTCTTAGTCTTTGGTTCGGAGATGAACAGCACATTTCCACCAGGGACAAAAGGAAATCGCGGCAAATTTGGTACAAATTTTATAAACGGATTAAACGGATTAAACGGATTATATGTCTTGCAGTATCAATCGCGGTAAAAATAATCGATTTTCTTTTGTCCCTTATTTCCACTTACATAAGATTAAGTTTCTAGGCTTTTTAAAATTACAACGCCGGTATAATAAAGTAATAAAATGTATAAAGCCAAGTCATTAAATTAAAACGTGAGTTTTATCCACCCACGTTTTTAAAAATGACTGAAAATTTTTACGTTTAAAGCTGACATTTTTTTACTTTTTGAAAGGTTGTTGAAGAAAAGATTTAAACAGGTTGGGTGTTATAAAATTGAAATGAACAGAACTAGAAAACTTCATAAGCTCAATATAATCGCGTATAATATTTGATAAAAAAGTTTCTTGGTCTTTCTGTATACCCAAATTGAAATCAAAAGTTTTGGATCCATGTTTTTCAACTTTCAGATAAAATCACAAGTTCCATATGTTTTTAAAAATTATGAATCATTATTAATAGAAATGAACTATTCCGACTTCTTTTTCCTTGTCTTAGAGGAAGTGTTAAATGATTAACGAAGCATCAGATACACTGCTTGTACTCTTAACATAACTGGAATAATTTCTTAAGCTGGGCTCAAAGAAGTCGGACTATAAAAAAAACACAAAACAAAATCAAAAACCTAAATAACCTAATTCTAAAAGATAAAACAGTATTACGATGCTTTTAAAATCAGTAAATGAGTGCACAAATAGTAAGCAGCAATATCACTTTAACACTAACAATTAAAATCACTGTCAGTTCTAGAGAGAGTTCGGATAGCAGTTTCTCAAAAGGATAAAAATCAGTAATGAATGGTTGGGTCATACTCATAAGTAATTTATCATATACGCATTGTAGCGTAGTAGATCATTTTTATTTTGAGAAACGTACTTTCCGAGTTCAATTTTATTCATTGAAAGATTGAAGTGGAGACACACATAGCTTCATCGTAGTCACATTTGAAGAAAGCTTGTAAATTGTAATCGTCTCAATGACAAATATGTTGTTAAATTTCAAGAGTTCATTTGAAGATCGTAGTTGTAACCTTGCCCACTCGTATTCGGCTACACAGATCGATGATAACTTATACTTATTTTATAAGTTCATGATCCCAATAGGTCCAACAGCGTACAGAGCCACTTTACTTTATTGAAAGCTACGGAAGAAGACTTTAACTGAATCAATCAAGTCAGCAGAAGTTACAAAATTGCAACTGAATACAATCTATACTCTCATAACCATAGCTTTTATGCCATGAGATTCCTGAGTTCGAGTCATTTGTATGTTGGATTCGATACCACGGTGCAAGTCCACGGTGCAAGTCCACGGTGCAGCTCCACAATGCAAGTCCACAATGCAAGTTCACTGTACAAATTCACAACGCGAGTCCACGGTGCAGTTCCATAATGCAAGTCCACAACAATCCCGACCGTTGTTTATTAGCGTGTCAAATTCGTTCATAAATCCACCACAGAGTAGTGGTTACCATAGTTACCAGACTAGTAGTGCATCTATACTGGCTCAGAACCGCCCATCGTGATAATTTTTCTCTCCTTTTGGATACATCACAATACTCGAGTCCAACCAGAGAAGAGCTCAAAAGCTCAAACTTGAACTAATGGAAGTGTGAACTTTCAGTGAATGTTCGACGATTGTTCGGCAAGACTTCTTGCTCAGAGAGTTGATTCAGGGATTACAGAAATGTTATCTTTTTCCATACTCTTATCGCTGCTGGTGCTGAAATATTAAAATTTGTAATACTCGGTGTGAATTTATCGTACTAGCTAACCATAAAAATCAAAACCATTTTTTTCCCAGTTTTTTTCTTCAGTTTTTTCATGGATTGAGCTAACTCGTCAGTCGAAAATACTTACTCAGTCTATGTCCTCATACCTCTCAAACTTCACAATTAAGAAATCACATAATCGATTTATATTGTTTACCTAGAAAGAATAGAATCTCTGTCTGAACTGGAAACCTCCATCAGTGAGTCTTTATCTGACATCCTTCTGTTAATCTGCTCGATATGTCTCTTCAACTTCTCTAACTGTAATAGAGTTACTGTTATTATCATGTACTGTGAGAGTATAAAGGCTGAACCAAAGTGTGGCCTTATTATCACTATGAATGGTTGGAACTTTAAGAAGTGTGGTAATGTGGGAGAGAAATGTCTTCTTTGTTAAGACAAAAAACCGCCTTCAACACATCATTTTGGTAATGAAAGAAAACAATTCACAGTAAGAAAAAAAAGGCTATTACAAAGAAATGCGTTTCATTGCTCAAAAGCTGTTAAAATCCAAAATAAGAAGGGAAAATACCTCGTATTGTTTTTCTCGGAGGAGTGCTTCTTTTTCCCCTGGGCCTTCAGACACAGAGTTATTGTCGATGAGGTCGATTGAAGAGTTAAGGTCCAGGGATTTTAGGTGGTTCATCCTGTAGTTCTCGTAGAGAACATTGTCTGTGTACTCTATAAAATCTTCAATACACGTCCTGAAATCGTAGAATTAAGTTTCAATTCGAAAGAAGCGGCTTGGTTCCGTAATTATCTCACAGTTCATTCTGCTTTGCAACAACATCAACAATACTTCAAAATATCAGATTAATAATTTGATGATAATACCAAATAAGTACATCCTCATTCAAGAATGAGAATATGTTTTTAAACTTGAAACAAATATTGATCATTGAAACAAATTCAGAGTCTAAGACTATGGCATACTTACTTGAGTAGAATATCATGTAAGGTGATGTAATCGCAGTGTTCCTCATTATTGACCTCTGCAAATCCCCAAGGGTACTGTCTCCCGATCTTCTGTCCGGACTCGCTGTACACAACTGCGTCTCCTCCGATAACGGAGTATGGGGGCGCTATCTGAAAGGGACCTGTGTCATCCTGGGGACACAGGCGTTCAGTTGATTGCATATATTAACAGGAAACGATGTAACAGAGTCGATATATTTTAATGTTGCCATGGGGTGGCAAGTCCCCATACATCGTGGTCCGGTAGCTTCATTGCGTCCTAATATCTCTAATTATGTATACCAATTTTAATATTTAGTGGTTGGTGAGGTTGGCACTACATAGTACGTATGTATGAAGCCCATGATCACTCTATCAGATACCAGTCACCACATAGAGGGCAATTAAATGGGCGGGGTGGTTGTCCAAATAGTTAACTGATTCCATATTTACAACTAAAGAACTAAGCGGCCTAGAAAATTTAGAACTCCATATGCTATCAATTTCGATGGTTACTGCAGTGGCACAGATGCACGTGCAATATGGTTTCATTACAGGTAAGGAACCCATGCACTACATCAGTATTCAGTGACTTTATTTAGCTTGTGGTAGTTATGGTTTAAAAGGTCCGTGCTTCACAATGACTTCATTTAACAGGAGGCAGTTATGGAAGCGGCGTGATATTATTAACCGTGTTGAAAAGCAGACAGGTGAGACGTGATAGCGTGATAAGGTTTAAGGAGCAGCAGTTCCTAAAATAGTGCAATTAAAGAGATTAACAGGATGACACATAGTCTGATGAGCGATTAACAGAATGACAACCTACATATCAGTATATCAGGATAGTTAATCGCGCTAAGACGAGTTGTATATCATAGTATTATGTATAGTGTTACTATGATGACACAACAGGAACTTAATTAGATGACAACACTTCCTGGACACTGTAAAAGTTACACTGTCTGTGTACTGTCATTGTCTGCCGATCAGTCTCGTGTCCACGAAAATATAGTAGAAAATAAGAATGAGGTAACAATGACTACCGTGGGTTGTTTTGATGACGAATTGCAGATTCTAAGTATAGCAAAGGTTGGGCTATATGACCGATACGGAGAGGCTTCAGCTGTATTGATTAACATCCACCTCTTTTTTAACACTCCCTAACAATGTTCAGACTTGATTGTTTAATGAGAGTGTCCTCCGTAAAAAATATAACAGGGTATCAGCATAAAAATATCAGCGACTTACCACATTCTGCAAATCAAACAGTTCTGGATTGAAAATGGAAATATCGTTCTTTTCGCAGTCCTCAATGATCTGAAATTATAATATTTAAAGCAATGAAATTTAGAGGAATTGAGTTGGTTCCTTGACACTAACCAGACCACTTAAACTTTAAGCCAAACTCTAAGCCAAAAGCCTACCTGTATAAGAGTTTAAGTGACTACTACTACTACTACTACTGTAGTCTATGATTATAAGAGCATAAGTGACAGGGGATGTCGAGGTTTGCGAGGTCCGGGTACCCTTTAGCCGCTCATACATAGACTTTTATACTCATATATACTCATATATATTCATATATACTCATATAAATGTCTAAATAACATAGACATTTATGTCGGGTAAAATAAAAATGTTCTTAAACGTTTTTATTTACAAGTTTCATTAAAGTAATTTTACGACTGTTTGGTGTTCTTCAAACCTTCACTTTGAGCTTCTTGCACTCTTGGGTTGTCATGGTGTCGACTTTAGCTATCACTGGGATTATGTTGACAAGTTTGCAAGTTGTCTTCATGAACTCAATATCAACTGGCCTCAATCTGGGGGGGAAGGTGGGTTAATACTAATATATTTATAAAATATTGGATTTTACAACTGCAACTTTTTTTTTTATCGTAAACTACTTTTATACTCTAATAGTTATTGGCCTACAACTCACTATTTTCGTAATTGTATATTCTTATAATTATCATGGTTTATAGAAATTGTGGAGATATTAAGCGAAATAAACAAGAAAATAATCACAAATGCCATATCTGGTCGCGAAATAAATCGCAATGTATTCTTGATACACTTACCTCATCGTTTCAATTTTGCCATGACAATGTTTCTGAATCGACCCTTAATTATCCATTCCACCTGATGAAATGAGGATTTTGGATTGATTGTCAAAAAAATTGCGGCAATTTCTGTAATTTATTGTGAGATAATGGGAATTTGCGACCAATTTTTTGATGGCTAAATCAAATATCTATTAAAATATTGTCGAAATAGCGATTTCGAGAGAGATTCCGAAAAATTCATGCAAAAGATTTTGAAAACTGAATTGAGTTTTACAATTTACATGAGACAAATTCCGGCGAATATCGGCGAAACCTGAGAAGATCGAGGCATTTTGGTGGCATTTTATTGGTATGGTGGTTTTCGGGTATTTCGTTACATATCTTAAAAATGATTGAGCTATAACTTTCAGATATTGTAGTTTAGGCCATAACATTGTCAATGTAATGTAACTGTTCATTGTCAAAACTGTGATACTATCACCATGATGATTATCTATGACAACTAGTAAATTAGTCGTTGCCCATAGTGGGCGAATGGTTTTTGTCATAACAAACATTTATCTTGTCCTCTTATGAAATTTCATTAGAGTCAGGACCCTTCTACATGCGAAGGCCCATAAATGTTTTATGTATTTCAGGGTAATTGTAAATATTGATACCAATACTTATGGACCAAATTTGGCAGTTTGTTGCCTGCGCCACCGTGCATATGGGTTGGGGTCCGTTCCCCGCATTCAAACTTGATGACAACGTTCTAGCTTTCGATTCCTAACTGCTATCCGTAATCATGGTTTCAAAATAATATCCTTAAAACTGGAATCCGAATAGAACATTTGTGGTCGAAATTAGACAGAATGAACTAATTTTGACAGTAGTTATAGCACGTGTTATAGCACGTGTGGTTCAGAACTGCTAAATTTATTTAGTTTTGGATTAATATTAAACCTGGATTGGCCGGCAGAAGAAATTACTCAAAATTTGACAGAATTAGCTTATTTAGCCAAAGAGGTGTGGTTAAGAGGTTTAAATCTTAATTTATCTTCTACCGAAATCTTTCTACTCTTATCGTCCTACAACTGCACTGTTTTCTACTCTTATCGTCCTACAACTACACTGTTTTCTACTCTTATCGTCCTACAACTGCACTGTTTTCTACTCTTATCGTCCTACAACTGCACTGTTTCTACTCTTATCGTCCTACAACTACACTGTTTTCTACTCTTATCGTCCTACAACTGCACTGTTTTCTACTCTTATCGTCCTACAACTGCACTGTTTTCTACTCTTATCGTCCTACAACTGCACTGTTTTCTACTCTTATCGTCCTACAACTGCACTGTTTTCTACTCTTGTCTCTTATCGTCCTACAACTACACTGTTTTCTACTCTTATCGTCCTACAACTGCACTGTTTTTTACTCTTATCGTCCTACAACTGCACTGTTTTCTACTCTTATTAGCTTATTGTCCTACAACTGCACTGTTTTCGGGCTTTCCGTAATTTTGCTATATTTTCTAATAAATAATCATCATCTTAATTCAGCGTCATTATAGAATATTGATGCTATTGATGATATTTGAAGAACAAATAGCAATAAAGTGAAAAATAACTCACCCAGAAGCGAAGGGTGACAAGAAATAAATACAGCAATGTATTCTGTGATCGACCACTATCCTTCGGTTGATACTGTTCTCCTCCGACATGTACTTGCTGATACGACCCTTTATTTCATCCATCACAGGCTGCCAGCTGAAAGGGTGAGGTTATTAGTTGGACTGATTTCATTGAAAAAGTACAGTTGTCGGTGTTTTAGTAATATCTAAGGGTTGTAGGGATAATGGAGGTACATATTATGTACAATCTATATGTATATGGATAGTCAAATATCTTATTAAGATATTATTTCTTGTCGAAATAAGAGGATTATCCAACGAAAGAGAGAAAGTGTCACAAAGAATTCATGAAAATGTATTTATGATCAGAAGAATGAGATTTATGAGCCTAGATTTATCCAAAGTAGACAAATAAAAGTGGGTCGAAAGATGCTGGAGAGCAGCAAACCCATAAAGAGAACAAGGATGGCGAGATAGCATTGTCTTGGTTGGGGGTAACATGTTTAGGTTGGGTACTGCAGTGGCGTTTCCGGGGGGTTTATTTGCGTTTAACATATAACTCCTTGACGAAAATTCACGATTGTTCAGCTTGAAAACTGTTTTCATGCACTTTTAGATAATTGCAAACATAAATGGTGGTAACTGTCACCGTTGTAACTGTGTATTGTGCAACTGTGATAGCTACATCACCATGATGAGTTTATCACTATGACAACTAAGTAAAGCTTACCAGTCAGTTCCCATGGAGCTGGGTCCGAATCCCGGGGTTTCTATCAGAGATAGAACAAGCTTTGATCGCTTGTGCTTTAGCAACATTGTCTCTATTATCGACTCCTTTCTGCATGCGAATGGTCCCACTGAAATGTTTTATGTTATCTTCAAGGAATCTGTAAATTGATTGTAAATACTCAATACTTCACTGAAGATTTCACCATTTTCCGACAGTTTTGTTGACACGTGCGCCCACGTGCAATCATGAGTGACGCATGATGCCGTTCACATGACGACAATTAAACTCTGAACTTGACAAAAGACGTAAAATAGCAATACGCTTTCCAGATTCCTGACAGTCTCGCGTATCATGGAATTTAATAACCAGGTGGTGACGCGGAATTTCTTAAAGCTTGGTATTACCACTGATATCCGACAATAAGCTCCTGATATCAGACGCAAAATTCCATCAGAAAGCAGGTTTTTATGAAGGAGCAGAGTTTGAGGATTTTATGAAGGAGCAGAGGTTTTTATTACCTTTATTGTCGGCAGGGGAACTCCTTGCCTTGGAGATCCGTTGGGTTTGTAGTAGTTGTTGAATGATTGTTGTCTTGCCCAACCTTGATTCACCTGGGGAGGGAAATTTAATTTTGGGTTGATAGTGCGAATTTGTGTTATCCAATAAAAAGTTCTGCAATATCATCACATGAATTGTACTGTGAACTACAACAGTTTTATCACTTGGTTAAACCCTAACAATTAACATTACTAACCGACCACAAGAACGTTGTATCTCTTAACATGTCGGACACTCCGCTGCAGGGAGTTGATGCTTCCCAGCCTCAGTTGCTTCCTTGACTCCATTAACGTCTCGTTCTCCAGCGCACTGATTTCCTAAAATAAAGCCCTTTGTTAAAGCCATTTTTCTCGCTTGAAATATGACTTAAGCGTATCTTTTTGGATATCTTTTTAATGTCGTACAAAATTGTATTGCTAAGTGGTAAGTAACTCTATTGTGTACAGTTAGGGCGGGGTATGGTATAGAAATCTAAAACATTTCAACAATAAGTTGAATATCTTTCTCACAATTTACAGTATTTAAATAGGCAGTATCTAGATAGCCCGACCCCTGTTCGCGAACAGGTGTTCGCGGAACAGGTGTTCGTGTTTAGTTGAATATTTTTCTAACTCACAATTTACATTATTAAAATCGTGTTCGATAGATAATAGTTTCGTTCGGTTGAAAATATAAATCTTAATTTACTAAGCTCATTACTTACAACTTTTAAATATGCTCTATATCTGCGTTTAATTTAGTTAGCACTATCATTTTAGACTAAATTTAACGTTGCAAACATATTCTTTCGATCTTATCTCATTTTGTACCATATTCATCAGCTCGAGACTTGATATATAATATATATATGTAAATTTTATATATATCAAGTTTTGCTCCCGTTTCGATCAGTTAAAATTGTGTAATGTTACTATACCGTGGTACTATACCGTAGTACCATACCGATTATTACTTTAATATCGATGTGATCAGTGCAGATATTTCAAAAGAAATATATTGTTAACTCACTGATTCTTTTAAATTCCGTTAAATTTATAAACTCATTTAATATTTTGTTGCTACGTTTGGTGACTGAGTAGGATTTCAACTCTAGTTTAACATACGAGGTGTTGAAATTATCTATTTAGATACCACGGCTACTATAACTTGTAGCCTGGTGTGATACCATAGTGTTGCCGTGATAACACTATATTTATACGCACCTATAAGTGTGCAGTCCAGGTAGGGGCTTATATCTTTATATGGAATTGCTGTCTCGACGAAAGGCTAACAGCAAGAAAATGGTTTAACAAAATGGTTTAACAAAAACAAGTGCGAGGATAATTTTGATAGCATCTGATTTTGATATTATTAAATTTTTTGATGGTATCAAATTTTCGATTGTATCAAATGTTTGATTGCATCAAATTTTGTATAGTATATTTATACGATCAGAAATTATAGGTGATTTAACAGCAACAGCAAAAATGCAAAGCACAGCAACCACACCAACAATACCCCGGTTTTATGAATACTGTAATTATTGCCTAATTTCCAGACATAATAATGTTGTGAAGGATATATGCATGTGATTCAATGTTAAAGTTAAACTCATAACCACGCCAAGGAACAGGAGAAACACGGCTAACACTATAGTTTGGTTACCAGTTTCATTTCCTTGAGAGCCAAGCACAGCATTTCACATGATAGGTGTGGTACAATTTATCAGGGAGCTGGGAAGCCCTGTTATACGCTATTAGTACATATTTCAACGGGATCTGATACCCAAGTTGTCCGTCTTTAAGTCGAAGGAACTCAGTATGATGCAGACCAAGATTTGACGTGATACCGCGGATTTGTTAATTTATTATGTATTGAGACTATATCTATTGAGACTGTAGCCCTTATAACTTAGTAACTTGCAGTTGTAACAATTTCTGCAGAATATTGATTTGTCATCACGTACTTCCAGTTCCGTTACTAACTGAAATCTGAGTAGCGTCTTGGGTCTATAATGGTCATTATAAAAGTCTCCCAAGTGCCATTCCTATAAGTTAATGTGGGTGTTTGAAATTGACATTTGATCGACTGATCCATCTCACCCCCAATGCTAAGCCTAAAATTTGATTTTGCATCAACGACTAACGCTTTTTATCCCTTAATCTACCGACAGGGCCCTAACCACCAACCCATATTCATTATCCAACCCACACTTTAATAGGAATCCAAAAGCCTTGTTTAAAACTTCGAGAGACGATCAACTTAAAATAAAGATAAGTGATAAGCTATACTATAGTATAAGCGTATAAGCGATACCGCTGTGAAAGCAAGGTACAAGCCAACAAAAACAAATCACAATTATTAAAATTTAAAGTAAAAGACAAATGAGCTATATTATATACTATATTTTTAGTGGGAAGGCGGATTATCATTATATATTCTATGAGATGAGCTGTGGAAGGAAGTGAGGGTAGGTCATACAGGAACTAACTATGACACAAAGGAACTATTATCCTCATTATGACAGGAGAAAGTTTAAAACATAAATCAGCAGAGCGCTATACCAGGTAAATACTAGGTATGATGTAATTATTAGGTAATGAGGTAATACTACGTAATTCAGTTGTGAAAAATACTAAAAATAAACTTTGAGGCTTTGAGGAGTATCCAAGAATATGTTTTGTTTTTGCTATAGTATAGGTTCGATAGTTTTGAAGGATCGATAGGCCTTACGGAATCAAACTAGAAATCTAATGGTTCACGTATCGCGCTATGCAAGGGAATCAAGTGTAGTGCGATTTTACGGGTGTGCCGCTCGAATTGCTAACTTTAAAACCCTTTAAACTTCACAGCGAAACGGTAAGAAAATTCAGTAAGTGCAGTAAGAGGGGTGTAGGGTAACACAACGAGGACAGCAAGCCATTTGAAAGTTGCAACGGTGAGATGAGTCGAGTGTGAAATGTGAGAACCAAATAATAACGGTTACCAAGTTACCAAATAACCAAGTACCGGTTATCCAGTGACCAATAAGTAACCAAATAACGGTAACTGAGTAACCAAGTACCGCGGTTATCCAGTGACCAATAAGTAACCAAATAACGGTTACCAAATAACCAATACCGGTTATCCAGTGACCAATAAGTAACCAAATAACGGTAACTGAGTAACCAAGTACCGGTGAGATGACGATGACTGGAGTGTAGAGTGTGAAGTGTGGGAACCGAGTAACTCTTATCAGGACTTCAGAAGTTGGAGTGAGGTGATCAGACTTACTTGTTCGTACACCACGTGACCTAATTGTGACCTGTTTCTGGCTTCCTCATTGGTTGAGCAAGAAATGGACACTGCTGATTGGATATCTGACTTACCGAGGGTAGTAGCTGTGAATGTTATGCTGAACACTCCTAAATTTATGCGGATAATAATATGTTAATTTTGCATACGGAGAACATGTTGTGAAGCTCGACTCTCTGCATGGTCTGATTTGTTTATTTCACGTTACATACTAGCTCTGTCAACATAACTTATCTAAGCTACGGCGACACAGAATATTCCGATACTTTTTGTCCATGTCAGCTCAAATTTTTGGCACGATGAATCCCATGACTGCAGCATATGTTGGAATTATCGAGAATACGAGAAGCTCAGAAGTTAGAGTAATAAGTGATGTAATACTTAACAGCTAACTGGTAACTAGATCGGGTTTCATATTTAAATTTTGAGAGGCTTCGGAAGGAAAAATGTCGTGCTGTCACATATTGCCATGTTCCCGCCATATTACATTTTCAAGGCCAAATATGGGTCAAAGAGCGACCAAAAACTTAAAAAGCTTAGATCATATGATAACGGAAAATCAAAAATAATCAAGAGTGAAAAAAAGTGAAGGGTTAAAGAGTCTTTAACCGGACGAATGATCAATGAGGAAAGACAGGAGCCTGACAATCTATAAAGCAAAGAACCTCAATCTAATGTAAACCTGACCGGGGCTGCAGCCGGGAACAGGCTTGATAATTGGAGGTTTGTAAAAGGTTACGAAACCCAAAGTGGGATGGAAAACGTACATACTCAGACATGATGTAGGAGTGTCAGAGCTATTCTTAGATGTTCTCTGTCATGTTTTTACTGGGTTTAATTTTGCTTATCCGCAATCCCACCGCTATCTGGTGCCCTTGATGAGACCTACTGATGTTGCGACGGTGGACATGTGGTAAGGCTCATGGGTCAAAACTCGGAATAGAATACACGTGAAAAACGTGCATTTTCTTTTTCTTTAAAAGTTTGGTGTCCTCTTTGTCAGTTTAAAACCGAGCTGGTTATATTCTATCCGAAATATGGCCAGGAGTATTTTCACATATATGGTGGCGTCGGTGAAAGTTGTGTTGTACTAATGCTCCAGACTTGCAAGTGTTGAAGTTGAACCATGTCAGACCAACGCCTTTATTAGGGCGTTTTTGTGGCTATCACTGTTGGAGACTTGAGACTTGAAAGGAGGTATATAGTTATGAAACTTAGTTGACTCAGACATGATATTTTACAAAAACACGTTTTTTGCAGACAGATTTTCTATGAGTTAAAGATAAATGAAGCCGTATTTGTCCCCTTTGTAAATGATATGTGCCCTTGGATCCTACAAACGATGGTTGCAGTGGAAATGTGAGTTGGTGAAAGAAAACAGTGGCAGTAATATTATGCACTAACATGGTTACATGCAAGTAGACAACAAAAATTGCTTTCATAATACTCTGAAGAGTACTGGGCAGAATTCAATGATGAAGGATCGATGTCAACAAATTATGATTCAGCTTGCATGCTGAATGTTTTATTGATTGACGGACATTCCAACCTTGAATCGATTATTATAATCGAAAGAATTTTCCTAAACTGATGCACAGTAAATATCATTGATTTGCTTGACAAAATTGGTAGAGAAATGAATTATCATAGTTGGTATTTCAATATGTAACAACAATTATACACCCCACCCATTTTTTAAAGATTAAAGAAATTCATGGTACGTATTAACATCGTATTATTGATTTAACACATATAATATCATGTCAATTTTTAGCTCAACCTAGAATCCACAGCAAAACACATATTTTTGATCCTCATTCCTCAACATAGTGAGAAGCACACCAACATAACACGTGGGGTCACCTCAGCATACCAACAAGTATAACGTTCCTACAGAACCCCTTATATAAAATACAACGTGTTCTTTGACCCCTCCAGTATCGTGAATACTGTCACCCTCATAATCAGCTTCTATTTCTGGGAGAGGTGGGAAACCCTAATACTCCCCAATACATTGCACAATGCAACACCCTCAACATTCCCTAGACTTGCTGTGTTAAATATTCATACCTTTCATACCTGCGCATTTATACTTTTATACGTGTGATTTATTTTTGGGGGGCTTATCATTTTGGGGGGGGGGGGGGGGGGGGGGGGGGCTTATCATTTGACAAGGAAAAATTTATAAATTGGTTAATCAAATCAAGTGTACACACAGGGACGTCACTGAGGTTTGGAGACTCACCGGATATTTCATGATGTATTTGTTCTTCATTCTGTATTCATTCCTTCTAGAAGTTGTTGCTACGATAAGAACAGTTTATATATCATTATCAAAATAATTCAAAGGGAAACTGAGTTTCTGGAATAATAATTCCCAAAACAATCAAACGAAACAAAGTTGTCAGGAAAGTTAAAACTTTGCATGGATCACAAGGTATATCACACTCGAATTAGCTTCCAACGACAACGAAACATAACAGGTCTGTAAGACATAGAAAATAGTGCAGTCCATGACAGTCCATGAAGGTAATGATATCTACACGATCAACTCAACCACAAGGTACGAGACCTGTCAAGATGTGATAGGATTAATAATTAAAGTACTTGGGGTAACGATTATTAATGTCGATTATAGCAGCTCGAGCTATACTCCGTCGCGTAGCGAAGTAAATGTATATTGAAACATTCCTGTATACAAAACGGTCTTCAAAAAGTAAAGTTTAAAAACGATCTTCAAAAACAACATTTAAACATGAAAAATAGCTAAATCGGGAAGCAATAAAAATATCATGCATAAAGGACAGACCTCCAAGTGCAGGACTAGGACAACTTGTTGGTTGTAAGATAAGGAAAGCCAAACGCTGGATTTGATGACAAACATATGGGTTATTTAATTAGTTGAACAACCACTCTATTAAATCTCCAGACAGGCGTCGATGTTTGGTTGTTAAAAAAGTAAAATGAAAACGGGAATAGAGATTTGGTGATAGCCCCTGCCAGTCTCAGACGTCGAACTGCCGGACTAAATTCATTTATAGAGACACTCCGATATGGGTATAACAGAAAGTATGAACCTTGTGTCAACTGCAGAAGTCGTAGCTAGATATATACAGGGTGAGTTGAAAATAGTGTGTGGAAAGTAAATGGCTCAAATTTTTTTGACAAATGAAATTTCCACTTAATTTTTGCATATTTAGGTAATGAAAATATATACTTTTTATAATAATACAATTAAAATACTTAATAATTAATAATTTGCTCAACCCATCGTCCTTTATTAGCTAGGACATATTGATAACGTGTAAGACAATTGTCTATAGCCGACTTGACTGCATTATGGGGGCAGGGGGTCTTCATGGAAATTTTCTCAAAATCGACTTTTTAGTTAGTTGTTTCTGATAGAGGGGAGTAATATCTATCAGATGCTTTTGATGCCGTGGAAAAATATCGTTCCTAGCCGAAATTATTGCCGGTCAAAGGTCAGCGCGTGTGTGGTAATTGTATTGCGCGAGCGACTTTTGATCGCGTGCCCTGAAAATCGAGTCTAAAAATCTATTTTCTCCTACATTTTTTGAGCAATCACCCTGAAACTTTCAGTATATGTTTTAAGGATCATTTAGAAGAGATGAGCCAGACAGAAATTTGAGATAGGCCTTTAAAAAATTTTTATTTGATTTTGAAAATCTTGGACCTCGTTTTTTGATGATTTTTTGAGGTCAACGATTTTCAAAATCGAATAAAATTAAAAAAAAAGCCTATCTCAAAATTTTGTCTGGCTCATCTCTTTTAAATGATCCCTAGAACATATCCTGAAAGTTTCAGGGTGATTGCTTTAAAAACGTAGGAGAATATAGATTTTTAGACTCGATTTCCAGGGCACACGATTTGAGAACCCCATTAGGACGAATTTAAGATTTTTTGGAAAACTGCCAAAAATCAACCAAATTATGAGTTAGAATCGAATGAGAGGCAAGAATGAAATATGTAAAGTTTATGAACTGATAGCAATTCACCTTTCAAAATTTGCTCCTTCATAAAAAAAATTATCGATTTTTACTTTCCACACACTATTTTCAACTCACCCTGTATACGGTATCAGGGACAAAAGAAGATTATTTTGCCCAAAAATCGCGATACCGCGATTTTTAACAGACTATACATAAGACTATACATAAAATTTGTCGCAAATAATGGGGAAAATCGCGATTTCGCACATGCCGCCATTTTCCGTCGGTATGTGAATTGTGGGAGCTATTTTTGAAAATTCAGGCGGGAAATGAAGTAGTTGGCCGGCCCCGGGCCCTGACTTATAAGGGCATCACGTGTTGTGACTCACACCACGTGATGCCCTTATAAGGAGGTGTGTGCCGGCCCTGACACTTTCGCCAATCATAAACCTCATCAAAGTATCAAAGTAAGGGTCGGGCCTCAAAAACAAGTTCCACCAAGTGTGCATACTCACAGGAATTATATGTGCTGTAAAGAGTTCTGGAGAAAAATGAAAGATAAAAATAGTCAAGAGAAATGTTGCAGAATGTAGCTGTCATCTGTACATACCCACAGGCATGTCTGTATATACTGCTATTATACTGTAAACTAACAAGGCAAGGAGTAGTGAGTGTTTGTGAGAGAGACAAGTCGTAACTAACTAAATATACAACATGATATGCAGTTATTAATTACAATATTATTTGTATATAACTTATTTTTGTAAATTGGTCATTAAAACTACCGGCACCGTCCGGACAACAAACAAACAAAAGATTACTGGTTCTGAAGTAACATTAAGGAACTATTAAGGAACTAACATTGTTAAGGACGCAGGTCAAGACCAGGGACAAATGAAAATCGCGATTATTTTGACAGACTATACATAAGACTATACATAAAATTTGTCGCAAAAATGGGAAAAATTGCGATCCCGCACATGCCGCGATTTCCTTTTGTCCCTGGTCAAGACACGGTCAGCTTCCTTTGAACTTTAGAATACTCACAACCCTGTACACGGCGGAGCAAGAGAAGGGGTAATGATAGTGTCTACAACATTACCTGTGCAGTCAGGATATTTAAACAGTTCCCTAGCAGGGAGTAACTCTCTACTTTACTTACTGACTGGTACTTTAGATTAATCAGCTCAAACCGTGCTAAGACAATTAAAATTATCTCATTAATTATGCGTAGGTAATTATGATTATGAGTAAATAAAAGGTGAAATTCTGCTGGTAATTTGACTCAAGGCTGACTGTACACAAATAAGATGGCTATAACACAAGAAGGGCAGAATTTGAACGACGCAAACAATGTTAATAGCAAACAATGTTAATAGACGAAGGACTGTAAAGGGTAACGGAGTTGCTAGACCCATTCGATCTACATACATAGCTACTGTAAATTTCAAAATACATTGATTAGTGAGGATGTAAATCTAATAGAAGTTCGCCAAATGTTATTAGATTAGGCTTTTACAAATGATTTAGGAGCTCTGAGCCAATAAAAATATTGCCAGATTTGTTTCGCTAATGACTAAATGACATATCTTAAATGGATTTAGGGGCAGTATATTTAGTAGATACATCTTGAGATCAAATAAGTGCAGATACCAGCCAGTCAATGGGATACTATTCAATATCGTGATCGAATAAATGACACAATGATCTGAAGAAAGCAAGAGATAGGTCGGCAGAGGTTAAACGAGAGTGCAACTGAGCAAATCCTTATCCTGTCTAAAATTTTAAAAAGCAGTACAATAATAGAACAACACTTCTCACGTGCAAAATAGTGTACATAAAACGTTTATACACATGAATATAAACGTTTATAAACAATAAAATACTGTCAAAATGGCTCAACTGGCACGCGTAGGATATTGTGCACACAAAACGTTAACATAAAACGTTTATAAGCCACTATCACATAATCACCACAACTCCAACAATAAAACGTTTATAAGCCACTATCACACAATCACCACAACTCCAACAATAAAACGTTTATAAGCCACTATCACACAATCACCACAACTCCAACAATAAAACGTTTATAAGCCACTATCACACAATCACCACAACTCCAACAATAAAACGTTTATAAGACACTATCACACCAACTCCGACAATGAGACTGGCTTTAAGGAATAAATATCTAACACTGTCAAAGTATCAAATCAGCTCATATTGCATGCATCTCAATATACGATTTGAATACACGTATAATTATGTGACAAATTACAAGAATTCACTAGAATTTTTTAGGAAATGCTCATACATCTAATCTATACATAAATGGCAAATGCCATTGCATGGATCCCAGGATCATATATGAAATAAAAATTGTCTAGCAAGAATCACTGCCACGAAATTCTGTAGAAAGAGACAGTGAAGCCTCAAAGTGATCAAAAGAGCGTGGAAATACCCACAAACAAAGTGTGAAACTGATCAAAATACCATTGAAATGGCCACAAAGCCCCCCAGCTCCACAAATAACCTGAAATGTAATCAGGTCAACAGGGACCACTCCTGATCACAGCGTCTTGGCAAGCTGGGCACATTCCGCAACCAATCTAGAGGTGCCATCCATTGAAATAATTCATCAGCATTCTCTCGGGCTCGATAAATAATTAGGGCGCTCGATACCGGGACCGGGGCTTCGGGTTACGTATAGAAGAAAAGCTGGGAAATATATAAAAAGTAACCAAGGTGCACAGATTTAATAATTTGATAAATTAGGTATCTGGGAATGGTGTAAAGATTACTCACAAGATATTCCCCTTATAGACTGACTCAGTCTGAACAGGAAACACTAATAATTGACAAACTGATAACAACCAAGGAGCTGACAGAACAACCACAATGTAGGGTTAACTGTAATAATGATGCAATGCCTTCTTGACTCCTTCATAAAACAATATGTTGTAACCAAAATAACGCGTGTTTTGCAAGTGCAAATTGCGCGGCATTACCACTACCAGCGATGTTAAACTTGTAAACTGTAATAATGATGCAATGCAGTAAGTTACAAAACAATTCCGACTAAACATCATCAGATTGCACTGCAAGGCTCAGGCACTTAAGAAGCGATACTTTGATACAATTGGGCGGGAAGCACTGGAACTATTAATCAGCTCCTCTTTTTGACTCTTACACCCTCTTAAACTGGTGATGACAAGCTAAATACCGACTCCACCTCCCTCGCCTTCTCTACAAGCAGGACATGGTCTAGAACAGTGTGACTGTGACTGGTAACCCATGGTAACAGTGTGACTGTGACTGGTAACCCATGACCATATCAGTAGTTATACTTATAATCCCAGACCTGTAGTTAACACACTAAATATACTGTAACAGATGAGCCAGGAGTCTGTGTATAATGGCCGGGTGATATTAATACCTCTACCTAACCTTACGTAATATGCTATAGTTGAGTACCCAGCCTTCTAATAACATTTCCCACCCTAGTGATTCCCACTGAAGCGAACTATATTTCAGGTAGAGTAGAGGGGTGACACCCAACAAGTGTGTTTTACACAGGGTGACGTAGAACGGACTAATTCTCAAATCATCGTCTATTCACGCTTCAGTAGACCAAGTTGGTGATTTCCTCGTTAAAGTGAGAACCTAGCCATCCTTATAAGACTATGTTGCCCTGTTACCATAACAACAACATCCTGTCTCATAGTGATCATCAGTGACCAGACAATACAAATTCAGCTTTTGATTAAAACTTGAGATCAAAAGAAAGCAGGTCGTGGTGAGGGACCCACCTACCCTTACTGAGGTGGGTTTGGTACCAGATACCCTAACATTAAACAATGTCCCGGTCTCAACCCAGTGCCCTGTCTCCACGTCACACCGCTGGAAAGTACTAGACTCAACACAATGAGCAGGTCGTATTTACATTGGTCTAACAAATAGGAACAACGGTTTGGAACCGTGCCAGGGAGATCCAGGATGACGCTTTTAAAACGATGATATTAAGTGACAAATAGAATTTAACTGAACTTTCCTTGTCATCAACCGTCAAATAGGAGGTACTAAAACTGTTTAAAAACGTGTAAATAAAGAGAAAGTTTTACGGTGGCCAACCAAAAACGTTGATAAAAAGGGGAGGATATACTAATAAATGTCAGACATCTTCTTGACGAACTTTTATCTTGACCGAAATTATGACAGTTCACCGTGGTAACCTATGGAGAGAAGGAATAAATCACCATGGCAACCAATAACAAGAGGGTATGAAACCACGTGGCAGTTGAGCAGCTGATTCGAGTCGTATACAAGTTCAGCTGATAAAATCAGTAAAAATTAGAGGGGGTATAACGGGTACCAAGTTGGTTCAGAGGCCTGTGACTTGTACTAAGTGAAGGTGAGTATTCACATAAGGATTAGGAGGAGGCCTGGTACGAGAAGCGGTAAAAACTTCCCATTACAATTACATTCTTCCCACCAATCTCAAATGAAGAATGAGTCAAAGAGGAGTAGTCCACAAAATGTCCTGATGTAAGTAATGAACTGCAAGTACATCCGCAAAGTTTCCAGAGATTATGGAGCTTCAATTGGTTATTATCCCCCCTGGCACTAAACGAGAAGAGGTGGACACTTTCCATTAGGATTAGCATCATACAATTACGCAAGCCTATTCCCACCATTCACCGATTGAGGGCTCTAAGCATATAATCGGTGCAAAAACGGAATGAAAGCTTAATATAAGTTAAAGAGTCAAAGCATGGAGCAGTCCAAATATTCCCATGACGCAACAAATGATATTACAAAGGAGCAACAAATGAATTGCAAACATCCGCAAAGCTTCATGAGGAGTTTAACGAGTTGGTGACGTTAAAACGGGACTAAAAATTAAGTAACGGTTGCAACAGAAAAAAAAATCTGGAACATGACATCAGATATAGTCATGGACAAAAGGATTTCGCGATTATTTTGGCAAAAAATCGCGATACCGCGAATTTTAACAGACTATACATTAAACTATACATAAAATTTGCCGCAAATAATGGGAAAAATCGCGATTTCCTTTTGTCCCTGGATATAGTAAGATAACGAATCTAACAGCATAAAAAGAGGATGCAAATATACAAGGAACCGAAATGTCTGAGGGTAACACAATACAATAACAGTGCGATGAGTACCACCACAACTTTTGGGGTATCAGTGGTGAAATGTACTGACCGAGCTGGGGATGTGTTGTCACGATAGACCGCACTGTAGAGGTATGGTACTGTACTGATAGACTATGCCGCTATCTTCAATATCTTGATCACAGCTCAAAGTACACAGCACTATGAGAATTAACGGTATATATATATCGACAAATTGACAAATTGACCAAACCTTGATATGAAGATATTATTAGCATTAAAGGTGCAGTAGCCAGAACACAGTCAATTCATAAAGTCATGAGGTAGTCAAATAAGGAAACGACTATTTTTGGCAATAAATAAAGATAAGGATCCGGGGTTTGGCTTTAAATTCGCCAAATCTAAGCGTGATCTAGTGAATCAAATAGAGTAGTAGAAGCAGCAGTAAGAGCAGTAGTAGCAGTTGAGGTAGCAGCGATGTGAGAAATATGATTCAAGGTCTAGACGCCCGGTCAGTAACAGCCAAAATAGTCGGACACTATAAAGATATTGGTGAAAATTAGAGTTTGTAGTGTACTGGTTAGTCATGTATAACGACGATTTACTGTGCAAGGCAATTAGATACACAGTAATGCAACTACACAAACCTTAACAGTCTAAATTAGGTCCCCCTCACTCAATCTCAGACAAACTTAGACTAGGACTCTAGGTCACTAGGTCACTAGGTCTGCCTTACTCTTAGATCTGAGTGTGTCTGTCATAGTAGCTACAGAGTGGAGAGACGTGGCAGCTCCCGTCATGTTATTAAGTACGGTGCAGACAGCAGCTCATTTCTGGAAGGCTCACATACCAGACTGAGACTGAAAACCAGGGATACTGTACTAATAAGGGTCAGTGCGTATCTGTGTGTTTTTATAATCAATACCGGGAAGCTCGTTTGAATAGAAAATGGACAAATTACGCATTTTGGAATTTTCATAAGTATGGAGCAGACAGAAAGTAATTTGTAAAGGAGTAAAGGCTAGCACCCACCCGTCTGAGACTATATAATTATAAACTTCTCCTCCAGAAACCTCCACTTATATCATATCATATATGCGTGTTTAAATAAGTAAGTAGACTAGATACTGTGGAGGTCAGTACTTTTAAATAGAATTGACAAATTGGTGGAATCTTGGGTTTTACATGTACTGTTCCAACAGTAATGTTACCCACTGCTCCCTAGCTTGAGATAACAGTGTAGTAATCTTGATTTAGTTGCTGGCCGGTAGGAGATCGATCAAAACGATTACAAGCGAGACAGAAATTAAGACAGTCTGCAAAATATTAGTACAGGTGGATAAGATGGAGCATGTAGACATTATTTTGACCATGCAGCTAGAGTGAGCTAGACGGGGCACCTCTTCGGTAAAGTAGCTAGACGGTAAAGTAATACAGACAGCATATTATTCTAGGATCCTTATTAAGTTATAAGCTGAGAGCGGAGAAAAAAGTGGAACATCTGAGAAGATAGTAGAAAATGGAGTAGAAGATATTATAAAGGAGCAGACAGGTCAGCTCATCTGAGAAGAAGATAGTAGAAAATGGAGTAGAAGATATTATAAAGGAGCAGACAGGTCAGCTCATCTGAGAAGAAGATAGTAGAAAATGGAGTAGAAGATATTATAAAGGAGCAGACAGGTCAGCTCATCTGAGAAGAAGATAGTAGAAAATGGAGTAGAAGATATTATAAAGGAGGCCTTTATAGGAAGGTGGAGCGTGCAGACAGGTCAGCTCATTGTGTTAAATATAACAGTACAGACATCAACTGAATACTTAACTAGGTTGCAAGGACCTCAACTACTGAGAGCGGTTAAAGGACCCAATCTATTGCCCTTTCGATGATCTGTTAAGATACATATCTTTAATAATCCACATGTGAGAGATTACCTTGCTTATGTAATGTCTGCTAACATGTAATGGTTGGAGAAGGGACTAATTTTCATGTTTTCTTTTTTGAACAAAACAATTTTGTCGGCATTTTTTGTGAAGATGGTTTCAAAACCAGTGGTTTAGAAAGTTATAAACCAGTGGTGTCATTGTGCATTGATACTGTAACCAGTGGTTACTGTCTCTTATAGTAGGGAAATGTAATAATGAGACTGCCAATCCAGTGATTTTGTCAATCCAGGCGCCACATATCAGTAAAAATTGCAGGGACTGCATTGCAAGATTGCAAACGGTGCAACTCCTCACTAACGCACTAATGACGGTGCAAATACTGCAGCGTGTCTGCATTGCAGACAGCAGTATAACGCCGGACCAGCCCAACAAAACCCACAAAATAAACAGCATCTGTGAGCAGCATCTGTGAGTGGGCGAGTCAGACAATGTACTATTGTCTCTACCAATTTGTAACCGTCAAATATACTTATTTCTGAGGATGTTAGTTGCCGAATATTATACTTTATTGGTCTCTTTCTGACAAATGATGACTTAATACAGTCATATTACTCATGAACAAATAGGCAAGAATGCAAGCTTCTTTGACGATAAGAATAGACCTGAAACTTCTCAACCTCGACAGACATTATAAATCAATTTCTGGTTGGTATTTTCCTATTTTCAAAGTACTATTGGCAATTTTGTTGTTCAACAACACAAAGACATGACTTCACAAATGCACAAATGGAAAATGGAAACAAAGAATTGATAGTAAACAGACCTAAGTGGCGCTAAACAATCAATAAAACTTCTGAAAGTATCGTGGAGAAACCAATATTCGAACAAAGACACAAAGTACTCACACATCAATTGATCACGAGGATACAAAGAAATTGAGCAACATTGCAGCCAACTCGGTATAACTACTTTAACTACTCAGACTCAGACCAAATAAAGAAGACGAAGTCGTGAGCCAATTGATTGTTCTAAACGGTCGTGGGGAAACTGTTTGATAGGCATAAAATATTGGGTGGGTTAGAAGCATTTCACACCACTACACGGTCAAAACCAACAAACTGACAGACGGAAAAATAGACTAATGGACAACCTTCAAATTTCTAAAGTCTATCTTAATGTAAGATAGCGGAAACAACTGAACTTTAAAGTTGTAGCTGGACAATCTGCATCCTTCAGTGACGACTTAATGGCTATAAATACAACATACACGTGCATTTAGGACAGGCTACCTAGTGTAACAGGCATTGGTTACCTAGGTTACAGGCATTGAGGCAGGGTGAGAGCGACGACCGTCATGCGACTCCAATGTTTCCGGCAAAAACATCAACACAAAGGGTGAACAGCTTCCTAATATCAACAGTTCTATCAGTGACGTGTAGTCTATGGGCAGTGCATTTATTGTTTACGTATAGCGATCGTAGGAGGAAAAATAGGAAAAGAATCAGGACTTGACGAACAAATAACATATAAATAACATATAAAATATATAATCGGAAAGACACAGAACCATAGAGCTCTAGATAGAACTGTTCAAGTGTTCAACAAATCAACAGCTCACACTCTTACACCTGTAGTCTCATCACGTGACCACATGCCCATATAAGGAATAATCACGTGACCATATTAGGAATTATCACGTGACCATATTAGGAATAATCACGTGACCATGTACCTACATCACACACTGTTTACTCACACGTATATATACCCGGCAAGATTACCTGACATTATTATATTTGGTGTGTATTTACGAGTACATTGACAGTGGCGGGCAGGATTATAATGTACACGGTAAAATTTCTTATATATTAGTTAGTTTAACTTATAATATGTTATACTTATCTTAACTTACATATACTACTTAGTTTAACTACTGTAAGTTTACCAATTAAAGTTAGCAGCTTGCAGACGAATTATGCCTGCAAAGTAACGAATTTACAATCGAGCTGAAAAAAATAAATGCTACGTTATGTACCTTAATTGCAATCGATAACTTTTCTAAGCACTGTCCTTAAGATACCGGGGAACTTTACCAAGCGGTGTAACGCGGTACTTGAGCGGTTATTAACCGGTCCTTAACTGTCCGTAAACAACTCTAAGCCGGCATTAGATTAGTTCTGGACCAGTTCTTGACAATCTCAAGAATGGAGGTTGGCTTTTGACCTACAATCCAGAGATCCGATTAAAATGATGGACAGCTGTGAAGACTGAAGATGCTAATAACAATGGAGCTAGCAGAAGTTTCTACTTGTGGATCCGGCAAGAAGCGTCAGTGATGTTAATAACGCATGTTATCTGTTAGTAAAGTAAATTAAAGTATAATATGTTCTTCTTTGAGTCTTTATAATCTTAGATATAAATATGTATTGCGCAATTTGTAGTAAACCATGATATTGCTATGTATTCCTATTTTGATTGTCAGACTGGCTGAAGTTTAAAGTCAGTTGACGGGTAGTTCAAGTTCCTTAGCTCAATTCAAGCCAGGAACCGGCAACCAACTAACTAGAAGAAAAAGAATACGACTGATGACAATGATACGACTTTGCTCAAACGAAAAGGAAAAGTGAGTTAGTCAGTTACCAGACTAATGCAGACAGGAAGGGAAAATAATTCTACTAAAGAGCAGCCTTATCATATGCATCCTCACTATTATAACCCAACAAACAGGACTTTAAAAACTCAACTTTAACAATTGAACAGACAGATATAAAGGTTAGAGGTAGCAAATACAGCGCGTTATATCGATCAATATTTAACAAAGTTATAACTTTAACCGTTCACAACTTTAACAGTCTAACCCGGAACCGTTCAACAGTATAAGATACTAAGAGGGCACCAAAGGGTGAAGATGACTGCAAATTAGCAGGATTAGTGTGCAACTGCTAAACCTTCTCTAGACTACAAACTCAAAAGAAAAAACCTAGCTGTTAAAACCAGGCATTGACAGTGGGTCAAAGGTAAACACTTGCAGGTTTACCTCCGTATAAGGATGATATCCCAACGTGATGCCTTATGCCTATAAAGATACGATTGACCGACACTTAATTCGCCGACATTTCGTCTCCTAGGACGTTTCATCCCCTATACTAAACCTTGTTTAAAGTGTTGATCTACTTGTACTTGGTGTACTCTTATATTCATACAAACAGCTGGTCAAGAGTATGTTTGCTGTTCACATACAAGACTATAAAACTGGTAAGGAACTAGTCAAGAATTGACAGAGAACCGGAAAATATCCTCGCATACAGCACTAGGGAGGGTTTGAAACTCGACAGGATTATTCAATATTCGTGGAGTAAACAAGTCGATTGATTGAGGAGCACTACCCAGAGGCATTACTCGGCACTAACGCCTTAAAATCTTTAATTACAACCAAATATAAATATATGCACACAATGTATAAAATATGAAACAGTCTAAACTGATCACAATGTTTTACAGTCAGTAAAGCACTACTCAGCACACAGGTACAATGTTACAAATGTAAACTGTAAACCAGCATACGGAGAAGATTTGTAAACAACTGGTCAACAACAGCAGGAAGTACAAGACAAGTATAAGACAAGAACACCCGCTGATCAGAGCGTGGTGTGGATCTGATCAGAGTCAGTGCAGACACATGCTCAGCGAGAGTAGGAAATCAAACAATAGGCCATTAGTTCAAGTTCTGTGTAATTATACCGTTACAATAGCCTACTTAGAGGAGGTAAATCCGGGGCAGAGAATGGTGAAGGATCGCAGAAAATTCAAAAGAAACAAATGACATAGTAATACTAATCACACAGAGATATTGTAACCAGATCGGGGCCGGGTTTATTCATACTTTTCTATATTCCGCACAATTAGTCACCTGCAGACGAGACCTTCAATATAAAATAGCACTGATCTAGAAAATACGCGGTCTTAAAAGAGATGATGTGTTAACAACTTCCACCGGACAACCAGGAAATTGGATTCAACCTCCCGTGAGTTGGGGAGCGAATTAGCGGCTCACCAGAATGTAGGTAGGTAGCTGTATAGGTACTAACTAGTAGGTACTACCGCGGTAATGCGCTGTAATCAGAATATAATAGGGTCGAAATGAAGTGGAAATGTAATGCTATGAGAATTGCACGCTGCATTAGCCGAGGAGGTTAATTTAGTGCGTTGTCAGAGATATTTTGGGAGACAAGGCATCTGGAATTTGTTAGATATAACAATATATATAATATAGCTGAAGTTGGTTTATAGGCTTGGGATCGGAAATGTTAGGCAGGTAGGTATTTCTAGTTTTTCTGTTTTTAAATTTAGCGGGAAAGGACAACGATTGTAAATAAAAAACAGACAAATGTGAGATTGATAATCTTTTGCATCGACTAAAGTGCTTAGATCAAGTAACTTGTTTAAGCTAGAGAATAAACAGTTGTGAGGTATAACAGATATAACAGTTAGGGAAATGAAGGCCATATGTGCAAAGTCGGCTAAAGAATTATAAAGGTAAAGTGGAAATAAAAATAAAATTGCCGTGCTGCCAGGAACCTTTAGCATGGTGTCAACGGCAAAGAATTCTAAAGCCTTAGCGGAAAGTATATGAACTATAGGAAAAAGGAGCAGATGCGAAATGAGATGAGATTGAACATCATTTATGCAACAAAGACTAATACGTTTGGATATCTTTTTAGAAACTTGATAGAACAGTTTAAATCAAAGTTAGATAAGAATGAGCGGAAATAAAAATGAAATTGCCGTGTTGGCAGAAATGTGAACAATGCTTTTAGCATGGTGTGAAAGGCAAAGAATTCTAAAGCCTTAGCGGATGTATTGTGCCTCCTGAATATTTAACACCTAACGGTGAGTGAGGGTGTGTTCAAGTTTCGACGGAATCGTCGCGGAAATTCTTAATTTTTAAAACGTCTGAATTGTGAGCCATTGGTAGTTCAACTAGAACGTTAGGCTTTGATAAACTAAGTAATCAGGGAAAATGGTATTCATTAAACTGAAAAATAATATCGAAAAAAACTGAACAGTAGAATAAAAGAACGGAAAAAAACAAAAATGAAACTTTCAGACTTTTTCAAACTCTTTCAGTTTCATTCTACAACTTCCTCGATTTCATTGTAATTTTTGAAACATCTAGAAAGAATCAAAGAATCACACGTACTAACTGGATAAATCTCCATGGCACACTGAAACTAGTGTAGTTGTCATGGTAACTACACTCAATTGAAACCAGACTTGAATATTCTATGCATGATCAATAAAGTCTGAATTATGATCATATCATGATCATATTATCATTTATCAACATACCTGTGATCAGAGAGGGGCCTTTCTGCAAAAATATTTGTATATGCAGTGTCCCCTTGGATATTTTCATTCTGGGTCGGAACTCTAAAGCAAAACTCTACAACTGTAATTACATCTCTACGTACAATAAAGAAAACCATATATACCATTAATACTTTCAAGTTTCAACACTACTATATAACAAATAATTTGAGGAAACGATGTAACAGAGTCGATATATTTTAATGTTGCCATGGGGTGGCAAGTCCCCATACATCGCAGTCCGGTAGTTTCATTGCGTCTTAATATGATATGCATGGTAGAGCACAGCAAGGACGACCAAGACAAAGCTACTTGTCCATGTTACTGAAGGAAGTTGGGAAAAATTCTAAAGAGGAAATGCGAACCCTGATGCGGGACAGGGATATAAGATATGGAGGGGGTTATCTGTCGCAGATCGGACTTAGTTCCGACATAGTATGTCGGAACTAAGTATATTATGGTGAAAACCATATGTGTTCTTGAAAAGGGAGGTTAAACAGACAACCCAGGTAGCGCTACTACAGGAAGGAATGCAGGCTTAAATTTTGCCAAGATTTGAATTCGGACGTTTATACCGACTAAACTCTTAATTATGAGCATAATTGCTGGACTAAACAAAGGATGAGGTTTAATTAGTACAGACGTAGCTTCAACACTAGGAAACAGTTGATCTGGGGCTGATCTATGATCTAATAATCCTGGAACTTACAGTTCATAAAATCGGATGGGCGGATAATGAACTGTGGTTTAAAAAAAGATCAACATCTGTCGTGCATCTGTGGTTTATTTTCGGCATTGAGTTTCTGTTTATAGAATTATGGATATAAACCTACTAAACCTTAGTCGATGTCTAATTAACATCCTTTATGAATCTGAATTGAAGCTATATCTCCCCATATCTGGAGATCAAGACAGCAACAGCAGCCGAAAAGACACTGGGGCAGTATAACTGAATAGCAAATCAACCTGAACAAATTCGGAGGATCAACTTAAGACAAAATTAAAACATAAACCTCAAAATTGAACTGTTGCAGTGAAGTTCAAAAGACTGAAAGAAATCAATGAACATATAAGCACAGTACGTTAAACTCTGATAAAAGTACGATCATGGCAGCTTGTGAAAAATCGGAAAGTCGGGCGCCACGTTACTGTGGTTACTATGGTTACCACGTTCTCACGATTGTGGTGCCTTGTAGATTTTTGATAATTGTGGTAAAATATCCTGAGTATGCGTACTCAGGATTAACCACATTCAGGAACCAAATTCAGGAACCAGACAGCCTAACGAATCCAGGACAAGCCACAAGATACAGCTGTGAGATACATGTGTGCTGTCAGCTACTAAGCAAACCGTTAGAAGAACCGCAATTAACGAAACAAGTTCGTGGACTGGACGAACTCGGGACAAAAATATCAGGATATAAATATTTATAAGATATCTGGGTATCTATATCTGTGAGATACAACTTGTCAGCTACTAGGAGAACTACTGGGAGGAACTCCATCACACGGCAAAGAAAACGGCAAAATTTTCAAATCCTTCGTCGATTACAACGTGGGATAAATGCACAGAGCTACCTTTGACATCATACATTCATACTGCGATCAAAGAATTTACAGTAGGGAGGATCCCTTCACACTCAACGTTAGCGGCAAACACACTTCTCTACGTAGCAGCTCCAGATAGGAGATATATAAACAGCCTTACAAATTTAACCAGAGGTGCACTGTTGAGGAATGGATGGTTCTAGTGTCTTCAAAAGATTGAAAAGAGACAATCACAGAGAAATGAATAAATTACGTACTACGTACTCACGAAGCTGCACTAAGAAGAGCATGAGGGAAATACCAGAGCCGTATAAAGCAGTAAATATGCTGGATTTTCTTAGGGTCAACGCTAAAGAAGAATGTGTCAACACAAGTTAGTTTGCGACAAATTGAACGACATTTACCCGACTCTCCGGGAACCTCGTGGGAAGATTCCCGTCATGTTCCCACCTCAAATTACAACAAACAAATTACAAATTACGGCCTTATTACGAAGAATCCACAACCCGCATTATGTTTCTGTTACAGCAACCCGGAATATAACACAAGCAAAATGAAGTTATAAAACCTACAGAAATACCACAGCTGTGACAATACCAGCAGTCAGGATGGGAGGTTCGTCAACTGTTAAAAGCTCTCTCTCTCTCCGAATAGTACGGAGGGAGTAAACCGGGTCTTTGGCAGCTGTTACATGCCTGGCATTCCTTAGATGCAGAGCACACCTGACAGGCTGAGACGCTGCGTCACAGTTGCCATGGATATAGTCGCCCTGGAAATACACTCTAGTGGATCCAGGCGTCGGCTCGTACCTCTAATTCTAAATCTGTAAGAGTCTGCTCGGGTTAGAGAGGGAGGAGAGGAAGAGGCTGAGAAAAAGCAGGAACTCTTTTAAGTTTGATGTGAATGTCGTTGAGATGGGGATGCAAAATTCTTGACGTGTCTAGATTTCGCGTGACTATATTTCCATATTTGTTCTGCACTAAACTCAGCAATCACGTGACGCTTTAGAAATATTCAAATATTCACAGGGTTTTAAGGGGTTTCATTAATGTAATGGAAAACTGTCAAAACATATTTTCAGTTCTTCATTGCTGAGCAGCTAAATTCCATCCAGAGCCTTCGAAAATTCCTTTGAGAGCCTGGAGGTATGGTATGAAATTAACAGAATAAGACCTAAATATCTGGAAATAGCAATAAATAACTGAATAATACCTAAGTTTGACAGGTCCCGGACGGTCCCAGGTAGCTAGGACTAACAGACCCGGACCTCAGCAGGAATTTACTTGATTATTAAGTTGCTGTTTCAGAGCATGATCTGTCGCTATGACCTAGATTTGGCCCGCAAATAGAATGTTGGGATGCCCTACAAATTTGTTTTCAACGAAGTTAAACTGGTGACAATATCGTCAGATAAGCCTACTTGTTGGGTGTCATGGGTGATTGGGTGAGATCATGTGACAGTTATCATGTCGTTAGCCAGTATCTGCATCCGCTAAACCATTTTATCTGCAACTTTGCAAAACAATGCCATCACCATTTTAATCTACATTTTCATCGAAGCAACATCAATTTCCAGTGAGATCTCAAATTTTGACGGACAGTTCAATAAGAAGATGAGAGAATGAGCGTTATCAATTTCCGATAATTCTACAAATTAGGGCACAGCCATTTCATTTTCAAATGAGATTTTAAAAGGACCCTTTACATTGCTAATTATCGCCTAAATGACCTAAGCGGAATTGGCTGATAACTCTAAATTTTACATAAATAATTCGCGGGAATATATTGATTTTATGAGTATGATGTCAGGACAATCGAAATAAAGGAAGTTGTGCGGTCGATAAATCGAGTATAATTTTAAAACCAAGAATCGCTTTTGGAATCCGTTTTTAACAATAAACCCTGAGATAATTTCGAAATTTGAATTGCTCCGATAAGCTTTTAAAATATTCCACGTGACCATTTTGGCATTTTGAGGCTTGGAAACATAACAGAGAAACAAAAGTTATTCATTAAATCCGGAGACATACAAAATATTGCTAAAACAAGGTTATCATCTATAAATAAAATGACGTTCCAGTGCAACAATTCTTTGGGATGCTACTTGTGTTAAAGTGTTAAAAATATAGTAATATGTTTGAAACAAAGCAAGGCTTCTACACATAACAAACCAAAGCGGTACTGACACAATACAAACGGGACAAATGAAACATTCTGTATTTTGAATAGGAAATATGGACCTACAGGGTTAATCGGATAAGTAAGAAAAAGTAAACAATCAGATATTTTAGAAGGGAGAGTCTTTGTCACAATGGTTCATAGAAACACGATGGGACTTTCCGGAAATGGGGAGCAATCCAATTTATACACGAAGACAAATTAAGCTGCTAAAGTTCTGGTCTTATCAAATCTTACCTTGTCTTTTATATAACAGCAAATACAAATTTTGAAAAGTTCATTCTGGAAATTCCCGAACCTCCTGAGCTGCCATACTTTAAAACTGTCGAAGATTACAGAAATTGGAAAATTACAGAAGTTGGTTTCTCATCAAAATCATGAAAACATCTAACCCTTTTTCTAATTTATCGTCAGATAAGGGCAACAGGAAAAGTGGTAATGAAACGGACGTTATTAAGTTACGTGCAGTGCAAACTTCTCGATTGTCAACACCCTGAATCAACGTAAACTTGTTCCTGAATATTGAGATCCTTCTTCTCACCTCACGGCATACGGAGCGATTAACAACTTAGCAGAAAGCGAAGAAACGATGATAACGACTATATACTGAAATTATAAAATTATCACGAGATAACACGTTAAGATAGACCAAGAAACTAGACCATGTCACAGTATAGATAGCAAACTACTTCACTAACGTCAAACAAAGATCTCGAGGGGGACACATAAAATTCTAGATAGATACTTTTCGAAGGGAACATTTAATGCTACTTACAGACTTATTTTAATAAGTCATCTCTACACGACGGCATCATACTTACAGGAGAGTTAGTTAATATTTGCCGACTATTATCTTATAAAGCCTGGTATATGCCAAATTCTTGAACCCACTCCCGGCTAGATTTACGGCTCGGAAGAATCCCCCGTGGCCCACGTACCATGACACATTACAGCCCGGACGATGGAATCTCAAAAATTATTTGCTGTCTGATTTTTGGCTGATCGTGCTTCACAGCCTCTTGTTTTGACAAAAGCCATTCTAGCTCGACGATATTTACCAAATATTTGACAGATTTACGAAATTTTTGAAATATTAGCGTGCTGCTTCAACAGCTGAGGCCCAATGGTGAACTAAAAAATATTATAAGTGTCGATATATTCAAGCTGTTAAATTCTTGGCCAGTCAAGAGTAAAGCGTGAAATGCGGAAATAGGCACAAAAATTTTGGCACACATGTCACAGAACTAATATCATTATCAGTCAACACCATATCCCATGGTCAACGAGTTGAATTATTTAGCTTACTTACTTACTTATTTATATTATATATACGGTTAAAAATGAAGCTCTAAAAATTCACAACCAAGCTCAGGAAAAACCTAGAAAAACTGGAGTCAGGAATAAAATCACTATTAGATAACATCCTCTTTTAATGAAATGCCTGGTAAAACTCCGAACAATCACGACACGAAAAAGGTAAAATTAGAAAATATTCAAGTCATGAAAGCTCACGTCAGTAGACAGACCAGCTGACAGAGAGGGAGGTTGCGGAGCACCTGACATTAACTCACGGTCTCTGATATGAGGGGAAGGAGAATGTAAAGATTGGCAGGGCGGGGATACTGTTGTGGTGTTGTAAGGTAAACGGGAATGCCGCGCACCTTACACTTGCATAACACGCGTTATTTTCTTACAACAACTGATATTACGTAGGAGCAGTGTGATCCTCCCAAATAAAAGGCATCTGAGTAAGGAAAATGTAAACTGAAGAGAGATCTTGACATATAGTTTACTAGTTGTAAGGGCGGGGAAGTAGAGTGGTGTGAGCGTATACGGGTGTACTAGTTATAAGGTACGGTTGGAGTGATTCTTAAGTACGGTATCACAACCAGAGCTTCTATTTATACATCACCAGATTGAATATATGTACATTGGATAAACTGTTGTAACCTTTTAAAAATGACAGGTTTTTGACCAATGGAAGACCGCGGATAGACGAGCCGTCCAATGAGAAAGAGGTATTAACAAGAGCATGGGTTAGAATGTATAACTACACGACACATGTTATAGGAGACACTTGTCAGACTTTGACACAATCAAAAAGTGAAGGAAAATTTTAAACGTCAGAAGTTTCCAGATAAGTCTGCGCTTCCAGAGAAATATTGAAATGTTTATCGGCAATATCCATTGATGCCGATTGAAAATCATTTTAAAGTCATTTTATAGACCCATCAAACATTTGAATGTGATACGTAGTAGCAATTATATCCTGGATTCCTGGATTCCTGGATAGCGCACATAATGTGATCTGATTTGTACTAGTGAATCCATCATATTCATTTGAATAACCCATTTGGCACCACTGATTTTAAGTGAATTCATTTATAATACCAGAGAATGGTGCCAACAAAGCTTGTTGGCAATGAATCTGATGGTTCAGTGGATCCATTGACGCTGCATCCGCTTTCAAGGTATTTTGATGATATTGATAGCGTTGCTACCGGTTTGTGCTAATCGATTAATAACATCAAATGGCACCATTGGCGATAACTTGGATGTCTCATGATAAACAGAGTTTTTACCAACAAAGCAATGTGAAAAAATAAGGCATCAACATGAAGTAGCAGTTAAAATTATTATGAATTAAAATTCCCACAGCGCAACAAACTATTTTGCAAATTAAACTAAAAATTCACAAGCTGACAGCTTATGTAATTACAACAATTTAAACCTGGCTATTTAACTCTCATTTGTGCTGTCATTAAAATATGTCACTCAAGTCTTGCTTGAGAACGTTCCACACAAGTTGACATGAATTTTCACATCAACAGGAAATTATACAGCTCTTGACTTTCATCCAATTGCATTTTGCTACTCACAGGCTAAGGTCATAGGTGAAAATGGAAAAGAGATGCTAATCTGCAATCTTCATGCATGATCTTGCGAAGTTGTTACCCTTAACAAGTAAACAAATTCTAAGCGGCAAAACTGGGAGTGAAGCGTGAACGTTGGGAAGTATGGATAATCACTGAAGTGTAAAGCCACTGAAATGTCAAATAGTTGATGTCGGGACTTCAAACAAACTACCAGCGGCGGGATTTCTCCGGAATTAGCTGCATATCCTGATCATCACGTTTTATATGATCATACTATTACTCATGAAAACTTGTAGACAGTAGAGTTATAACCGCGACAAGTACCACTTAATTGGATGGGGGCTTCCTACAGCATTTGTCATGTTTATCCCTGAATATTTGGTCCCAAGAGAGTGCAATACGGACATGATCATGCTCCTCGATTAATGATCACGCTAGAGTATGCCGCAGACTCAAGATTTAGCTAGTACGTTGCAGATCGAGATTTGGCATCCTAGATTAAGCACCAGGTGTCACAGACGGCTTGACGCATATGACAATGCAATGGAAACTTACTATAATCAGCTATAACTACTACAGCTACTATAACTTACTATAATCAGCTATAGTAGCTGATTCGAATCCTCACAACCACACAATGTGAAATTCGTTATCCTAGGAAGTTTTAACAATCGTCAAATGTTCAAATTCAAATAACAAAATATAATTTACGGGAAACCAAAGGAAATTATGCTTCCAAATGTAACGATCACGCTCTCGAGTATGTTGAAGATTCTATCAAGCTCATGTTCCAAATTTGGCATTCTAGAACAAGCGCCCGACGTCATGGATACGGCCTGAAAGTTTTAAAAATTCCATTTTGGATAAAAGCATCGCCTGAATGAATTTTGACGATCGGCGAGTGAGCGAGTGGCTAATTCGAAAATTCTAGAAAGTTACAGCTCAATAATCAAACCTTAAAATAACAACAAATTGTTCACAGGAAACCAAAGGGTCGTTTAATTATAAAGGACAATATTAAAGTAGATAATATTTCAAACAAGTGGAAAAGTTGGCGAAAGTTACAACAATCTTCAAACCATCAAATATAATGATTCACAGGAAACCAAAGGTGAGGTGCTCCGCCGGGACTAAAAGCCAGACTTTCTCAGCTAATCCACAAAATGAGGAACCCATAATGACCTAAAATTGGAGTAATTTCTCAATCATTGTTTCAGCTAGGGAAGTGCAAATATCTTTGTTCAAATTACAATTCAGGGAATTATCGGAAAACGACAGGGGCTTGGACACCACTTTTGTTAATGCGTTTCCAACAACTTCGTTCAAGAGCGGTACATGTGGTGCCAGGACCCGATCTCCGACAATCTATTGTCAAATTTTAAGCACACATCAGAAGCCAGAGTGAAAACATTTAAAACGAAATAATACCCGAATAAAAACATTGTAAAAGGTTCTAATCCTTTTCACATGACCAGGTATTCAGGAATAACAAAACATGAAGTTATTAGGTTTGAAGTCGGTCTGCAAATTAGTTCTTATCAAGGTGGACTAACACGAATAACTTGATTAACTTAATAAGGGACCGTGGGGGCCACTTTGAAAAGAGCGCTGACGTAACGCTCCAAGACAAATGTCACTTAACTAAACGTCACAGACGTAACGGGATTTCAACAGGTGGAACTCATTTGTCAGCTTCTTCGTAAACAATTTCGTCACAATTAATCGAATAGCTGTAAACAACGACTGATAGTGGGGTTCTATGATCTATTTGAGTTTTTCTGATGGGATTGGTGGCAAATTATTTGGCAATTTGAACGAGGATAAAGTCAGCCGGCCGACATCTGCAATAAATCTAATTAGAAAATTACGGTCCAGCAATTTGAAGATGAGGAGATTGAGGAGCCGGAGTCCAAAATTGAAGCTCGTGTTGACCGTTTATCAATTTAGCGTTTAGAGGGGTGTAAATTGTAAAACAAGATAAGGAAACTGGGTTCAGATAATGCTATAATGAGGGGAACTGGACTTTATTGATATAATAATTGGTTTTAAGTAGTGGTCTTATCATATTCCAGTCAGATCTTGTATATTTTAATTGGGTGAGTCACAGATAACGTTATTCACTAATAAAGTAATAAGTACATTATATGTACATCGTTTAGGCAGAAATTCCTCATTCATGTTTAAAAATTTTGAACTCAGACTAACTTCAGATAAAATAGGAATAACCTGGACCATTCTAATTCTGAATGATTAAAATTCGCTGTTTTAAGAAAGTGAACTTTGGCTTCCACTTTCTTCGATAGAAATAAGTGAGCAAATCATATATCGGTTATTGAATCACAAGAGTAACTCTGCAAGAGGTAAATCCAAGTAATTTAATCAGATACAACAAAATAATCGAGATAAAAAACAAATCTCTGTGGAAACAGGTGTACCCTTCCAAAAAAAGAACGAATTACTTGCAAAAATGAACAAATTACCAATGACAAGGCCAAGGCGCCTGCCAACCTATATCTGTATCAACTGATAATGAGTGATAAGATACGACCAACATTAACCTGTCGATATACTGATAAGAAATGACAGATACCTAGTACACTTCTGAAGTATACAGCGGACACGTGCACAACAACAAAGTTTCCACAATTCTGCAACGTTACCCACCCACTAGTAATCTGACACTAGCAGGTGAGTAAAGAAGAATAGTCCCAATATGTCGAGCTGAAATTACTCCTAATTTCAAATATGTTTTATTAGGACCCCTCCCCTCTGTGCCATGGGCCATGGCCCATAAGTCCGTTAGGTGATCTTATATCTACATGCATCATTGCATCTAGCATACATGATAACCTGATAATAATGAAATATACTGCTCCTTCATCAAATATACTGCGCCTTTATCAATTATTCTGCGCCTTCATCAAGTATATACGAGTCACTCCTCATTGCATCAGGAGAGTCGGAGAGATCATTAGGTGAAATATATCAGGTACTGAACCTACAAACTAGGAGTGGTAAAAACTAAATTGTGGAATAACCCAGAAACCTGGAGAGTGCGGGTAGTCTAATCTAGTTTATATCTAGCAGACAGACGGGCAGGTCGTCTGGAGAAGCACTATAAATAGTATAACATGACGCAGCTAGTACCTGTTATTGAGGGATGATGTAAAAAGTACGAGAATATAGTGCGAGGTTTTTAGGAATGTTGGGTGATATCATGTTGGGTGGATCTAAAATGTAGGGGGAATTGGATTTGAAATGTAAGGGGAATTGGATTTGAGAGTCACCTTGCAAGTCACAGGTGCGTTCAAAGGGTGCAGGGTGCAGGGTGATGTGTGGATTTGGTTGCAGGACTAATTTATTAAAGGTGTGCCTACTTACTTATGTGCCATAATATTGGGTGATTTTCAGAGCGTTATGGTGTCAGATTGTACAGAAATCGGAAACCTTATAATCAAAGATAAAACCAAACTGCGATTATAATGAAGTCCTAACAGCCAATTCACACATATAGTTTCATATTGTCTTCAATACTCCACAACGACACGCATTTATAGCTTTAAAATCATGAAATCCAATCGGCCTACCTGCAGGTACTTCTGAAATAGTGTCAGAGCTCTGAGAATATTACTTCAAGACAGTACCGGTTAGATCAGTTTCTTTGTATTTGTTATAAAACTAAAATATGGGCAAAATCTAAGAAAACATTGACTTAATAAATTGTAATTGTATAACTCCGTTTTGAACCCTTATAAGCCTATTTCGACAACATCAAACTAATATCTTTAATTTTGCGTCTCGAATTAAAGATATTAAAGAGTCCTACCTCTGAGAATATTTCAGCCAAGATTGATTATATATAACTTATGATTATATAACTAAATCTGTCATTTGTGTTTTCGTGAATGATACCTGCACATGAGGTATGGAACCAAATTTGTCTGTTTGTTAATTTGTTTAATGATTAAGCTGAGTAATTTTATTTTCTATTGTGACCGTGGGAGGGATTTATTAGTTTTCAAACTTTAGCACTGAGTCGCTTTACAGTCAGTACGTGTAGTACCTTAGGGCCAACAAATTTTGGTCACAATAAATTTGGTGACTATAATTTTGGTTACCATAATTTTGGGCACAAATTTCGCAAATTTTTAGTCTGCAACAATTTTAGTCGCATTTTTTGACTTTTCGAGACCATTTTCTATTCCATTTATTTGATTTTTCCATTACTAAGCTAGTTTTTTTTTCTTCAATTTCGCAGAACGTATGTCGAAGTTCATGATGAAATCGGAAATTGTAACGACACTGCAAAACTCAAGGTACAAATCTATATAGAAACGTAGAAAGAAACGTAGAAAGTAACAAAAGACGGGGAGTGAACTAAGTATAGATAACGGAACACATGTATCAGAAATTTCCCATGGGCCCACGTGCACACTGCGCGCCAAACGGTCACGTGGACAAATTATCAACCTCGTGATCCTGTTACTTACACCATAAGCGCGTATTTTGGCAAGGAGGAATATTCTCGATCTGGGAACGTTCCAACTAAACGGCGAGCCAACAATACATACATTAGTAACATATCAGAACATAAAATTTCTTATTTTCACACGTGCAGTAGGGACCTGTGTTAGTGTACATTGTACAGTTAGCGATATTTAACTGTTTATCATAAACATATGATAAAAGGATAAAGAATGTAAGCTCAATCAAATTAAATTCATATAATATGCTCTACTAAAATTCTGGTCTACTTCAAAATTAGTCGCCGAAAAATTTAGTCACATGAAATTTGGTTTACAACAATTTAAGTCAAAAGTTTGACTAAATTTATGGTAAATTTGTCGTTCTTAAGGTAACAGGAAACGGTAGAGTATCAGTTTGTTCAGACGTTCGACTACATCACATCGTATCCGAATTCTGGGCCTGATGTATCCCACATTTATATCAATCTTATAAATAAAGAAACCAGGATTTACAATATATTGAGCAGGGATAATCCACGTCGGAAGGCCGGGAACCTAGCTGTGCCCGGACGCTGGACAGATTAAAGCTGATCCAAGCTGACGAGGAGGCTGCTGCCATGGTATAGGGTCTAAAGTAAGAGCGAAGAATGCCCGAGGAATGAATATCAGGAACAATCAACAACTATAGATGTTTTAGTTGTGAACTGTAGAAAAGGTTCCTCCCTGTGGGCCAGCATCTTCTTCTATAAATCTCCAAGTGCATACCGTGCAGCGGAGGGTAGAAGAGCATTCTTTTATTTGGAATGTCATCCTACCCTCTAATTGGTGCATGATCGCACCTTCTGATGCATTGACCAGACTATGAAACACTAGCAAATATCAAACGCAAGGAAAGTGAACTTGAAATGCAGCTGTAGGCGGAGCAGCGGTAGACTTAAAGAGTTAAAGACACACGGTAAGTACTAATATACACTGTCTTTTTATAAGTGGTAACAATATGTTTAAAGAGTGAACAATGTAAAGCCGCGTATTATCGGTTATCATCAACACTCAATAACACGGTTCGAACAATGCACAGTTAAAATTCTGCACGGTTAAAATTAGCCATGATTTTTTGTTTCCAGGACAGATCATTTTTGTAAATTTATACCCAGGTAACGTTTGACTCATTTAAACTTAGTACTTGATATGCATTGACTTAAAGCACATACCGTCATCGTTAATAAACGTGAGAAATGTTGCAATGAAATAGCTAAATGCATCGTCTCAAGAAAGACTAGACTTAACGATTAGTTACTGCATAATATTCTCATGAGAACAGATTAGTTGTTATAACTTTATAACAGAAGACAGGTCATCCTCATCAAATTAGGATGTTTCATTGAAATAGCATATGATCGTAAATCTCCATTATCTATTTATCGTGTAAATTTTAAAGTTTAAAACTAAAAGTATAGTAGTTGATTTCGAATCTTTCTTCAATATTGAATTCTTTCCGGTCGCTTTAAACGATCGATGATTGATATCGAATAGATCCAATAAAGATTTTATTCTCTATTTTATTTTCGAATGATTCTTACAATTTGGTGTCTCTAAGTCAAAGTGTGATCCACAGAGATACAAAAACAACAATTATCGTCATAAATCACAGGAATCTCTCTCTCCCCCCCCCCCCCCCCCCCCCCCCCCCAGATGTAAGGTATACAGCTATAAACACTAAACAGGGATCAATAATATAGAGCACTTACGTCATCGTCACTGGAGGAAGCGTTGTTGTTAGCATTAAGGGCTGCAGTTCGGAGCATGTTGAGTGTAGTTCCGTCAAGTCCTTTAAATTCTAATCTTGGTCTGCAGAGAGAAACAGAGTTTAAAAAGACACGACAAATTTGAAGAATCTGAAAGGATGAATAATGAAGAATAATTTACCGCGAATAATTAAATTATGCATCATAATTATTGGCAACTTGGTAATATGCAGGATGAATCATTCTAATGCTCAGCTAAAGACCAGGGGGTCCTTTCCGAAATGAAACTTAGTAGTAAATATTGCTTAGTTTTCCCTTTTTTGCTAAAATCCGTTCCGAAAACCAACTTAAGTAACAAAGTTAGCAAATTTTCAAGCAAAATTTTTGAATTAAGTTTTTACTTCGATTTTTGCTTAGTTTCAACTTAAGAGCTATTTTTTACTTAAGTTGCTTCCAATTTTTCATTTTTTGCTAATTTTTTTAAGTTTGGTTCAGACCAACCTTAGAATTGTAAGTTTTTACTTAATATCCCAAATTTCATTGTATTTTCCATTTTCCTTGTTTCCCTTTCTTTGTTATAGTTGGCCCGAAGCGACCTTTCAAATAAGCTTTCTCAGCATTAGCAAGTTGCAACAGTAAAGTCTTCTCTTCAGAAGTAAACGAGCGTGCTCTTTGTTTGCCGGCCACACTCATGGTAACACTACGAGGAAACAAATTAGGGAGATTCAGATTTAATCACAGTGCAGATTCGAATTTCAATAGTGAATATTAGAACTCATAAAATTAACATTTATTGATTATCAAATTCAAATTGCGATATCAAATTCAACTCAACATGAATGGTTATATTCATGATAACAAAATCCATGGCACACCAACAAGCACGTGATCGCACCAACAAGCAATTGCATGACGAATTACGTCATCAGAGTTTTTGCGCGCATTTTAGGCGCGCATTTGTTACTTGCACGTGTAAATTTGTAACTTTGACGCGTTTCGTAAACACTTTAAGTAAAAGTTTCGGAAACGCTGCACTTTACTTAAGTAGTGTTTCGGTAAGGACAAACATGATTTTACTTGGCGATTACTTAAACTAAGTAAGAACTTAAGTTTCATTTCGGAAAGGACCCCCTGGTTTAGATTATGACGTTGATTTTAATTTCCAACCAGTTAGGTATATACTTTAATGCTGTACTGATTATCTGTATTACTTACTTTAATCTTACTTACTTCCTTACTTACTATAATTAACTATTTAACTATTACTTACTTTAATTAACTATTTAACTATTACTTACTTTATTTAACTTATAACTATTTAACTAACTTACTTTAATTAACTATTTAACTATTACTTACTTTAATTAACTATTTAACTATTACTTACTTTAGTCGTGATACGATTGATGGTTTAGGTGGTTGGGTTTTAGCCTTGTTAGTGTTACGACCTATAATGATGGGAGATCTCATTTTTACAATTTTAAACACAGCTCAGCGGAGACAATCGATTGAACAGACGTACGAAATGAATGAAACTATATCCAAAGACAAATATATATATCAGAATGAGTAGAAATAAAATTAGAAATTAGGAATTAGAAAATTAGAGATTAGAAATTATAAAGATCGTTACAAAATGAGTATGATATTATTATTTACACGGTATTTACTAAAGTATAACCCAACAAAGTAGCCAAACAGACAGCTTCAACAAAGGTAATCATATTACAGACAAAAACAACCCCCATTGTTATCCCGCTGAACTTGTTAACTCGTGCCCTTTACTTTTTTAGACAGAGTTCAATTAAAGTTTTATGCCCCGTTTTAAAAAGAAAACGAAAATAAACTCGATTGTTGGTTATGATAAACTAATCAACCCTTGCCCTATTCTATTAGACAAAGCTATTTTAAGTTTTTTAAGAAAATCCTATCTCTCTACAATTAGAAAGTGATATCATGATCAGGAGACTGAAACATAGAACCACAAAATCCGAAAAGATTCCACACTGAACCCGCAGAAATACCAGCAACCATTACCATGACAACAACCAATACCAGCAAGTTACAAAACAACCTTTCAACATTAAAAATCCTTCAAAATAGTGAGTTTGCGTTCAAGACTCAAGTTACAAAACAACCTTTCAAGTTTTCAACATTATAAATCCTTCAAAATAGTGAGTTTGCGTTCTAGCTATATTAATATAGTGGAACTCCTCACATTTACCTTCCGATTACACAGGGTCCTGATACTTAGAGAAGATGAAAGAGAGTGCTCACTGCTCACTGCTCACTGCTCAGAGCTGTGATACAACTAATTATAATAAGGTCCTAGTGAGAACCTGGCACCTTGTAAAGTTGTAACCACCATAGCAACCAACAACCATTACCATGACAACAACCATTACCAGTAACGTTTTCACAGTTAACACCTACTGTAAAATGCTCACCCTGATACTTAAACGGTTTGGGGAACCCAGGAACTGAACTAGTAGTATTTAGAGGGCCTGAACTAGCTGGCTATGATATAATTAGTGTCTAGAGAACTATACAAAAAACACAAAGTAATAGAATCGGTTATTTTTGGTGCAATTCAAACTAGCTGATCGTACAAAATATATTAAATAAAACGCAAGAATATAATTTTGATTTATATTTTACACAAGTCTGACCGATGCCCTTATCTGACGTTGACTCTCAATTAATTATCAATATAGTCTGAGGTGCTCTCGAAACAAAGCTCGGGTAACAAGATAAGCTCATATAAAAACTAGGATGGCAGCCAGTTACCTAGCAACCAGTTACCTAGCAACCAGTTACCTAGCAACCAGTTACCTAGCAACCAGTTACCTAGCAACCAGTTACCTAGCATCCAGTTACCTAGCAACCAGTTACCTAGCAATCAGTTACCTAGCAACCAGTTACCTAGCAACCAGTTACCTAGCAACCAGTTACCTAGCAACCAGTTACCTAGCAACCAGTTACCTAGCAACCAGGTCAGAGATAAGAAGGGTATTACAGACTATTAAAACTAGGATCTCAAAAAACATATTAAAAGTATATTGTATAATTTAAGGGACAAATTAACAAAAGAGGCGCCAGTGCCAAGAGATAAACCCTTTCCGCAATCCAGGTCCTGGGTAAACAGCCTTTAAAACATCTTAATAATTTCCTCGTCCTGGATTCAGTTTTCGTGGATATACTGTTACATGATATTGATTCAGTTATGTCACTTATTGTAAATGTTATATTTTATGAACACCTTATGCTTATGATAGTGATACGTTGATTTTAACATTGAGAAATTGTATGATTTGGAGATTTCAGCTGTAATTTGTGCAAATCAAATCTGTCAACAAGTTTGGTGATAGAAGCGGCGGTCAGTGATCATATGAAAAGATGAAAGCAGTTTTTCGACAGAGAAATTTTAGGAGTTATAGAAATTAATAATGTTGATACGATTTCTTTAAATCCTGTCTTACTTAAGTTCCGGCAAGGAGTTTGTAGATGAACAAAAATAAATGCAAAATAAAACCGATCGGGCTCTGCGCTCAAGATTTATTATGCATAAAGCACTACAAATTATACTATAACTATAGCAAATGTGGCGACTAGAATGTCAATTAATGTCAGATAATTTAATGAACTATTAATAGCAGTAAGTGTGATGATGATTATTTTAAAAGTTGACTTATAGTAGATAGAAGACCAACATCGGCAAGAGTATAATATCGACAAGATTACTGCACACATTATTCGGTATCAAGTCACTGAAAGCCACACCAATTTTAAAGCAGCAAGACTGCAGCATAGCACCAATTAGAAACCGATGTATTGAGGGTGATTCCGTTCTAAGGAGTACAGTGGCATTAAATTAGAATCGGATGTTAAAACTCGGGGATGTTTAAATCCTCAATATAAGATGTCATGAAACGTGAGATGACCGGGAAGCTTAGGAAATGTAGCTGTTAGTTTACGTTACATGATCTTAACAATATGGACTATATAGTATATATCCTTACTTCCTTATATCACCTTTAACTAACCGGTAACCGCGGTTCTCGGTCAAACAAAACGTATGAGCTAAGGACATGTGGAGCGGGATTATTTAAAACATATAAGTGATACGAAAAGTTTCTTTTACTTTTAGAAAGAACACGATTTCTTACCATGGTCTATTAGAGCATTAGAGCCAGCATCAGTTATAAAAAACCTAATCTCGTCATGAAGATGAGACGCGTGATTCCAAACAGGGTATACAAGTATTGTAGTATATGTAGTATCAAGTACAAGATCCTGGTACGCAATATCTCTGCAATGAGGACCTATAGATCTGGATACTGGAACCATATCTCTTCTGACACGTTTCTGCCATTATGACCGATCAGCTTCCAGCATCGACCGATCAGCTACCAGTATTGAGCGATAAGCAGCCAGCACTGAGCGATCAGCTACCAGTATTGAGCAATAAGCAGCCAGCACTGAGCGATCAGCTACCAGTATTGAGCAATAAGCAGCCAGCACTGAGCGATCAGCTACCAGTATTGAGCAATAAGCAGCCAGCACTGAGCGATCAGCTACCAGCATTGAGCGATCAGCTACCAGTATTGAGCGATCAGCTACCAGTATTGAGCAATAAGCAGCCAGCACTGAGCGATCAGCTACCAGCATTGAGCGATAAGCTACCAGCACTGAGCGATAAGCAGCCAGTATTGAGCGATCAGCTACCAGCATTGACCAATAAGCAGCCAGCACTGAGCGATCAGCTACCAGCATTGAGCGATCAGCTACCAGTATTGAGCAATAAGCAGCCAGCACTGAGCGATCAGCTACCAGCATTGAGCGATCAACTACCAGTATTGAGCGATCAGCTACCAGTATTGAGCAATAAGCAGCCAGCACTGAGCGATCAGCTACCAGCATTGAGCGATAAGCTACCAGCACTGAGCGATCAGCTACCAGCATTGAGCGATAAGCAACCAGTATTGACTAATCAAAACCTAGAATCACTGTCACAAGGGGACATCTCCCCAATACAGTATCTATCCAGATATTTATAGTAGGATACGGCCAGAAACTAGATCACGAAACCTGATACGATATCAAATAGGTATGTATTGTGTTTGCTGTGTGAATACTACCTGGAATCAATTAGGTATGTGACCCGCACAAGGCCGCTGAACCATTTAGTTATATGCCGCTGTTTCAGAAAAAAACGGAGGCAACATTAAATTGTGTGACTTGACGAGATATCAGTGGTAAACGATACCGGATACTACTTTCAGTTCCCGATTAAAGGATAAACAGTAACACAAAATAGTATTAATATATTCGCAAAGAAAGTTTATACTTTTTTATTTGCAGACAACCCAAAAAAAACAATAAAATTTGTCACTTTTGACCACAGATTGCTCAACACCCTTTATTCATTGTTTTGTAATACAGTTATACGCTGTGCAGTGTGCATGCATTTTTGTACAACATCACTGAAATCTGATTTTGTTTTCCCAATCACATAATTGCAGCTGATATCGCTACATGATCCCAGCAGAGTCCAGCATGGTATCCAAGAAGCCTGACCATTGCGCGCGTGGTCTGCAGGTCTCAGGGTTGTGCGCTGCCAGGATACGTTCCTCCCACTCCATTACTCTCTTATTACTCTCTTATTACTCTCTTAGTGCATGTGCAAGTTTCAGCACGTACTAAAGTACTCGGCTCTATCCATGGTCATTTTACCTTAGACCATGGTACTGGTTGCTAGGTAATTTTATTGAGCGTTGCTCGGCTCAAATTTGATTACTTGTTGCTCTCCCTGCACCCGGAAGTGACCTGTGAAGTCTCCAGCTCAAGCTGATGCACGGATTTGTTCACCCACGTGTAGTATAGGCGATGTATCATAAACGGATGAACATGCCCTTACTCCTAACGAAGGAGAGAGATGTTATAAGATTGAGGTATCTAGGATTGGGCGAATTTTGTCCGACAGTGACTCTTGTCTGAATCCGAAATTAGAGGGTTCGGACAAAAGTCGTTGTCGGACAAAAGTCGTGTTTATTGTTACCCTATCTAAACTTTTATATGTGAACACGGTACTGATTCCTGCTGTGTTAAACTGAAACTATAGATCTGGACACGGTAGGTACTGATTCCTGCTGTGTTAAACTGAAAATATAGATCTGGACACGGTACTGATTCCTGCTGTGTTAAACTGAAACTATAGATTTGGACACGGTACTGATTCCTGCTGTGTTAAACTGAAACTATAGATTTGGACACGGTACTGATTCCTGCTGTGTTAAACTGAAATTACTATAGATCTGGACACGGTACTGGTTCCTGCTGTGTTAAACTGAAATTATAGATCTGGACACGGTACTGATTCCTGCTGTGTTAAACTGAAACTATAGATCTGGATATTAAAACTTATATTATAGTTTATAAACTAAGTTATAAATAAGTTTTACTTTCAGGTCATAAACAGTTATATACTTAAATAGGCCAGAAGTAGAAGCTTAAATTGTCATATTCATTGTTGGGTAAATGTCTTAATTCCCATTTTAGTTCTTGCTACGGGGAAGTCAGTTAATAACTTCAGAGATTATTGCAACATATTGAAGTACATTGTGGATCGTAGTCCAGTGTGCACCAGTATGTAGTAGTTATAGCACCTTTATGACGTCACCAGAGTCCTGAGCTCAATATCCGTTCAGACCCGAACTTGTCAAGATGTGTAGCTTAATTCTGACAGCTTCCCCATGCACTGGCTGACAATGTGTCCCCACCTTATTAATTAAAGTAGAAAGTATGGATATTAAGATTGGTGGCGATCATGAAGACATGAAAACGTTGTATCTCGATCAGGCGACCTGCTTGTGACTCGACTAGATTAAAGTTAATTTCACAGCTGCAGCTGAAACTAGTGGAGTCACAAGCGGGTCGCGCCTAGAGATACGTTGTTTTCATGTCTTCATGATCGCCATCAATCTTAAGATTATACGCTGGATTGTTTCGGGGCAATTGCGCGGCTTAATACCATCATTACTGACTTGTCAATTTCATATAATACCCAACGTCAGCTTGAGTAGTGAGCTATAACGATCATCTATTTACATGTATTTTACCTATATTGCTTTATGTGGTACTGGGCCGGGGGACCATTATGCTACAGATTTTATTTAAAATAAAGATTAGTTATAAATGTTGAAATGTACATTTTATCGTTTATTACAGCTGGATTCACAAATTATAGGTAGCCGTTGTATATTCCTTAGTAGAAATCAAACTCATAGCTGTAGGTAGCTTGCAATTGTAACGGCACGATGTGTCATGTGGCTATCAATAGCATGGGTTATATCTCTTATCCTAGGTTTTAATACAATTATTAATACTTTTAATACTAAGTCATAAGTATAATGAATAATTTGACGCTCTCATAATGTTAGTGTAGTATAACAGTATAACGAATATTTCAATCCTCATGCTTGTGTTCAATTTAAATTACGTAGTCCCTCAGAGATCTGCATTTAGATACACTTCCTTTAGGCTTTAAACAGCACTACTTTAAATGACTTAGACTTAGAGAAAGTGCAGCCGTAGGACAAATACAAGTTTTACAATCAGCGCTTTATATAATCAATAATCATATAACTATAAGATTTAAGAAGGAGTAAATAAAGGTCAGTCCCCACAGGAGATTATAATTTTGAACATTTTGAACATATATATATTTTTTAAACATTTAAAATATAATTTGAAACATTACAGTAACGTTATTCAAATCTCAAACAGAAAAAGCATATATAAGATCACTAACTTAATATTAATAATTCGTTTCTTTTAATATTTGAAACTTCAATTCTGCTGCAATGATATCATTGTTCCAGGTTTTAGAAGCCGAGCAAAACTCATTTACTAAACTAAATGAAGTCTAACCGATGCGTCATGTACTGTATTTAGGATTATAACCGACTATTTAAAAACCATGCCGTTAGCGATTTGTAATCTTTTATAAACGGTTCATTTTCAAGAAAAACGCTTCCTGACCTGCACTCATTTAGCGATTATAATAGTCGACAATAAAAAATCCCACTTCCAACTTGCTGGAAGTCTAGCCAATGCTAGATAGCCAATGCTCAATAGGTTCAAGAGGTAGGTTCAATGCACTCATGTACTCAAAGTTTATCTGATACTTTCAGAAAATCAAGCTTTGATCCTCCCTCGCTACGTAATACTAAACGGTTTTATAATTTATTGGAAGGGGTTCTTGAAACATATAAGTAAAAGGGCTGTTTATTTCGCTGTTATTTATTAGGATAACAGGGTGATCCAAAAATTCATCTGCGATTTACTTGTTAAATAATTGTGACTTTTTTCTTTTCGTTATAAATGCTCGAAATAGTAGAAATGTGATTGTATGTATGTACCTGCTGATTTGATAGCGACATCAAAAGCTCAGGTTTAATGGTTTATATTCACTTTGTACTTACAGAAAATTTGTAGTGAAATGAAATACTTTTAATTAGCGTTTTCGAATTATTAAAAAGTAAATTACCCTGAAAAAAAACATTTATGTATGGCAGTAACTATTGGAGAATAAAAATGGCCTACGTACAACAACAATCTCGGTGGTTATTTCAAGTTAACCCCTCCCGTTGAAAACTGAATTAAATTTAACCGGAAATTAATAAACCGGTAATACTTTTGACGGGGATAAGATAAGACGGATAAATTATAAAGTGCAATTGGTAATTATTCTTAAGTGAGTGCCAGTAATTTGTTGGTATTTTACAAGTAACTTACTACGTAATAAATTATATCTTATCAACATGAACACCAAGGCACCATGATATTTAAAATTTCTTTGTTAGATACGAGTGTAGATCTATGAAATTTCCATTATTAAGAATTTTTGACAGCTAGAAAGAAATGTTTTGTGCCGAACTAGAGTCCAAGTAGCGCACTCTAGGTCGATAGTCGAAGTTCTCTTGTCGAACTTTAGTACGTGTACCAAATCAGGCCACCAAAGAAGAAAGCAAAACAACTTCACCGACAATACAATCTCATCATTAACTGATCAGAAGCAGTGACAAAAGTGCATACATGACGCTCTGTGATCTGATTTATTTACTGATTGTGAAGTAATATAAAGGAGTAATACCGAACCTCCAGCTCCTCCCATTGGTATTTTAAACACATCATGTAACCTCTATACTAGTCTCTTATTGGTCAATTGCTATCACGTGATTGGAATACCCAAACCTGATTGGCTGAAGCCTCTCCACTCTGTTAATAATCTGACTTATCAGGAAATTTGTCAGTGCTATTAGAACAACAATGAACAAACACTGTTTGTACGACTGTGACAGTACTTCATGCTCTTAAGGGTGCAGCCCCCCCCCCCCCCCTCTTGCAGCCTACTTCCGCTTCACTGCTTCTCCAACAAAGTGTTAGCTGCAGGGAGCAGTCATTGGTAGGGTTGGAGGGGATTATAGGGAGTGTAACATTTTTGCATGGCTCAGTGAACTTATTTTTCCAAAATGTTTACTTGAGTATTTTTAATGTAGACGAAACTCAAACTAGGCCTTAACAGATTTTGGGAGGCTATTATGTTCTATCACAACCTTAATCTCTAAATCATAAACATGATAGATTGTTCATGTTATTAGATTCTACCTGCACGTAGACACATTAGCAACCACAATCAATCCCCTAGACAACCTTACATTTGATGTCAATATACCCCAGGTGCTAGACATGAGCCACGCTATTGGCGCTTCTAAACCGCACCATTTTCATTAGCAGAAATTAAAGCTTGTTTCAGGCAAATTTCTGATCGTCTCTGGTTAGAGTGAGCAAGTCACAGACTCAATTAAAACGATATTCTACTCGTAATGAATGGAAATATTTGCCACCATAGCTGTCATCTTAACGATGTATGACAACTGAATATATACTTCTTATAGATCCGGGTATTGGTGGGAACTGGGAAGGTAACAATTCTTATAGATCTGGGTAATTGTGGGGAGGCAACTGAATAGTGAATATACTTCTTTTAGATCTTGGTAGCGGTGGGGAGGAAAACCATATTTGTCAGAATCATATGTTTCACCCCGTCCATCAGTTTTTAGATTCACAATAAAACCATGTGCTCGGATGGCCACCGTCTGCCATTATACACTATAGGTATAAATGTTGATTAACAATCCATCAAATTCTATGTTCAATGTAAGACTCATAAAATTATTTTTACTATTGTATCATAATATTATTATATTGCATTATTATAGTATTATATTATTATGATATCATACAATTATATCATTATTGAACAGGGTGGGCCCACCCTGTATTATATTAATATTACATATAACTCCTTCCAACTAATAATGTCGATGGCTGGTAAACTTTTGAAGCAAAGAACGCTTTCAAATTTTATAATGGCTTTTGAGAGATGATTGAATTGAAAGAACGTACAGAAAGTTCTCTACTCACCTCCGAATGATTAATTACAAGAAAGCGTGAAACAATCAAAACCTTCCTCTGATGCAGCCACGTGATCGGAGGAAACCAATCGCAGAGAGATTGATAGTTATAGGGTTAGTACTCAGGCACGTGGAGACCGCATTAACCTTATTGCTATCAGAAATTGTTAACTCCGTTCAATAACGGAGGGGTAAGATGTCATGATTTTGTGCTTTTATTTATAATTCGTTGGTTTTCCATTTGGTGCAATGCGGAGGATTTTATTTCGACCAGTTTTTCTTTCAATGTGGTGTCCATATTACTGGAGAATATTATTGAGATCTTTTTACTTTCATAATGGTGGCACACATTTTTGACGTGAAAAAGCTTTGATTGATTAATTTATTGCCGTTCTAACCTCTTTTTTCTTTGTTTGAATTTACTCATGCTATAATTATAAAATTTGCAGAGTCCGAATAAAGGCAACATTACGTACTGTTTTATATCATTATATTAATAGCTTGTTATTTAATGCAGCCATGCATTCCAAGTGAAAGCCATCAAGTCCAGTAGACACTTGACATAGGTTAGGACACACTCCTGACCCAGCATGACCAACACGAAGGTTGCGTATGATATGATCAAAAGTATCACATTTGCAGTCAGACTTTTGACCATTTAATCGTTAGTTTGAAGTATAATGATCCTGGCAATAAAGGTTATAAAGCCTGTGGGGTAGGTTCTCATGGTAACTATGGTAACTGGTAGTGTAACTATGGTAACTGTGTGGGGTTGCTAAGTGTGGGGTAGGTTCTCATGCTCTCAAGCTCTTTAAGTTTCACTGCTGAACATCAAAACATGTGTCAAATGTTAATGAGAATCTCAACCTCATCACGATATATTATATCAGTATGCGAAGATTGCACCGAAGTTTCTTGTTTATTAATTGAAAGCTGTGTCAGTAATGGCGTAGACTGTTTTATCTAAAGTTTATCTAAAGTTCCCGATCATCAAACAGAAACTGCGTCAGTGATTTGAGTGATGGCATAGGCTGTTTTATCTAAGCATCATGTAGATGCTCACTATATTAGCTCACTGCATCCTCCTTTTTTATCATCGTACATATAAAATAATTGATTAACGTTAAGACCAATTGTATGTCAGCTTAATGTATCGATGATTTCTTTAAGTAAGTACCTTAATGCAGCCCGGTATAAATGTTGCATAGATTTGATATTCGTATTTCATAGTACAGAAACAAGCACCCATATCCAGAGAGAATTAAATTTATTCGCAGTTCAATGTTTAGCCCCCAAAAAATTTTCTTATGACCTTAAAAAGTTTTAAAAGTTCAGGTATTCAGAAAATTTTCTTTTGACACCAAATTACCACCAAAATTCCCTCGTAGATCATTCGCCCATCTTCCGACTTTCTGGATATGGGAACAACCAAATGGGGTCATTTTGGGTCTTTGCGCAATCTGCAAAGATAAACGAGTTACCATGGTAACTAGCAGTGTTCTTTGCGCAATCTGCAAAGATAAACGAGTTTTGGCACATAAACGATCATCTCTTGCAACTGCAAGTTGATCAGCTGATTGATTTTTTCTGCTTATTAAAAAGAAATGAATTGATTATTCACCGTTCAACTATATTCGCTGTTAAGCTTTACGTTACGAAACAGGTCCGAGACTAAACAGCATGAGACTCTACGGCGGGTGATTTGTCGGTGCGAAATATATATTAGACTATTAGAGTTAGCTTTAGGTTGAGACAAAATTATTATACCCTAACCAAATTCCAAACCCTAAACTTATATATTTATTATATAAAAATGTTACACAGATTTGATCAACAATTTGTATTTCATCGGACACAAAAACCGTAAAAAGCATTTTTAGGTCTTTGCGCAATCTGTAAAGATAAAAGAGTTTTTTTATTTGGACATAAACAACAATTTCTTGAAATCAGTTGATTGATTTTTTTTTTCTGCTTATTAAAAAGGTGAATGAGGTATTCAACGTTCAACCAAATTTGCTGTTAAGCTTTACGTTACGAGCAGAATTTTAAAGATTTTAATTTAATTTAATAATTTTTAATTTTAATTTTATTTACTGTTTGTACTGGGCAGATTAATTTCAATGTATTTTACAAGTGCATTTACAGTTGTAGTTGTTTGTTGTAAGAGATTCATTTTGGCCAGGAAAACGAAACCATTTTCCCTCGTTAACAATAAAAATGTACACCTTTTTATTTTACAGCAGAGTATATTATAGTTCACTCGTCAGCTTCAGTCATTCATCATATCGTGGTCCTGTAAATGTTATTGGGAAACTGCAGCGGGGAAGTCTGAGTTAGTGACGGGACCTTCTCAATGATTTCAAGGCCGGCTGTTCATTGTTCATGTTTACAAATAAAACTTTCGGCAGACACAATAAATGTTGCAAAACACACATTTCTTTGAGCAATACACTTTTTTACAATATCTTTGTTCTTGCAAAAACATGTAACCGTGAGTTAGAAGAATTAGAAGATTCTTTATTGGTAAGAATTATTTATTTTCCAGTACCCATTGGTTGGACTGGTTCTTCACGAGTGCCATCTGGGGATTTGGCCTTTGTCAAAAGTGTTCGATGTCAGCGGCAATTCCAGTAAAGAATCGTAATTTCTATATTGACATGTCGAATGGTCACATCAGTATAATTTGTATAACTTGCATCAAACACCAGCTCCTAACCATAAAGTTAGGGCGCTAACCCCATCAACCCAAAACTAACTTGCATCAAACTCCAGCTCCTAACCATAAAGTTAGGGCGCTAACCCCATCAACCCAAAACTAACTTGCATCAAACTCCAGCTCCTAACCATAAAGTTAGGGCGCTAACCCCATCAACCCAAAACTAACTTGCATCAAACTCCAGCTCCTAACCATAAAGTTAGGGCGCTAACCCCATCAACCCAAAACTAACTTGCATCAAACTCCAGCTCATAACCATAAAGTTAGGGCGCTAACCCCATCAACCCAAAACTAACTTGCATCAAACTCCAGCTACTATGGCACCCAAGTAATTAATGTAACACTGTCATGTGACATATATGCAGCTACAAGTGGACTCCTTCACTCCTTACGAAGGTGGACTAATACGAGAGTCCCCCACAAACTGCAGAGTAAACGTTACAGAAGGCATGGAACCGGTGTTAGACGAGAACCTAGAAGCAAGGCTGTTCTTGATTTGTACTCATTCTGGTACCGAGGTAAGAAAGTTATTCATATTGCATAATTAAGCATTGTTGGTAATGGCATGACTGCGACGCATCAGTCAGTTGCCGTAAGGATCAAATAAAAATATCCTCACTCATACACATAATCATGACAGTTGACAACCATCCAAATAATATAGAAGCTGCATTTTCTACCAGAAATACCCATTTCCCCCCTCAAGGTATTCATCGTCCTCTTCAACACCCTACTACTCCGAGCATTGACAACCCTGGAGAAGACGAGTAATGTTAACAACTTGTTCTACGTTAACTTGGCTATTTGTGATCTACTGGTCGGCCTGACCACTGGTAGGATTTTAGTTTTTGTAATTTCTTTAACTGAGATTTTTGGGTCCTCTGCAGGAAATAATTTGATCGGAGCTTTCTTCAAATTTTAATGTCAGATGGGAATCATCAATACATTGAATGTCATTCTAATAATTTTACTATTTATTATTACTGCACTCCTATTAAGTATTATACACTTTAAATTTTAATAAATTGCCTCAATTTGTAAATCCTCTCTTACTCCAATCTACTGACCTTTTCCATTCTGACTAATTAGACTAATTAGACTAATTATACTGTTTTCTACCAGGTCCAGCTACAATAACGACTGCAATATTTGATCAGTGGATGTTCGGTCACACAATGTGTAATCTTATAGCTGCTACTGATAATCTTCTCATTATCACAGGTTTACAAACTTATTGATACTTTACCACTCTTTCAGTTTCTTCTGCTTATCGGTAACCTAGCCTAATTGTTGGTATAAGCTCATTTTTCATAAGATTATAATTTGTAAATTTTATTTGATATTTCTTGGTGCAGTAAAACCCCGATTTAATTTACCGTATATAAATTGTCAGTGTCATTAGACATTTGGCAGTAAATTTATTTATAAAATTACAGTAAATCCTTTAGGAACGCTAACGTTGGCTGCTAGCTCGGTAGATAGGTGTCTAGCGGTCTCTAAACCCCTCTGGCATAGAAGCTGTATCACAGGAACTGTAGTCAAACAGGTACGGTATTAAAATAATATTAAATAAATTAGTCAAAAATATAAAGGCAATTTAGCAAAAGAAGTTTTCTTTTATACGAAGAATCGAAGTTTGTTCCTTTATCGCCAATAATCCGTCGAATAAAAGAAAGATATAACAAACTAAAGAATGAACACACGTGCAAACCCATGATATATATTTTAATTTTTAATTTCTAATAAAAATCATCCCATCTAACCATGTTCCCTCAGTGGATAGTGTTAGTGTGGTTAATTGCAGTGGTTGTTTCCATCCTACCTTTCTTCAACTACGGTAACTACGAGTACAGCGAACACTCTTACAACTGCGGACTTGGACTTGAGAACAAGTTAGTCAGATTGTCAATGTAACCATAGTAACATATCACAATTACATACATGCTACCATGGTAACACTACTAGTTACCATAGTAACTACGAGTACAGCGAACACTCTTACAACTGCGGACTCGGACTTGAGAACAAGTTAGTTATTTCCCCCCAGATTTTTGGCAAGAAAATATATGGGATTTGTACGTTAATTAAATTATATGAGATCAAGAGAAAATACACGTGGCTGGGAATAAGTCGCTAAAAATCAAATTTATCGAGTACACAAATTTTTTACAATTAAGAAGTGATATCCTCAGCCTCCAACTTGTATCTAACATATAAAAACTGCTCAGGTCCTCCAGGTCATACTTCCTGTTAGTAATGCTGATGGCACTGCTCATCCCAATAACCATCGTGTTCGCGTGCTACTCCCTAATCCTTTACGTTGTCATGCCTTCCCTCATCTCCCGACACAGGTAACTAAGCTAGTAACTAAGCTAGTAACTAAGCTAGTAACTAAGTTAGTAACTTAGCAATTTAGTAACCTAGCAAGTCTGGTTCTGTATACCACATCATCCGAAGGTGTTGTCCAATGTTTTCACATAGAAAATCTCACTATACATCATTCTTTGCTATCTGATTCTAAACCACAAGTTTGCACACACAAGCCCCCAGGATGACGCACAACGGACGGAAAGAAAAGGCAGGGGACAGCTCCTCCGGCCCTCGGAGCACAGCAATAGAGATAGAGGAGCAGACAGCTGTGAAGGTGCAGGTAGTTAACAGCAGTGTGGCTACCACCCTACCTGACAAGATCGTCCCAGACGACTCCTGCAGAAACGATCCCAGGTGGGTGGCAGTAGTTATAAAGTCGGGCCACAATTTTGATTAGGTTATAAAGTATTTAGTGAATTTATTTAATAAGTTTAACGAGAATAGTGGTAATAAACTGAAAATTGAAGTAAGACGAGAATGGTAGTTTTAGGAAATTAAGTAAAACGACTAAATTAATTAGAGTGAGCACCATAAATCACAAATAAATCCGGCTAGACGGGTAAGGACCACATTCCACAACTGCGTCTTGTCTCACTTTATTGAACTACCTGGTAAAGTTCTATAGAAATAGAGCTCATCAGCGAAAATTTTAAATTAAGCAGATGGTTAAATTAGTTATTTTAATTAATAATATTAATTAAGCAGATGGTTAAATTAGTTATTTTAATTAATAATATTAATTAAAACTAATAATTATTTTAATAATCTTATTCTATAAATAACAAGTAGCTTAACCGCAGGCTATGCAGAATGTCAAGTATGTCGAAGATGTACCGTAGAAGAAGCTCAGGTCGTCTCGCCACAAGAAAGAAGCGGAGTGTCATGTCCGTGACACTGAGACCCGCCCTGCGGACCCTGGCCATCGTAGGAGTTTTCTTTGTTTGCACCGGACCTACTTTTATTACTTCCCTCATCTATTGGGTGAACTTGTTATTTAACAGTTTTAATATTACTTATTGTTATTATCATCTTAACATCATCAACTTTTTATACGTATTACATATCCAACATTGTAACAAAATAAAACAAATCTAACACCATTATACCCTCCCAGCACAACCCTGAGAACGTGAACTAACACCATTATACCCTCCCAGCACAACCCTGACAACGTGAACTAACACCATTATACCCTCCCAGCACAACCCTGACAACGTGAAATCTAACACCATTATACCCTCCCAGCACAACCCTGACAACGTGAAATCTAACACCATTATACCCTCCCAGCACAACCCTGAGAACGTGAAATCTAACACCATTATACCCTCCCAGCATAACCCTGAGAACGTGAAAGTCCCTCTGAAAGTGTCCTGGTTGATGCATTGGATGGTTTTCTTAAACAGCGCTGTTAACCCTCTCGTCTTCGGGCTCATGGACAGAGAAATAAAGAGATTCTTTATAAACACGCTGTGTTTTCCTTGCATCAAACTCTGGGACATCGTTCAGAGCAAACCTCGTCCGGTTCGAGAGTTTTAGATAGTGGTTGAACTTGACACACTGAAACAGAAGATAAAATTAAATTTGGATGACCCTTTGTTTGTCGGTCACTGTGATTTTCATTTTAACATGACATCGCCTAATAAAATTAAAAGACAAACGATAATAATACACATGTCAACTAATATAAGAATTAAGAACTAAATGTCCTTTTCAAGTGTATCCATATTCTATAACAAGAAACTGTGCGCAGTAGAAACTAAAGTTGTATAGCGAATTATTTTGCTATGTCACAGTTAAGCCGTAGTTCATACATATTACATTACACTGGAGCGAGCTTACACCGTGTAATTTCCTCCAGTCTTCGCCGCATACGTTTATATAGGCGCGCGGCGCAGGCTGGAGGAAATTACACTGTGTAAGCCGATCCAGTGTAATGTAATATGTATGTTCTACGGCTTAACACTTCGTGTATTGATCTTGATGGTGTTATTATTTTAGTACATATAGTTATGATGTCTATCAAATTGTAAAAATCTGCAAGATAGAAACAAATTGAATTTAAGCTTGGATAAGAATATGAAATTGTTGGCAACTGCTAAATCTGATCAAAGGAAGACACGAGGGCGTAGGACACGATAATTGTATTAATTATATTTCAATCATTTTGGCAATCTTGACTTTGAACTTGTTGTAACTTTAATTACAAAACATACAGAGAACTATACAATACTACTTGTCAAAACTAAAATAAAATGATATCATTACATAAATATTTCCGCTCCTACTAAATCGCTCGCCCAAATTTTAAGAAAATTTTTGTGAAAGGCCCATCTATTTCGGTGTATTTTTGGACGCTGATTCCGGATCACCCCCCATGACGTAGGGTAAAAATGCTTCACTGGAGAGTTATTATATGTGAAAAAACCGTTTTGGTCACGTGACAGGCTAGATTGGGCGACATCTGTCCGACAGCTGCATTAGGAATTTCGGACAGATGTCGCTGTCGGACAGGAGTTGGCGACGTCTGTCCGAATTTCGGATCATATTGTAATTTCGGTTCACATTCGTATTTCACAAGCTCACGGGTATCTCGTGACGTTCTAATGCTGATGTGATCCCTTAAGATCTGATCCATCGATACGTGATTGACTAGTTGAGGACAGGATCGTGCTAGCCGTACCCTAACACACTGTCGATCACATCACAGGACATGAGTATTGAGTACATATAGGACAGCAGTGCCAGTATGGAGATCAAAAAAAAACATGGTGGCGTATGCATAATGGTCCAAAACGAAATATCCAAAGGCGTTAAACTTGAAAAATCCACAATTGAAGATGTTGTTGCCTGTAAACTTGACAAAAATTACTTTGGCGTAGATAATGATATATTCATTGTTAACTCATACATTAAGCCAGCTAACACTTCCTCTAAAAACTCAAATATTTCGGGCTTTGACACCATCCGTGAACTGGACCAATTTCTCAATGTTCTTTTAAGTAAAGGTGATGTCATTACTTGTGGTGACTTCAACTCGCGTATCGGCCATGACATCGACTTTATCAAAGAGGACAAATGTGGCTACGAGAGCTTCATTCCCCTGCCAGAAGACTACACTCCACAAGAACTTCCAACCAGGAACTCAAAGGACAAAAAGTCGAACAATTACAAAAGACCCTTTCTAGAAATGCTTGTCAATAATGAACTCCATATTCTCAATGGGAGAACTTTAGGAGACTCATATGGTGACTTCACTTGTATTCAGACCAGCGGTGCCAGCGTTGTTGACTACTTTATTATATCCCCAAACTGCAGTAAGTATCTAAGTCATATGACAATCCAGCCGTTCACTTGCTTTTCTGATCATAAACCACTACTCCTGGCACTCAACTTCTCTCCTTCCAACACTCTTGTAAACACAAAGGCACTCCATGAAACTTACGCTCGAGCCCCACTTCGTTACAAAATAACTCCTGATAGCCTTTCAAGCTTACGGGATACAATGATGGACCCACTTGTGGAAGAATGTTCCAAAAGCCTCTTAGAAACAGATTATCCCGAAGATCTCATAGGTACATACAAATTAAACGAAGATATCACAGTACACTTGAACAAAATAGCAGACAAATGTCTCCAAAAGACCAAACATCCCAAAATAACCAAAAAGGGATCAATAAATAAACAACCCTGGTTCACACAAGCCACCAGAGAAGCTAAAATATCTTGTACTCGTGCAGCTCAAATTGTTTCTGATTTCCCCAATAGCGATTATCTTCGAAAAAATTTTTACCAGGTAAAAAATACGTACAAAAGTTTAATTGACCGTACAAAAAACAAATATCTTGACAAACTGAATACAGATATTGAATCTGGTAAAATTCTAAACTGGAAACAATTCAAAAAACTGAAAAAATTTAAAGGAAGAGTTGACAAATTTGATTGCCATGACATGGACAACTTTCAAAAATTCTTTGGTAAACTTTATGCCAATGCACATAGCACCATAACTGTAGAGAATAAGGAAAAAATGCTTCAAAATGCAGAGGCTATTAACAATAATTTCCAACCATCCCCTGCACAATCAATACTCAATGGCCAGATCTCTGTGGACGAAATATCTACTGCGATCTCTTCACTCAAAAACGGCAAAAGTTCCTCGGAGGATATGATATGTAATGAAATACTGAAGACCTTGTCCACAACAAACACACAACTCCTTTGCAAAGTCTTTAACCGCTGTTTGGACACTGGAACTTACCCATGGAACAACAGCATTATTACACCCCTACACAAAAAAGGCGACAAAGATAATCCAGACAATTACAGAGCAGTTGCTGTGAGTAGTACAATCGGAAAATTATTTTCGACCATCATGTTAAACAGGATAATCAAGTTCAAAAATGAATACAACCCGGACCCCATAAATCAACTTGGCTTCGCTAAAGGAGCTCAAACATATGACCACATACTCACACTCAACACAATTACGTCTAAATACAAAAAGCTCAAGGTTCCCGTCTATGCTGTTTTTGTGGACTTCCGGAAGGCCTTCGACTCTGTTTGCCGTGAAGCTCTTTTCTTAAAATTAGCTAAACTAGGTATCACTGGCAAAACATTTAATGTTCTTTAACATATGTATAAAAATTCCACTGGCCAGATAAAACTATCTGGATTTGTCAGCGAAAAATTTGATATCAATAAAGGAACTGAACAGGGTCATCCACTTTCCCCTGATCTATTTAAGATATACATCAGAGATCTTTCCCCTCGACTAGAATATGATAACTGTCCGAAACTAATGAACCAACTTATCAGTCACTTACTATGGGCAGATGATCTGATACTCTTGGCACTGGACCCCAAAACCCTCCAAAAGCAACTCGATGCTTTGAACAATTTCTGCTTGGAATGGGGCGTCGAAATTAATGCAGATAAAACTAAACTCATGAAATTTAATGCCCGTTTTGATACTTATCAGCCGGTTCCCCTCAAAATTGGTGATCACTTGTTAGAAGAAGTCGAGTCATACTGCTATCTAGGAATGGAAATACACAAATCCGGCACATTCACAAATGCCCGAACTGAGCTCAAAAAGAAAGCCATGCGTGCACTTTATGCCATGAAAAGCTCAGTAAACAAATCCAAATTATCATTCCGCTCTCTAACAACACTCTTTGATGGTCTTATTAAACCTATCGTTCTTTACGGAGCGCCTATTTACACACCTAACATGGCTATCATAAAACACATAACAAAACAAGTCGATCTCAATATGGATGCCGACACAAAAACAAAATTTCAAACTAGTATCCTCAAGAAAGTTAGCCTTCTGAACAGCGAAAAAGTTCACCTTCACTTTCTTAAATGGTCACTGGGGGTAAATCGTAAAGCCAGCAACGCAGGCGTCTGGGGTGAGTCAGGCCGCTACCCATTAATCTATGAATGTATTAACCTCACTCTCAAATATAGCCAACGTTTGAAAAATCTCAAAGATAACTCCCTTGTCTCCTTAGCTTTCAAAGAACAGATGAACATGAAATTGGACTGGTACAGGGGTTTGGAGCCTGTCCTCGCGCTAGACCCATGTTTCTCTACCGATCATGTCACAGCCTACCGCACACTCAAAAACAATCACTCCAAGTTACTTTTCGAAAAAAACCCGAGTATCGCAAAACCACCAAAAGAGGACTTTCTTATTCACAACGGTTTCAAGAAACGAATTCCTCCTCAATCAACACAACCCATCGGGAGTAAAATATTCACACCACACGTCATTACTAAAACCTTGAAATGTAACTTTAGAGAATATTGGGGGTCCTGTATCAACACTTCTCGGAAATTAGAATTCTATCGTGACCTAAAATCCAAATTTAACAAAGAGTATTACCTAGATAGTGTCATTAAATATGCAGACCGTGCTAATATCACAAGACTGCGGATCAGTGCACATCGACTCGAAATTGAACTTGGCCGATATAATCAAACTCCTCGTGACGAGCGAATATGCTCCTGGTGCAATATAGTCTTAGGTTCTGGTATTATTGAGAATGAAGATCACTTCCTTAACCATTGTGATCTTAACGCTGCATCGAGGCGAAAAGTCCTAGACAAGATCCAGTCACTCATATCAAATCCAATCAAACCGTCTGCGACATCTTATTCTGTTCACGCTGTCATCCCTGGAGCAAACGTCCTCAAATTCATCAGCAACAACAGTGAAATCATTGAACTTATCACGAACGAAAGTCAAGTCCACCTCACGAGAGTCGTTGCTAGGTTTGCCACTACGTGTTTTAACAACCGCAAAAAATTTGTTGACTCTCTGGCCAGTACATGAACAGTGAACACTGAAAATCACTGTACCCGCTTTTGTTTCTTTTCGCGCAACGACGAGTGCAAACTGCAAAGTGACCTGGCTCAAGCATTACAGCATTACCAAGGCGACTGAAAACAAAATATTCTATGTCAAATCTTTATTTTTCACTTTAGTTAAGTTATATTAATATAATAAATTCAAATCTTATGATATTGTTATTATCTTAACAGTTACTATTGTAGCTCAAGATTTTAAATTTGTATTCCTTGTATTCCTTGTATTCCTTGTATTCCTTGTATTCCTTGTATTCCTTGTTATCGCAATCCACAATGGCAACCAACCTTCAGTTTATCCCTGGACGCAAACAAAGCTCGGAGAACCCTGTCCTGAATGGCTTCCGATAGGTTTTCGACAAACGAAGAGACGACACCTCCTACTGGAAATACAAATGGGAGATTCTTTTTTGCACGCAAAATTGCAAAGATTTGGGTGAGAAATTTTGATCTGATTTGTTGGATGGATATTTTTTGATGTGATAAAAACTAACTATACTTTTTGCTTTTCCAAATACTATATTATACCTCCTTCACTGTTTTCCCAGGTATTAAGACTCATCGGAAGTCGTTCAGCAGGTATATTTTAAGTACAAAACATTGTAATACAATGTCAAAAATGACAGGAATACGAAATAGTTAGGTTTTTAAGAAATTTGCGCAAAATACGCGCCAGTACTGTTATACGAAATTCGGTAAAAACCCAAAATCACCATATTCAGGTGCCTTAAAAAGTAAAACCAGGTTAAAATTGAGTTAGACATCTAAGGGTGTCTAGGGCACGAAAGTTAAATGGCATTATACATGAATTTAATGACAACTTGAATAAGTATAAAGTGGCATATTCAGTCAGTGATCGACAAATATGCTAACCTAAACACAAAGAAATATTTTCAAAGATAAAATTTCGAAATCGTTGAAATAACCTCCTTATTAATGAAGTTATCAGTTTGTATTTCGACTTTGTAAAGCACCTTGACATTAATCAAAAAGAGATGATATTTGACCAAAACCCATAATTGGGTAAAGTGGACCGCTGCATGTGTCTCTCTTTCCCAAACAAAAGGAAATGATGCGATGTTAATTCGAATGACCCTCCGCAAATGCAAAATGATACCAAGAATGAAATCGGTCGCTCGCTTTTCCCATTCATTTACAATTGTAATAAATTAAGAAGAACTACCCAAAGGCAGCTGTACTCGGCAATAACAATTCAATAAACATCAGCTAATTGGACACTAACTACCACCCTTATCCCGAAATACTAGGTATCGACCCTAAAGCAACGCAAAAAGATTTTTACAGCATGTGATTGATGCAATTAATCGAAACTTTTTACAATTCGTAAGCCGTGAATGAATGGGAAAAGCGAGCGACCGATTTCACTTTCGTTATCATTTTTCATTTGCGGACGGTCATTCAAATTAATATCATTTCCTTTTGTTTGGGAAAGAGAGACACTGGCAGCGGTCCACTCTACCCAAAAAAATGCCTAATAACTATATGCATTCATAACGATTTAATTCTTTAGTTGTTTCTGAAACATAATTTCAAGATTAGATGCGCGAATAATTTGAATTTATATAGCTTTTTGACATGTTTAAAGTAATGCAATGATTATAATGCAATTCTTTCTCGTGAAACTGAAAGAAAATTTTCAGGTTTATTACAATCTGACGTTACTTTTATCCCTTTAACTTGCTCGTAATTGTTGGTGCTCAAATTCGACAAAACTTGAGTTTAATAGTTGACATTACATATTATAAGCTTGAGGAAATGGCTCGCCGGGTGATACTGGAACGTAATTAGCGCTGGTCTTTAAACCGGAATATTTAAAGCTTTATCAAAACCATACCGTTGAAATTCATATGATTATAAATAACCATACGACTAAATGACTGTGATTTTGTCCAGTAATTTTACCGAAAAAGGATAATGTTGTAAAACAAATACTCGCTCCGTTTATCAACGGCACCTGAGTAGCAATTTACGAGTTAAAGATCAATCAGCGTCGAAGCTGTCTCGTGTAGCAGCTCCACCAATGAGACTGCAGGAACATGATTTCATGCTAACAGTATGCCATTGAAGGTATTTAGAATTGTACCACCGCTAAAGCTGCTCGCAGAAGCGTTTAAACGAAAGGGAACCTTCCCCCGACCATCTAAACAGGTAAACACTTAAACCACCACAGCTGCGCGCTGATTGGGTACCTGGGGTGTACCACGTGACCGCTACTGCGCTCTGATTGGTCCGGTAAATGCGCCCACGTGATCTATCCCAGTCACCTGGCTGGGGAGTTTAACTTGCTGTCAAGAGTTACTGAAATGAGCACCAACACGATGTCTACTCACCCTTAACTCTGCATTATATAAATACTCCCTAACGACCGCGCTTAAGCAATTTATTTCTCGAGCTCAATATCCTTGTTTCGTTGAACATTAAACCCACCAGTTGCCATAACAACCAGTTGCCCTGTATAAATCCCGGATATGAACGACTACTCACAGAACCGACAACTGGAGACCAGTAACCCGGGGCACTTCATCCCAGTCGCAACAGGAGTAGGGCCGGACCCGACAGGGACCAGCACAGCAGGAACAGCCGGGGGTGCCCAGTACTTTAGCTTGCCTAGCTTTGCGGGGTAATATTAACCGCATTTCTTAAACCTTATAACCAAACTAGCACTTTGCTGTGTTACTGTTATATTTGCTAACTGGACCTCAAACTTGTATTATCGAGCAGATTTAATTGGGAACACATTTAATTGGGAACACATTTAATTGGGAACACGTTTAGCTGATATTTTAGTTATTATAGTGGTTGTCAGGTTATAATTATATGATATTGCGGACCAATGTACATGTTTCAGCCTGCAAACGTGTCTTATAAACTCAGTAACAACTATTTTGATTTCATGTTAGAATTCGCTCCCAAATTACGTGATCGTGTAGCTCGGTAGTTTAGGTTTTATACAACTGCAAGTCAGTGATCTTGACACAAACTGCTTCATGGTCATACAGTCATCATCAAGTTATTAAATTTTAACCAACTAATCAGCTAAGCACTGATATTGGATCTTTTTAATTTCTTTCGTAGTTAAAAGCTGTTTAAAAGTTTACTGGACGCCCATCATATTATCTGCTTTGGAGTTATTTTATTTTTCATTCAGAGTACGCTGGCTTCCACGCGGTACCCAAACAAAGGTGTTGAATAGATCAATGGCTTATTTATTTTGTTGGCCCTTTTTGTTCAATGTATCTTATAAAGTTGTAACATTATATACGCTAATCTAACTGCGTATAATGCGATTACACTATTAATTGCACGAGGCGCAGCCGAGTGGAAATTGATACAATAATCGCACGAGGCGAAGCCGAGTTCGATTATTGCAGTTATTTCACGAGGCGCAGCCGAGTGCAATAACTGGTGTAATCGTATTATACATGCAGTTAGATTCACGTATAACTCCACGCCTCTGATGTTATAACCAGTGTAATTAGTTTATAATTGCACCGACTTTGTTGTTATACAGGGTGGGCCTCAAAAGTCTACCCATCCTTATCTCTTAAAATTGTAACAGCTCGCTGAGATCTCACTAATTATTTTATTTCAGAATGGAAAAGCGCCATAACTTACGTTCTGATTAATATTTTTGATTCAAATTTTTAGAGAATGTCAATCATAATTAGACACAACTTCGTGTTAAGTTTTGTGTGAGTCTGAGCTTGTCTGACAAAGTTAGCTCCTGAGTGTGCTAGCTTTAATGTGCGATGGATCCATGTGAATAGAATTGGTAAAACGTGAATAAATCGCTGGTTTTTTTAATTTTGTGACCCAGGATTTTTTTTGGTGGTTTCTATTAACCAATGTAAACAGTTCTGGGTGAGAAATTCAAGCTAGCTCGCTCAGGGGCTAAATTGGTCAAATAAGCTCAGTGAAGCTCGCAATCACACAAAACTTGCCACAAAGGTTTAGATACTTGTTATTAACATTCTGTGAAATTTAGAAGCAAAAATATTTATCAGAACATAAGTTATGCCACTTTTTGTTTTACAAATAATTAGTGAGATCTCAGCCTCATACTGTGTTGTTTTAATGCAATGTAAGGATTGACTAATTCCAAACACAAGGAAAGATGTTGTCCTAAACTATAAATTTAAATTTATGCTCTCCAATTTATTTCGTGCGACCATTGCACTAACGGTCGCCAAACTACCTCAGGTAGTTGATTTAAGTCAATACTTGAATCAGCACCTCACAGTAGTAAAATACTCGATTTTAATTAGGTCCTCATTTTACGAGGTGCTCTCTCTAACTCTAATTATCTGCCTGAGCCATGATTTACAGCATCTTTCAGGGAATCAGTGCAATTAGTTTAGTAATCGTGCCTAATAAGATTTCGGTCACTCTCAAAACAGTGCAATTAGTTTTGTAATCGCACCCCCTGGAACAAAAACCGGTGCAATTATGGAATTAATAAATTGCCGCCAAATAGGTCAAAAGTGGAGTTATAGACTATATATAGTCTTTTGAAATTATTTAATTTGACTAATGGAACGAGGTTTCACGCTACTACGACTAGTATTATTAATAGTATTAGTATTAACCAAGAATCATTATTTAGTTTTAAAACTATCCTCTTATTTCAGGTTTTCGTGGCCATTTGTCGACCACAGCCAAGAAGAGCAAAAACACCACACTGTTGGATTCGTAAAACCATCGCCTCGGCCTTCAGCTTATAACGTCAAAGGTATTTTATACGAAGTGACATTTGATAACTTCATTAACTTTGGAAATTTATATTAAAGAATCAGAAATGAATAGTTTAACGTAACTATCGGCTTATGTTTTTTGTAATCCCATAGATACAATATTTTCTGATTCAACTGAACTTCATTTTTGTTCATAGTAAGCGACCCATTGCTGAAAGGCTAACACAACTGACAACTCTTCAAAATTGCTTTAATTGTTCGACAACTTGATCAGTCTCAGTCCTATAAATACTGATACTTGTTGTTTTCAATCTCAGCTTATCATATAATATTGTTACAGTGGAGCGTACAGAGAGAAGTATCCCAGCAATCTCTAGTACTCTGGATAGAAAGCCTATCATCCAGAATAAGGAGAAGATAAACCCTGCTCCTCCTGGGTTACAGGTTTGTTAGAGCTGCTACCATGGTTACAGGTTTGTTAGAGCTGCTGCCATGGTTACAGGTTTGTAAGAGCTGCTGCCATTGTTACAGGTTTGTTAGAGCTGCTGCCATGGTTACAGGTTTCTTAGAGCTGCTGCCATGGTTACAGGTTTGTTAGAGCTGCTGCCATGGTTACATGTTTGTAAGAGCTGCTGCCATGGTTACAGGTTTGTTAGAGCTGCTGCCATGGTTACAGGTTTGTTAGAGCTGCTGCCATGGTTACAGGTTTGTTAGAGCTGCTGCCATGGTTACAGGTTTGTTAGAGCTGCTGCCATAGTTACAGGTTTGTTAGAGCTGCTGCCATGGTTACATGTTTGTAAGAGCTGCTGCCATTGTTACAGGTTTGTTAGAGCTGCTGCCATGGTTACAGGTTTCTTAGAGCTGCTGCCATGGTTACAGGTTTGTTAGAGCTGCTGCCATGGTTACAGGTTTGTAAGAGCTGCTGCCATGGTTACAGGTTTGTTAGAGCTGCTGCCATGGTTACAGGTTTGTTAGAGCTGCTGCCATGGTTACAGGTTTGTAAGAGCTGCTGCCATGGTTACAGGTTTGTTAGAGCTGCTGCCATGGTTACAGGTTTGTTAGAACTGCTGCCATGATTACAGATTTGTTAGAGCTGCTGCCATGGTTACAGGTTTTTTAGAGCTGCTGCCATGGTTACAGGTGTCTTAGAGCTGCTGCCATGGTTACAGGTTTCTTAGAGCTGCTGCCATGGTTACAGGTTTGTTAGAGCTGCTGCCATGGTTACAGGTTTGTTAGAGCTGCTGCCATGGTTACAGGTTTGTTAGAGCTGCTGCCATGGTTACAGGTTTGTTAGAGCTGCTGCCATGGTTACAGGTTTGTTAGAGCTGCTGCCATGGTTACAGGTTTGTTAGAGCTGCTGCCATGGTTAAAGGTTTGTAAGAGCTGCTGCCATGGTTACAGGTTTGTTAGAGCTGCTGCCATGGTTACAGGTTTGTTAGAACTGCTGCCATGATTACAGATTTGTTAGAGCTGCTGCCATGGTTACAGGTTTTTTAGAGCTGCTGCCATGGTTACAGGTTTCTTAGAGCTGCTGCCATGGTTACAGGTTTCTTAGAGCTGCTGCCATGGTTACAGGTTTGTTAGAGCTGCTGCCATGGTTACAGGTTTCTTAGAGCTGCTGCCATGGTTACAGGTTTGTTAGAGCTACTGCCATGGTTACAGGTTTGTTAGAGCTGCTGCCATGGTTACAGGTTTGTTAGAGCTGCTGCCATGGTTACAGGTTTGTTAGAGCTGCTGCCATGGTTAAAGGTTTGTAAGAGCTGCTGCCATGGTTACAGGTTTGTTAGAGCTGCTGCCATGGTTACAGGTTTGTTAGAGCTGCTGCCATGGTTACAGGTTTGTTAGAGCTGCTGCCATGGTTACAGGTTTGTTAGAGCTGCTGCCATGGTTACAGGTTTGTTAGAGCTGCTGCCATGGTTACAGGTTTGTTAGAGCTGCTGCCATGGTTACAGGTTTGTAAGAGCTGCTGCCATGGTTACAGGTTTGTAAGAGCTGCTGCCATGCGGCGTTTATCACTGACTGACAGGAGATTAATTTAGCTTCTCTGTGCTGGATGTTAACGTGTTAAGCCTGAATTGTTGCACCCTGAGGGGGCATTGACATTTTATGCACTGCTCTGTGTGTAACAATAAATGAAATATACCGCTTCTGTTTTTTTTTTTGGTATATAGTTCGTACAATTTAACAATTCAAATTATCCATCATATTTCAGATTGTTGACCCCTACAAGAAAAGCAGGAAGCAGTATAGAAAAGCAAGAACTCTCTTTTCTCCGCTGCAACTGGAGAGACTCGAAAATGAGTTTCAGGTAGGACACACTTATACAAATTATTTAGGGTCATCCGTCATATAATTGAAACATATAATTATAAGCAAGAATTGTATCAAGATTTTCAAACACCAAAGTTATTTTAAAAACTGATGTATTTATTTCAGAATTTCAACTCGCACCGATTGCTGATTTTTGTAATTTACCGTATAACCACTTTGTTCGTTTACGAAATTTTCAAAGATTTAACATCTTACTGGTTGGCAGAAAACAAAGTATTTGTCGACCTGGGATCGTGAGAAGCTCGCAAGGTACCTCCAGATAACAGATACTCAGGTTAAAACCTGGTTCCAGAACCGGAGGAAGAAGTGGAAGAGGACTAACGGACATCGTAAGCAATTCCCCTCATTACCATAGTTACCATAGTTACCATAGTTACCATAGCAATTCCCCTGATGCAATAATAAATTGAGAAATTAGGTTTTGCCACAACGGACATCGTAAGCAATTCCCCTGATGCAATAATAAATTGAGAAACATGGCCACTATATTACGGCCTCTATTCTATACGGACATCGTAAGCAATTCCCTGATGCAATAATAAATTGATAAACATGGCCACTATATTACGGCCTCTATTCTATACGGACATCGTAAGCAATTCCCTGATGCAATAATGAATTGAGAAACATGGCCACTATATTACGGCCTCTATTCAATACGGACATCGTAAGCAATTCCCTAATGCAATGATAAATTGAGAAATTAGGTTTTCTATACATGGCCACTATATTACGGCCTCTATTCTATATGGCCACGATACGGCCACTATATGGCCTATAAACGGCCACTATACAGCTTCTATACGGCTTATAAATGGCCTCTTTACTACGGCCATTACACGGTCTATCCCGATATAACTAAATTGATGTTAAGTTACTTAGCACCTAACATTATACCAATACTACCGATTACTATTCTAATTGATGTTAAGTTACTTAGCACCTAACATTATACCAATACTACCGATTACTATTCTAATTGATGTTAAGTTACTTAGCACCTAAAATTATACCAATACTACCGATTACTATTCTATACGGCCACGATACGCCCCCCCCCCCCCCCCCCTCGATTATTACCCCATTCTAATACTCCTCGCTTCAGCAGGAGCACAGTTGGACGGCTGCAGGGCTGGGAAACTGTACGGGGCTAGGATAACCGCTAATCCCAGCAGCGCTGCTGCCTCTCTACAGGTAAAAACAACTTTAATAATGGTTTAGGGGTTGGTGTTGATCAAGAATTTGATCAAAAACGCTTGTTAATATACTTTCTCCTTCGTAAAATAATTGTTAATACTTTAATATAGATAGTAATACAGTAAAACTCTGATGTACCACATACCCGGCCGGTTTACCATTTCCTTTCCCCAAATTGTGCTTAACATGTAATTGTATAATGTGAACAATCAAAACCTTGGTATACCGCAGATACTTCTTTTCCCCAAACTCCGCGGCAAATCGAGGTTTTACTTTATTAACATTCTGATCTAACGACAATACGTTAAATAGGTCCCATGTTAACATGGATTTAAGCCACATACACAGAATACTTAACTAAGTGTAACAAGTTAAATTACCTCGCAGGATCCATACAGACACATGAAGCACTCCCTGTCGACCACAGCGTTTGGAGTGGTCACCCCGCAGTTCGGAGCAACCTCTGTCTCCACTCTACCAGTCACCACGGAGCTGACCAGCAACGTGATGAACTCCTCTCAGTCTGATCACATGCTCTTCCTCTCCAGTTGAGAGCACTCATCCAGATCATTGTGATCCTGGGCTGACCATCCCGTAATTATTAATCGCCTTTAATGATATACGATTGGAGTATCTTTAGGAAATTATGACTTGGGTCAATCATGCTGAGATCAGTGCTGATTTGTTGAAAATCTGAACTATCATCCTGACAGAACAGACAGTACTTTTGATTATAGTGAACTTGTCAGTGAAAGCAGGATTAATGAACGAATAGTGTGACATTGGGTTCCCAACCATGGAAATTTAAAAGTCTCTACATGCTGTTCTTTCTGGCTCCATGTGCTAGTTAGGGGTCTGAAGTATCCGAAAAATTATGTTTTGAGTACCCAAAGTGTTCTGGGTGCCAGGAATGAGGTTATTAAAGCGGCGAAAATGACCGGTTTTGGACTATTTATGAGCTTTTTTGCCCATTTTCATGAGATAAAGAATCAGGAAAGCTGCTCTTGATGATTGAAATGGTTGATACCAATGAGGATACACCCAACACACATAAATATACGTGATATATGTGATTTTAATGAGAAAAATATGATCTCAGGGCCCATTTTATACCAAAATTTGCCAAAACCACTCGCACTTGTCAAAGCTTCCTCATTTTAGACACATTTAATGATTATTATGGTATCTAACTTATGGTGGATCTGATAGGAGTATGTCTTAGCTTCATTTTAAGCCATCAATGAGCATGCTGGTGTGTATGAAAGTACTTTAATCCTCCCGTCCATTGATCATATAGTATGGGCCATGCGCGCGCGCGCGCGCGCGCGCGCTTGTTACAAGCATGAATTTTCTTCCTCAGTATCTATCTAAAGCTTTTAAAGACATGATTAGAATGCTATCCTACTCAGCACATGAGTGCTACAAGATGGTGAAAGAATTTCCATGAAAAATCATTAAATGTGGAAGATATGAGGTCATATGTGTGTGCGCGCGCGCGCGCGCGCGCGCGCTTGTTACAAACTTGACATCCTCAGAACTTTCACATTTACTGAGATTTTGTTTCAAACTTAATTGACTCTGAACCGAAATTGCCAGAGGAAACAGATAGTGTAACTCAGAAAGACCACAAATGGATAGTTTGTGAGATATTGAGGTTATACTCCAAAAAATTTACAATGATGTCACACCAGAAAACCCCTATTTTTGGTATATTTAACCTCATATCTCGAACGCGCAGTACTGGATTGAGCTAAACTTGGTCAGGTTTTGTAGCCCTGACTATCCTCGATCATATGGAACAGGAATAAAACTGTTCAGATGTTATATCTTAATTATATTAGGCACTTAGTTCTGAAAAGTGAGAATGTCATTAATACTGCTTTCACTGTTGTGATTTGGTGAAAATTGCAATAAAACGTTGATGTTACGCTGGCAAAAAGCAAAATACTGTTGCCGTATCGGTTTTAACTTTTAAGTTTACCTGCTTTATCGTACAATTTCATGTAATTGTTATTGTTAAAATGTTTGTACATATTGATTGGTGATTTCTCTTCAATGGTCGATAAGACCGATTATGAGGCTACTTATAAATATAATGTAATATAAACTGCTAATTAATGTTTACATGCAATCAAAAACGTTCAAAGTAAATTAAGAATCTGTCAAGAATTTGTTGATGAAGCGTCATAATTTGAGAATTTGATATCACAGAATTTTTCGTTTTACTTTTTCCGAACACTGTCATAAAATCCAATTAGCAAATTGTCTCCCAGATTTTGCAAAAGCAATACTTCTCCCTCCCCCTCATAATCTTAAAATTTATCTATGTATGAACCTACCAGCTAAATTGAACCTATTGAGAGGTTAGGTTTAGAAGTGGGCATCTTCACGGGCATCACGCACAGGAGGACTATAGTGCAAAGAAACTGCTGCTAACAGTAACGGCTGCTAACTGCACTGCTCACTGCTGCTAACTGCTGCTCACTGCTGCTCACTGCTGCTAACTGCTGCTAACTGCTGCTAACTGCTGCTAACTGCACTGCTAACTGCTGCTAACTACTGCTCACTGCTGCTAACTGCTGCTAACTGCTGCTAACTGCTGCTAACTGCTGCTAACTGCTGCTAACTGCTGCTCACTGCTGCTCACTGCTGCTAACTGCTGCTAACTGCTGCTAACTGCTGCTAACTGCTGCTAACTGCTGCTCACTGCTGCTAACTGCTGCTAACTGCTGCTAACTGCTGCTGTCGCGCGCGAAAAATGTCGGCGACTGTTAAAGACCCGTTTACGTGAGATTAAAGAAGCACGTCCCCAGAGTCCAGACGAATGACAAAAGCTGTGTTTTAATATTCATTAGATTTGCAAGCAGAGGCTTTTCTAAATCATCTTTTCTAAACCCCATAAATCAATGATTAAAACAAAGGCTATTGTGCTATTAGAAAAGTCTTGGACAATACCCCTAGTTAGAGCGTCGAGACGACCACGGACATTGATCGTGAGAGAGCTGGGTCTTTGGTTTTGTTTCTAGAACACACTCTACGATCAAGTTGAGCAAGGCACCTGGCACAGTGATTTCATGGCATGTTATTTTTGATATCCTTGAAGAGGGTACGTTGTTCAGTTTGAATTGATTATTTAGCATTTTCTGCTTATTTTGCTCCCATTAAAACTAAAGTGCCAGGTTTTCAGCTTGGTGTTTCCTAAATGTTGTTCTAGCTGTTTCTATATATTCCCTTCGGGATAAGTTTACGCATTTATACCTATACTTCCAAAGTTTTCAAAATGAGCATTTATGTAAGTTGGTGTAAGACAGTCTTTTTAATGTCGTAAGCCTTGTTTTTCTCATTATTCTAACCAGTTTCCATTTCGGTGTTATTAATTCAGAATATGATTATCTTTAAAACTTCAAGGAATTATGAATTATTGTTTATTACTGAGAAATCTGCTAGGAATAAAGGAAAGAACCATTCCAAAAGACTGGAAATTTCATCACTGTTGTGAAACAAAATTTTCGTAAAACTTTGAATTATTATTTCACTTTTATTCAAATCAAAATTTGTTTGACTGACATGATTTGCGCCAAAGCCTGCATTTTAAAAACTTTCGGGGCAAGGACAAAAGGAAATTGCGTCATGTGCGGAATCAAGAGTTTTCACGTTTGCCGCAACAAATCGCAATTTTTTCAGATCCTGGCCTTTTATTTCTCCGCGACAAATTGCGCATTTTCCTTTAAATCTGAAGACCTATTTCGCCTATTTTCGTTCAAATCTGCGGGCCAAATATCACGTTTTCTATAAAGCTATAAGTATATAAAACTAATCACATCCACAGCCTTCCGAAGGTATGTACGGACTTCAGAAAACCAAAAAAAATATTTTCGGTTCATAATGATCAGGGTAGCATGAAACATAAACCAAAGTAGTTTCCAGAAAAACTTTGAAAAATTTTGATTAATTAAAATTAATATCATTTCCTTTTGTTTGGGAAAGAGAGACACTGGCAGTGGTCCACTCTACCCATGATTGGGTTTGGTCAAATTTAAGTATGTATATTAAAATTTTTTTTTTTTCCGATTTTGGCCCGGGGATATACTTTAATATACTTAAATATTCTTTAATATACTTTAATATACTTTAATATACTTTGATATACTTTGATATACTCTAATATACTTTAATATACTTTAAAATACTTTAATATACTTTAATATACTTTAATATACTTTAATATACTTTAATATACTTTAATATACTTTAATATACTTTAATATACTTTAATATACTTTAATATACTTTAATATACTTTAATATACTTTAATATACTTAAATATACTTAAATATACTTTAATATACTTTAATATACTTTAATATACTTTAATATACTTTAATATACTTTAATATACTTTAATATACTTTAATATACTTTAATATACTTTAATATACTTTAATATACTTTAATATACTTTAATATACTTTAATATACTTTAATATACTTTAATATACTTTAATATAATTTAATATACTTTAATATACTTTGATATACTTTAATATACTTTTATATACTTTGATATACTTTAATAATAATATACTTTAATTTTATCTTTTTGGGCGATTTCGAACTGTTGACATTAGTTCCTTTTTTCGTATGTTTTCACTAGCTGGTTTAAAAAGGAGGAAACTGGGAATCTGTTTCAGAAAAATTGCTCAGTCGTTTCAAATGTTTCACAAATTTTCAGAAACAGTTTAGCCCGGGACCGGACAGGGCGGACACTACGGTGGAGGACAAATTAGGAATGTGTGGCTGAACCTAAAAACGAGTGGTCAATACGGCCGAATCACATGACACTCACAATACAAGATGTCATTACTTTTTGTTATTCCAACAGCGACTAATAAAGCGGAGATGAAACAAAGCTTGGAGACTTACTCTTAGGTATTGAGAATGTTTGCGGAGGATGTATATATTGAGCAGAATCTATCTTTGTCTTGGATAAGGGGACGCACCGTGCGCCAATGACGTGATGTTGACGCTGTCACTCGGTCAGATAATCCTTTGAGTTTTTATAAAGCAAGCGTCTCAACAAAGACTTTTTACGTGCTTATGCTCAATGCTCATTGGTATGTATTAATGAGACCAAGCAATCCTTGCTCAATTATGATAATGATCTCTGCTTTAATGCTTACGGCCTTCTATAACTATTGTCCTGATTTGCCTATCTTTTCGAAGCCTCCATTTTAGTAATAGTCGTTAGGCGACCCTCACGTAGCTCACAAAGCAATGCTTACTCTCAAGGGGGTCGTTCACATAATACGTAACCACTTTTAGGTCACATCGCAGGGCTGGAGGTTCCTTTTTAGGGTTTGTCCGAGCTTCCTTTAGTTACATTATTTAATAGTTTTGTCTCTGTCCGCCCAAATTGAGTTGGCTATAAAATGCGTTTACATATCATATTCCTAGGTCACGCGATGCAAGCTACATGATAAAATCCCGACAATTGACAATGAGTAGCATTAATTCTGATGAAAAAAAAATACTCATAGTTGATAATCTAAACTCTCTTATCTCTATTTTATCGTTACATTAAAACTGCCACTGTGCTGGTACTATGCTTTTCAAAATTTATACAAGTATAAGTACATAATGGAAGACATTGATTTACTTCAACGTCCGGCCAAAAAGGTTTTTTTTTTTTTTTTTTTTTTTTTCCCCGAGTATATAGTCCGAGTATATTCATTTGCCAGCGAGCAAACTTTACTATCATTTGAATTGCTGATATGAGCGGAATAAAAATGCTGTATTTTTCAGTCTTTCATTCTTCTGACACGAATATTCGAATAACTTAGATGATGATTTGTGTTATCCGACCTATCACGGCATGCTGGAATATCCTTCCTTATCTTCTAATGTTCTTGGTGGTGGAAAATGGTGTTACATGCACAGGTACGTAAACATAAAACGTTTTAAGTGGTGGCAATGATACTATATTGCAGAGCTTCAATCTGAAATTAAGTTCCGCAGCTCTTAAATAATTCGTATTAATAATTGAAGTATTTTCAGAAAAAGTTGAACCCGCATCAGTTTCCCAAAGCAGCACTCTGACTTGGGAAGGTAAGGCATATAAGGCGGAATATGCTACTGACGGTGATCTGGAAACATTGTCACACACTCAGTATGTATTCAACACTGACTTGTGGTTCAAAATGAAGTTTGATGAAGTCTTCTGCTTCTTTGAAGTGGTGATCATCCAATCCCATCTCGACAGGGGCGCTACTCGTATGCAGGATACGAAAGTATTTGTAGTCAACGCCGATACAGGAATTGAGAATCTCTGCGGAGTTCTCAAAATCAGTTTTGTTTTGACTATAAAGGGCCAAACGTATAGAATTCCTTGTCATCTGAAGTGTGGAAATGAAGTGAAGCTGACGGTGAGACATGACCAAGGGGGCTACAAAAAGGAAGCGTGTATTCACATGACAGAAATTATGGCATTTGGTGCAGGTAATTTATTATAGTATTATAGTTTTTACTTAGATTTCGCTTTAGATGTATAATATCACTGAAACTGAAAGGTTATGTGCAATGTCATTAAGCTCCTATAACTATCACTGCAAATAAAACGCTCAGAAAAGCTCAATCAGATCTCAAAACCATTTTTATCTGAACGCGTCCACGGTGCGCGAATTCGATTACACATCATATAATTCAACCAAATACTTAACATAGATATCTCGACAAATAATCATGTCGCAATATAGATTAGTAGATTTAGCGGGAGGACGGGAGGGGGGGGCGGGAGACCCCAATCTGATAAAGCCCTGTACTCTGTAGATAGAGCCCTGAAACTGAAAGCAATGGAGTGTAATATAAATGTGATATAATGGTTATCTTTAGTCAAGGTCTCATATCTCTTCGATCTTGGCATCAAGTGATCAACATGTCTCCGTGCCTCCATTTTGAGGCGCGGTCTCAACCATTGCTCATGGGGACTCGTGTGACTGGGGTAGCAAGTGCATATTAATGGGGTATAAACACTTATTATTGCTCCCAAGTAGTTACATTAGTGATTTTGAGACAATTGATATACACTCACAGCATTACAGCTGTTTGATGGGAAATATCAAAATAAATGAGAATAACAAAGAGGAAATTTTAAAACAATCTGCACAAGACAGTCAAACTATGTATATTATTCAAAATTGAACTGAATACTGTAATTTCAATGGAAGTTCCTTAAACCTTTCTTAGAGGTGAAAGAAAATTTATACCTATGGTCCTCAACCACTTGAACAAGTTTTTTAAAGACGATTCAGTTCTAGTGATCCTTGTATTATAATTGGTCATCAGGGCGATAGCTCGTTCTGCTGAATCGTTCGTCGACGATATGTTGTTTAACGCCGATTTTACTTTATGATAGTTGTTGGAAGAGAGCGGTAATTCGTCCAACTACTACAACTATCATGATAATTACTATATAGTTGTAGTTGTACTTGTAGTTGTAGTTGGACACAATACTGCTCTATAGCAGGGTATAAGAAAAGTTAATATTATTATTGATATATTATTTATTAACTTTAACGTTCGGTAAGGAAATGGTATTGTTTATGACGCAGGAAGCTGGAAAGTATATTTATAGATTTATAAGCGATAATCTATTAAATTGCACTGTTTCAACTCTCTAAGCGATTAATGTAACCTGCCACACGGAGATGCCCCCAGGCCAGTATCGCAGGCCTATATCTCGAGACTTAAAGATCACACTTTCTTCAATCTTTTCACGCAGTTGTATGGCCAGGAGACGGATAATCGGTGAAATTTGGGCCAATTTTAAGCAGCCGAACTCGAGATATCCCTTGAAACCCGAAAACCCTATCCAAAGGGGCAATTTTGGTGGTCACAAAGGCGCATATCTCGAGACTCAAAAGTCCCACTTTCTTCAAACTTTTCACATCGCTGTATGGCCAGGACACGGATAATCGGTGAGATTTTAAGCAAATTTTAAGCAGCCGAACTTATCACCCGTTAAGTTTATGAGGTATTTTTTCGGGTTGGGGAATTTTAATTAATTTCCTGAGTTTGAAATCTACATGAATTTTGCACTATCGGAATGGAAATCGATAGAATTGAGGATAGATCGAGTATGAATATATCTGGTCGATTGATTGTGCACTGTGAAGTTATATTGTGGTAAAGTCGCGAGAGGGCAAAAATGCCACCCACTGTTCCAAATACTGTTAACAGTATATTTGGAACAGTAGGTGGCATTTTACTTGTCACTTTACTTGCCACGGTCCACGTTAGCCTGGCTATATTTACAGCCGCTTTGACAATCTTTAATTTTATTTGTATTGTTAATAAAAGCGGGATAAAATACTGTATTTCATTTCATTTGTAAGTAAAACGCAGCACATTCAGTAAAATTTGAAAAAAATATGATCAACCAAAAAATGTACATAAACTTAATTTATTATTCACTGTAATTGGTGATAGAACTATCATTATATCAGTTTATGGTTTATACACGAGTACAGTATCTGAATAACTCGACAAATGCAAATTGCAATGTTATAAGTTATACGAATGTCACACTGGTTCTCTTAATAAGCTTATATAAAATCATAACAGAACATCGAAAACTGGTAGCAGAATTGAGAGAGAAAGCTCGAGAAACGCCAAACGAACATCATTTTATCAGGAAAGGTGCAGTTTGCAGTCAAGCAAAATCAGTAGAAGATAAGGACACTGTCTCGACAAGTTCAGCAATCAAAAGTAGCAGTGCAGGAGTAACTAAGAAAAAGGAAAAGAAACCCAGACCACTTTTACCGCATCATATAGCGTGTAATCGACGACCACCACTAGGATACGTGTCACCAGTCACAACTGACTCATCAGATTATGATGGATAGACAATTAAAATGTTGGTCCCCCCTTGTTCAAATTTGTTATTATAACTGGGTTGATTTCTGAGTGATAACGCTGCTTATCTATTAACAGCAACACATTTTCTGGATTACATGACCGATAAGAAGTTTGTTAAGTAGATACATACAACGGTTTTAATATTATTTCATGACACATTATAGGATTGAATTAATATTGTTATTAAAATGCTCATTGTAGCCATATCTTTAGATTTTCATCATCATCATCATAAAATCATAAACATCAGGATACTACGCTTTCCACCGTGAAACAAAGCTCCAATTAATTCAGTTTATTGCTTGCACCCTTCTGGAGCGGGGGGGGGGGGGGGGCGTCTGGAGTTCTCAACCTCAGGCATTGTAGTTCTCAGAGTTAATTAAGTATAAGTTATATAACTCAAGCTCAGGTTAAACACGGAAAAAGAGCATTAAAAAAGTGTTCAAATAAAGTCGTTGCACTCATTTTGTATCTTCTTTCAAAATCAAGTTCTACGTAAAATCCACTCTACTCTCGTTTTTCCAGTACTAGTAGTTAGTATACTCATGAATATAAAAATATTAATAGGGGTAGACTAAAGACGGTTCTTAATATTCACTAGAAAAAATAGTCACAGTTAAAATCAAACCTGAATAGGATTTATTAATCGGTTGAAAACGATTCGACATTTTACCATCCCTTGACATGTTATTTTGTCAGTCCAAGGATCGACCGGGAACGCTTTTTTGGCCGGGCCCGTGACCGGGACTGGAAAAAGTGCCGGAAATACGACCAGGATCGTAGATAACAACAATTTTACTTTCAATATTCTTTAATCCTATAATGTAGTTGTACTATACTATAGTGTAACCCGTGCCTACGGCCGGGACTTCACTATCGCAGTGGAAATGCAAAAGTATTCTTGATTAAGTCGCTCGGAAATTACACGCGCACAGACAGTTACACACATTCTGAGATTATTGTTAATAGCTCTGAAAAAATCGTTCATTTGTGCAAACTTTTTTTGATAATTCAACAAGATTAGCAAAAAAAACCTGTCAAAATTCGGCATTTTAGCCGGGACCGGGATTCCCGGTCCCGGCCGATTTTTGACCGGGACCGGGATTAAGCCGGGATCCCGGTCGAACCTTGTTATTGTCACTGACAAATTTTACAAAAACAAGAATAACCAGCTCATGTTACCCACTCCATTTATTAACCTTATCTAAAAATAGTTGAATATTTCATAATTTACAGAGAGTCCAATTAAATCTATCAATCAAAAACGTTCTTCTTGTGTAACATCTGCAGAGTGCTTATGCTTATTTTTGTGCCTAAAAAGTACAAATATAAACCTCATTACACAGTCAATGTAAAAGCAAACACACATTCTGTGTAGATTGTGTAGAATGTGTAGAATGTGTAGAATGTGTAGAATGTGTAGAATGTGTAGAATGTGTAGAATGTGTATAACAAGGAAGGGTTATTTCTGGCTCCGTCTAAGGATAGCCTCTCTGGCTCGCATAAAAGACATTATATCGTTATCTACTCCGGCATCCCCCGTCAAGGCTCCGTTTTTAACGGTCGATTGAGATACTGACCACGCTGAAAATATATACCTTTTGTTGTACTTATGTTTTGGTTGGGATCCAATGAAATTTAAAATCTTTAAAAAGGAGAATCGAGTTTTTAGATTAGAAATATAGACTAGTAAAATGGAGGTATTTATCATAAGTGTATTTGAGACACATGTGTATTTGAGACACATGTGTACACAGGATTACACAGGATTTACACAGGATTAAAATTAAATTATAGATCCATTATCATGGACCGTCATAATTGTACAGAGATTAATGAAAACAATCATCTTTGCTTGAAGTCAAGGCCAGGGTTATTCTTAAATCTTAATTATGACTAATTCGCGAGGTTCTCACCAAATTGATAGTAAAATTGTTTAAGTTTCGTGCATTTGAATTACGCTGACGCATATCTTCGGTGAAGCTATTTCGCTCTTCGGAGCAGCGAAGGAAATAAGTGCACACACAGTTGACAGCATAGGAGCGCCTTTCTTGAAATTGAATATACTGTGGAGTGTGGGGTGTTTGGTTGAATATCAAGTGAGCGGTGGCAGTGAATATGGAGGCTCTGGTGATTTTGAGGAATTACAGTTGAGTAAGGAGACAAAATTTCCATGAGATGATCTTTGAGATTTGTTTCATTGATATTGCTGGAGTCGGTGATTTCATTGCTTATTTCAATGATTGGCATTTGAGAAAGATTTTTGACTAATTTCGACCTCTGTTTTGAATACAAGTCACATATGTAAAGTACATGTAATTGATACACTGTGTAATTGAGACACATGTGTAATGTGTATTTGAAATTGAAGTTAAACTCACATTTCTGATCATTACTTCTAATGCTAGGTACAGGATTTTTAGTGTTGCTGTTGTTGCTTAGAACTGAGTTGTGATTACTAAGATAACTGCTCTCTTTTGACATTGGCGGAGACGGGAGGTCAGTGTTAGGGGTTGGGTTTCCCGATGATCTTACTTCATCTGAAAAAGCAAATTTAGTCAACATTAGCTCAACGATGTCTTAAAGTTCGTCTACGATTTACAAGATTAACACAGTTTTCCCACATACCAGACACATATCAGACACATACCAGACACATACCAGTCACATACCAGACACATACCAGACACATACCAGACACATACCAGTCACATACCAGTAAGAGAAGCCAGATGTTTAGGAGACGGAGTTTTCCAAGCAGTTCTACCCTGCTGAGTGCCTGCTGCTTGTTCCACGTACCACAGCTCAAAGTCGCGCTGTAAGCGGACACGCTGCTGCTCTAGTAGATGCTGCAGGTGCTCGATACCTGTCTTTAGTTCTCTCAGTCGGGCAAACCTTTGTTTGTAGCTGTGAGGGCGAGAAGTTTCTTTAATATTGATTGGTGTTTTATCACAAAATTTAAGAGAAATCAACTGCTCTTTTGAGATTTCGATACCGCAATTTACCTAAGTTAACCTAGCAGATGCTCACCAATGTTAAATTTGCTTATGTGACATGAAGAAAACTAAAATATATAGATATACAATTGTATGTATATATAATTTTATTTCTAAACATTTAAAAATACGGTATATGCTTTATCTTCACCAACCTCTCTTTCTCAGACTCTATCAGTTTCTTCAATTCCTCTTCTTTGGGATCGAATTCAGCAACATCAGAGTGTACCAATCCCTGTACTGCCATGGCAATACGGCGCTGTTCTATCGAACTCTTTAACGAGTCTGGAGGAGGTATAGTTATTAAAACATCACCATGGCAATACATGTAGTTACTGCAGTAGCACGAACATATACCACATGATGTGGTCTACAATCTACATCAAACAGTTTTTTAAAGAACAACGTCCAGCCCACTCTTACGTCAAAATACTCACTGATTTTTTCCCGGGATTTGTTAACAAGCCCGCCGATTTGTTTTGCTTCCTTCATCTTAGTCTTTAGCTCGGACTTGTTCTGCTCGATAGCTGAGTTGTTCTTGTAGTCCCTTCTGAATATGTCAAACGCTTCCTGGCGTCCCTTAAACAAGCAAAAAGCTAGACCATTTGAAATATTAATTTACAACCGTTACAATATGTTCTAATTAGTGAATACTGTTTATCAAATACCAGATTGTAAGAAACAACCATAATTTTAAGTTTGAACTAACTTTTGACAGTGTTTTAACATTCCTCTGTGTCTGATGATGAGGTTTTACCGGCGGAGGAGAGATAGGCTTCTCAACACCTCCGCCTCCTCCTCCTCCTTTTATCTTAGCTTTTTCTTTCTTCAACAGGTTAACCAGGATATTTATCTCTGTGTCCCTCTGAGCGAGGAGCTCTTTTAGCTTGTTCAGTTCTTTGTCCACCTGACAAGTGCAGTGGTGAGGATTTATAAACATGCGAGGGACGGAACACTAGATGATATAATGTTAACGTGAAACTTATTTCGCCTTTTTAGGTTAGTATTTTGCTCGCACACTAAATTATTTTAAAAATAGTGACATTTTAATTTAGTGATGCACATTTCTTTATTTAAAGCAGCTCACTGTTGACTTTCGGTAACACGACATCTGTCCGACAGCGACATCTGGAGATTACATTTATTTATTTAAGTCACGTGGTTCAGTTCACTGTTGAAGCTATCTTACTATCTAGAAATTTTCAAGAAAATCGTATCGTTGGATCTCCAGATATATGCCTTGGAACCACTGCAAACCACCGAATTGGAGATATATTTTTGTGTTTACGGTGATATCTCAAATTTGGCACATAGAAACTCGCTCAAACTTACACAGATTATCCGTCCTATAATAACCACCATACTTTATGGAAAGTTTCAAGAAAATCATACGGTAGGATCTGATATAAACTATTGTCCGAATAACCTATTTTCTGAGTCGGACAGATGTCGCTGTCGGACAGATGTCGCCCCAATCAAAGAAATGTGTTACGATTAAGTAAAACAGTAGTAAATTGAGGGAGTCAATCGAATTGCTGACTGATGAAAACTGCTGCTGAAATGACGTCTTAACGCGTGAACCAGAAAATATAAACAAACCCCAGCTGACATCTAATTAAATGGTGATTTCGTTTCAAACCTGTTCGGGTAGTATTTGCGAAGTTGCCGAAGTAACAGTGCGATTAGAAGCAGGTCGCGAGTTTGCAGCCTGCTTCAGCAGATGTTTGAAGTACTGATAACAAAAGTGAATCTTCCTGACATCTGCGTCTATATCCAGCCGCTCTTCCGGATCAGTGCACTCTATGTATTTGTTAACACGTTCTCGGCACCTGTTGGGAAAGTGTGGTAACTGGTATTTGAGTGCTTTATTAGCCGTTCTATTATTGAGAATGAAAAGAATATCAGGCGTTTTTTAAACAAATTTTGGTTATCAATAACAAAATTAAGATGGAATAGGGAACTGGGAAGAGTTTCTCCATAGGTACGATGAATGGTTTGTTGTTACGAATGGGGTTGCTAAATAACAAGCGTGGGTTTGAATCACACGCGATGCGCGCTAACGCGCATTTATTTTCGACACACACAGTGATAAAATTAAAACTTTATTTATAACAAAATCGTTCAGCAAAAACATTTAAAATGGCGCGGACGCGATGCTCTGTTTCCAATCTCAGGTTAACGTGAGAAATTAGAACTTACATTAAAAGTTCCTCGTCACTCAAGGGGTCAGTAGAAACTTCCCTCCCGGCTAAAGCAATGTCGTCTCGTAAGTTTTGTATTTCCTTCTTCAGTCGAGTTACAACTAACTTGGGATCCACTTCTTCATTGAGTACAGCATCGTTTTTAATAAGCGCCACACGCTGAGCAAACCTACACGTCGATATTGACTCCTAAACAGTGTTAAATGTCATTTCTTCATAATTTCATACCAGCAGTGAAGCACTTAGCACAAATTTCCCAAGAATTACCAACAAGGAACTTTAAACATCCCCGTACAGGTCTAACTCACATCAATATTTTTCTTTTCCAGGGACACTGTAGCCACCATAGTTGTAAGGCAATTACCACCTAAACTGTCACGTAACATACTTGTCATCATAGAGTTACGGTAAGGTATGTGGGTTCTCGACCTCTCACCTAGTGCTGTGATCACCTAATAAATTGATAAATTATTAACTTTTATTATTAAATCGTCCAAAATGTTGGAAATGATATTGGTAAGTGTTACCTTCTATCATTTAGTACCAACAGATTGTCGAAATTTAATGTCTGAACATAAAAAATGATTTGCTTATACTAACTTATGCGTATGACTTAACTGCCTGACACATAATGTGATAGCTTTGTGTATGACTATATATAGAAATTCTATGACTATGACATAATCATAATAATGCTGAACACGAAAATAAAATGCTGAAATTATACAAAATTATGGCTCCAATAAGATTTAAGTGAATTTTGTTAAGAGTAAATTATTTAAGAAAGTTTACAAAGTATACAAATTGAAAAGGACGTGAAGTTAGATAGCTAAAGACTTTTAAGGATTGTACTCTAAAGATAGATTGTACTCTGTTTCCTGTACATGTATATAATAATAAATGTATTTTGAACAGTGTGGGGTTTAAAAAGCTTTCTTAACTACTCAAGACACGCGGATTCCTGACATGTGTATTTTCCGAAAATACAACCTTTTTACACCGTTGTCTAAAAGTTAACCAAAATTATGATATTGAAGCGAAATGCGATGTTGCTGATGAGTGATGAACTTAATCATCAAGTAATGACTAACCAGTTCTAAGAAGTGCAGAGATATGTTGATGTATTTGGCTTCGCTGAGTATTGTCCCAGAAACACCGGTCTTTGATACACGCTCAGAACTGAGGATACGAGTTACTCGTTCTTATGTATAATCAAACTCTATCAAAATATGGTAATTAATCTAGTAAGCGAAATTGTAACATTCATACTTTCATTGTGTTAATCTCCTTTTCCACGCCTCTCTTATTTTCCATCCCTCCCTCCCCCTGCATAACATTTTCATTTCAAAACAGGTAATTCTTTAGAAATATTACCCGGCTAAATCAACAAGATGGAGTTTTCCGCGCCGTATTGTAGGAGAATCCTCACTCTTACAACTAATATAGATGGTGAATATACAGTGGGACCGAGTGGAAGCCATGTTCATTGGTGTTTCTGCCGTCATTCGGTTAGTATCGCCCATAAAAAGTAGATTCAGAGCTGAAACATGTAACTTTAGATGAGATGTTCAAACATGAGAACTTTAGAACGAATTATACCAGTTATTATGCATTCAAATACGCTCGCAACAAATTTTTCTTGATTAAGTCGAGTAAAGAATATACTTGTTTAAAACTAATTATCTAACCTTATAAATACCAAATAGGTAAGTCGATAAAAAGGTTATTCAATAAAAATGAGCGGAGACAACGGTCTATAAAATAGGTAGTCTATATTCGAGCATTTTATTTAGAATTAAAACAAGTTTTTCATAATATAATGGAACCAGGGTGTGGAATGGCTGCGACTGGTTTAGTAAAATTATTAAGTCTTATGAATGAAGCAAGTAGCAACATTTTTCAATTTATCCTATATTTTAGATTTGGTAATTTTCTAGCGGATATAAGCCTTACTCCTGCAAATATTTATCACATACCATCCTCCTCCGAGTTTGCTTGATGTATTGTCAGGTTACGGGTGTGGAAGTTACCTTCAGCATCTTCTTGTAGCCGCACCCTCGGCAAATCTGTAAATATAAAGACCTGGTTAATATCTATTTGCCAGGTGGCAAGTAACAAGTTGTAAGTGACCTTGTAAAGTAGAGTTTCCACGTTAAAAAGGAGTTCAGAAAAGTGGCTCTTTCTGTTATGGAGATGATTCAGGAGCTCAAACTTCTTCTGTTCGTGGAGTTTCATGTTGTTTCAGTGTGACCAGGTCGAGAAAACCGTACAGATCAGCATAAAGCAGCAGACAGTCATTTAAGCAACCGATACGTTTGGAGACCCTAGTATCGTCAGCAAAGAAGCTTACCCTAGAAAAGGCAACAGCTAGCTCTAGATCGTTAATAAACAAAATGAACAATAGTGGTCCTAACACACTTCCCTGAGGGACACCGCTTAGAACCCTGGCACTGTCCGAATGAACACCGTTTAGGACTACAATTTGTTCACGGTCAGAGAGAAATGACTGGATCCAACTTAGAAGTTTGCCCTGAAATCCGTACCTCTTTAACTTTAACAAAAGAAGGTCCAGGTCGACTTTGTCGAAAGCCTTGGCGAAGTCAAGGTAAATAGAGTCTGTGTCTTTCCCCTGAGTAAACCCTTCAAAGATGTCGTCAAAGTGATCGAGCATTTGGGTCAAGCAGCCGTGTTGTTTGTCAGATAACAAATTGTTGGTTTCGAGATGCTGAACCATGTGTTTCCTAACCACTCTTTTATAGACTTTGACTACATGTGAGGTCAGAGTAACCGGTCTGAAGTTAGCAGCATCACACCTACTACCTTTCTTGAAAAGCGGTGAGACATATCCAGTCCTGTAGAAATTATTATGACATCATGTTTTACTGTTTTGATGCCCTACCTGCCCCTTAGATACAATTCTCGTTACAGACTTATTGAAACTAGAAACACTGAGATAATAGACATTATTAAACATTATTCACATGTTTTGTTCTATATTATGTGCATAATAACATACTTTATGATTTTGTCTTATAAATCTCAGGAGTTCTTTTGAGTACATAAATTCTCGCGTTAACCCGTTAATTACTGCAGCATGATTAAATGTAAATATTATTTATGTTAAGCGCAAGTTACAAGAAAGCAAAATACCTTCTAATCGTGTGACTTCCTTAGCAGGATCCAGTAAGTCGTACCCACTCTCGTTGTAAATCTCCAGGTAGGAAATGTGCATCGTGTACTGACAGTTAGGGTTCTGAAATGGGTAAACATGGTCACGTGTTTAATAACTTTGTGACTACAGGGACTACAGTGACTAAAGTGACTACAGTGACTACAGTGACTAAAGTGAATCCGGGTCTATCGGGCGGGGGATGAAAAGAGAGGCACGGTATAGAGAGGTTTTACTGTATATTATATAATACGTTGACTTACTGACTTTGACTTAAGGCGGCTTCAGCGTCCGAGTATTGATGCGCTGTCTCCATAAAACTCTATCCGCCATAAGTCCGCCCATTTCCCCAGTGTCGTTGAGACCCGTGTCAGCTCGTAGGCTATCAACATAGGTCATGGCTGGTCTCCCCCTACTCCGCACCCCATGAGTTGGTTCACAGAGTAGCAAGCGGTTTGCGACTAGTTCTGGGTACCGGTGGATATGGCCTGCTAGTCGCATCCTGCGCTCTTGGATCTTCATGGTTGCTCTCGGTAGGTTGCCATAGACTTCTTTGTTGGTTTTTCGCTGCTTCCAATCCACATTAAGTGCCATCCTTAGCATTCTAGTGTAGCAGCCATCAATGCGTTTCTTCAATTGCTCTGTCAACGTCCACGTCTCAGAACCATAAAGAAGTATTGACTCCACAGTAGCAACAAATAGACGGATCTTTAGTCCTCTTCTAAGGTCAGACTTCCACATCTTTTTTAGCTTGTGGCAGGCTGCCCAAGCCTTAGCTTTTCTGACCCGCAGGTCCCTCTCTGTTGTTGCTATCCAAGCTCCAAGGTAAACAAAGTCTGTCACCTTTTCCAGCTGGTTTCCAGAACAGCTATTAAGACTGCTCGCCTCCTCTGTCATGTTCAGTGTCATGAACTTAGTTTTAGTGCCGTTCATGGCTAGCCCAACAGTCAGTGCTGCTTTTTCAAGCCTGTCCAGGAGTAATTTTGCCACTTCAATGGTATCAGTGATAAGGGCAACATCATCTGCAAACTCGACGTCTGCGATCTTCTCGGCACCAATCCTCCTACTCCGTGCAGGCCTGAGAGTGAACCCAGAGTCCGAGTCATCATCGTCTATAGTCACTGTCATGATATAGTCAATCACGATAATGAACAAGTACGGGGCAAGATTGTCTCCTTGCAGTACTCCAGCCAGGATATCAAAAATTTCTGTTATACCATCAGCTGTAACTACTTTAGCCTTTGTGCTCGTATAGATACCCTCAATGAGCCGCACTATGGCTTCTGGTATGCCATATGCTTTCAATATCTTCATGAGCAAACCTCTATGCACACTATCGAACGCCTTTTTGAAATCAATGAAAACCATGGTGGCCTTAAGATTTTTGGCTCTAGCACCCTCCATAATTCTTCGTAGAGCAAGGATGTGCGATGTTGTAGAGCGCCCAGGTCTAAAGCCATTCTGGTTGTCCCTTAAAACTTCCTCAAGACTTGGCTTCATCCTGTTCAGCAACATTTTGTTCAGAGTTTTACTGACTATCGATGTCGGAGATATTCCTCTGTAGTTGTCGGTCTTAGTGAGGTCCCCTTTCTTTGGCACAGGAACAATATTGCTGAGCTTCCATTGATCGGGCATGAGACCATCACATAATGCATCGTTGCAGAACTTCAGGATGACGTCATCGATGTCCACCCTCTTCATCACTTCAGGTGAGATACCATCATCACCATAAGCTTTGCCTTCTACTATCTGCTTTTTGGCAAGACGTAGTTCCTCAATGGTGAACGGGCCATCCTCTATATTCAGTGGAGGGTGTATATTCCTGATCGGAATGCTATTGTCAGGGACTGTGGGTGGCGTTCCAAGTAACCCAGAGAAGTGCTTCCTCCAGTTCTCAAGACGTTCTGTTAAGCTGCCCCCTTCCACGAGTCCACAGCTGGGATTTGTCCTCCCTGAAATATCGTTGACAAGCTTCCAGCTTTCCTTGTTCTTACAACAATCAGCAGTATCCTCAACTTTCCTGATCTTTCCTTTCAGGATCTCCTCCTCTACCTCTTTGTAGCAGGCCTTTAACAAATCCTTTTTAGTGGCGACTTCCTCTCTCTTCTCCTCCTCTCTCTTCTCCTCACATATAATACGTTGTGAGGACTAAAAATATAAAAACAAGTGACAATCGTCAACTTTAAATTACAAAAGTATATACTATATAGTTCTATCCTTGTCTCTAGCCTGACCCTGGAGAAATGGCTCTTTATTTCTTTATTTACATTTTAACCAAAACTACCCTCCAGAACAGTTTCACCATTAAAACAGTGTCGAATATTGTGCTGGGTCAGAGTTACTCAGTCACAGATCACTATCGCAATACAGACACAGTCAAATATAACACGAGGTTTACTTAAACCAGATACAATTTGATAATCAACTCAAATTAATCATGTTCCCCAGCAAGCTCTCTGAGTAGCGAGGAGGATTATCATGCCTGACAAGCACACCAAATTTGATTATCCCTCACGTGTGATTATCATGATTTACTAAAAGTTCACAAGGGTCACTAAACACCATCAGTATCTGTATCTGCTATGACTGTTTGTTTGTGAGTTATTGCTAACACATCTTGCACATCCTTACACAACCTTACACATTCCTACGCGTTATTACTATTTTTCCTGTGAACGTGATGTCAGATAAGGGAGGTGTCAGACTGTTCAAGTCAGAGGTAATGGCGGGGACTTCTAGTCACGTGTACACGGCTGGCATGGTGAGTCAATACTCTTATTGTATCGGCTGCCTCGTAGTTTGACAAAGATACCATAGTATGAACAATATCGGTTTCCATTAGCAAGCTCAGGAAATCAGTGATCACAGTGTTTATTTATTCGCTCATTTGATGGATCTAGCAGGAAAACAAGAAGAACCTTTCCATTTTGCCACAATTATAAGCACAATTATCAGACCACTTCCTAACCCATATTCGCAGGAAGATAAAAATTACATAAAGAGAATAGTTACCCTGGAGGAGGCCCGTACACGGGAATATCTCAATATAGAGGGGGCAGTGAAGATACTACAACTATACTATACAGTCTCAGTAACTGGAGGGTCACGTGATCTGATTCCGGTTCCTAACTCGTGTGATAAGACATTCGAGCAGGAGATGATAATTGCTAGTAGCAAGGTACTGTGGTCGTCACGTTACAGATATAAGAGAAATCTCGTGCCTTCTCCTAATTAATCGACTCTAAATAAATGTCGAAATCATAGATATTATAAAGAAGATTAACAACAAATTGAAAGAATCAAGGTTGAAGGTTATGATCTAATTGCAGGTAATAGTTGAGCTGGGAGAGGAACAGCCCTCCACGCAGTCCCAATCTCAAGTGTCCCTGAAGAAGATACTGAAGAACTTTAGACTGAACCCCAGACTGAAGTTGATCCAGGATATAGTCCAACTTGGGATAACAGATAGGCATCTCAAGTATTTGATAAATGTATATTACCCGGAGTTACAGGCACTAACCTTCAATAAAAGACAAACTCAGCAACTGTTGAACCGATTGGTTTGTTTATGTTGTGTTATAATATATCGTGTTTATATTGTCTCCATTTAGACTTGAAATTCTTTGAATAATTCAAAATCTTACAGACAAGCTTGCCAATTAAAGTATAAATATTTTGTTACACTCTTACAGCTATGTGTTACAGTGTTACACTGGTACAGCTATGTGTTACAGACACAGTGTTACACTGGTACAGCTATGTGTTACAGTATTACACTGGTACAGCTATGTGTTATAGTGTAACACTGGTACAGCTATGTGTTACACTGGTACACTGGTACAGCTATGTGTTACAGTGTTACACAGCTATGTGTTACAGTGTAACAGCTATGTGTTACAGTGTTACACAGCTATGTGTTACACTGGTACACTGGTACAGCTATGTGTTACAGTGTTACACTGGTACAGCTATGTGTTACAGTGTTACACTGGTACAGCTATGTGTTACACTGGTACACTGGTACAGCTATGTGTTACAGTGTTACACAGCTATGTGTTACAGTGTTACACAGCTATGTGTTACAGTGTTACACAGCTATGTGTTACAGTGTTACACAGCTATGTGTTACAGTGTTACACTGGTACAGCTATGTGTTACAGTGTAACAGCTGTGTTACAGTGTTACACAGCTATGTGTTACACTGGTACACTGGTACAGCTATGTGTTACACTGGTACACTGGTACAGCTATGTGTTACAGTGTTACACTGGTACAGCTATGTGTTACACTGGTACACTGGTACAGCTATGTGTTACAGTGTTACACAGCTATGTGTTACAGTGTTACACTGGTACAGCTATGTGTTACAGTGTTACACAGCTATGTGTTACACTGGTACACTGGTACAGCTATGTGTTACACTGGTACACTGGTACAGCTATGTGTTACACTGGTACACTGGTACAGCTATGTGTTACAGTGTTACACAGCTATGTGTTACAGTGTTACACAGCTATGTGTTACAGTGTTACACAGCTATGTGTTACAGTGTTACACAGCTATGTGTTACAGTGTTACACTGGTACAGCTATGTGTTACACTGGTACACTGGTACAGCTATGTGTTACACTGGTACACTGGTACAGCTATGTGTTACAGTGTTACACAGCTATGTGTTACAGTGTTACACAGCTATGTGTTACACTGGTACACTGGTACAGCTATGTGTTACACTGGTACACTGGTACAGCTATGTGTTACAGTGTTACACTGGTACAGCTATGTGTTACACTGGTACACTGGTACAGCTATGTGTTACAGTGTTACACTGGTACAGCTATGTGTTACACTGGTACACTGGTACAGCTATGTGTTACACTGGTACACTGGTACAGCTATGTGTTACACTGGTACACTGGTACAGCTATGTGTTACACTGGTACACTGGTACAGCTATGTGTTACAGTGTTACACTGGTACAGCTATGTGTTACAGTGTTACACTGGTACAGCTATGTGTTACACTGGTACACTGGTACAGCTATGTGTTACAGTGTTACACAGCTATGTGTTACAGTGTAACAGCTATGTGTTACAGGTAGCAGGACAGAAAAAGAAAGCCTCCCACCCACTAGCCAGTAAGAAGGCCTTGTCAGATGCGGTTAAAGCATGCGTTGCTCTATTGTTTAGATGTGTTAACGAACCCGAACACTTATCAGCTGGGACTATCATCAACGTACTATACTGTAAACCAGGCAAGTACAGTCTCATATCATATTCGACAAACTGACATCATGTTTTGTAGATATTTTAATTGCTTAAAAAAGATTAATCTAGTCGCAGATTGTAGAATAAAAACAAACAATATTGTTAGTAAGATTTAACCCTATGCAGGTGTTATTGATAAGGTACAGCAGGTAACAGAGCCTATTAAACCTTGTCCTGTGCTTAGTAACAGACCCAAGATAACTAAAAGAACTGAGGCCCTTAGGAGGTGAGACATGATCTTCCAATACTGGTACCATGGTTACATTCTATATTATATTTCCTCAGAGTTTCATAAGACTTGAAAAATTTCAGCAAAGATGATTCGGAGACCAGAGATTAAGGCCCCAAACGGTTTCATGTTTTTCGTGCAGGGTTAAAAAGTTATACGGGCACACCAATTAGCTAATTATTAACTAATTATTAACCTATTAACTCGGAATAATAGTTACTAATCCCCGTTCTCAGATACTTCTCACAATCTCAAGGACTCCAAACAGGGGAGAGTTTAACACTCTTCCGGATTAGTTTCCTCTACCCGTACCTAACCGACCCCCCTATATTTGGCAATGCTCTCATCGAGATCTTAGCTCATTTTAGACCGAACGACAAGGGTTTGGTGGATGTGACGGAGCTGAAACCGTTCTTTGAAGCCCTGGTGGAGATCCGAGATTGTGGACTAACTGCTACAGCTGGTCCTAGCTCTTCTCACTACAGTTACATTTACTTAAAACATTTTGTATACAATATTGAATAATATAATCTAATCACTTAAAATATCTGTTTATCTTAAGCTGGTCCTAGCCCTGCTACTACTTTCAGAGAACCCCTTTAAGAAGAGAATTAAGATATGCGAGCTGATCCTAGCCCTCCCATTGGACGAACCACTGTACGAGGCATTCTCGCTGCTCTTCTCACCGATCACGGGGCACTTCTTCATGAACCTCTTCAAGACCTACGATGCTGACGACTCTGGTTCGTAGAGCGGAGCAGGGGGGGACAAGCAGAAAATAAGTTTAAATTAACAATGCTGAAATAAAGTATTTTGAGAACAACAAGGGTTGAAATAAGCCGGCCACTGCACGGTACATTTATAAGCGGAGATTGAAGAATTTGATATCAGAAAAGTGAAAATAATACATTAAATTTAATCTTAAATTGCATTTAGTAATATTAAGTACTATTTTTTAGTACTATTTGAAAAGAACTGATCCACCTCAGGAGACATGGATAGCGAGGAAGCCCTGAAGATGATAAAAGACATGCTAGAAAACTCAGTAGCTAACTCCTCCATTTACAGTACAAGACGCAAATCTCTCTCTCCTGAGCTACTGGTTAATCTACAAGCCACTGCTTGTATTGTTGTACAGGTTATTTCATTAGTTAATTAATTAGTTAATTAGTGTAAGTTATGATGGCTGTTATTTTAAGTTATGAAGAAACGCATGCTTATAAAATGCCTATTTATCATCAATAAAGACCTCAACACTAAATATTTAACGTGATCATAATTTGGTATTAAACCACTACGAAACTGTAAAATAATTGTCAGGCACTGTTCACTTGCTTTGGGAAGAATACCGTCAGTTTAACAGACCTAGGCCACTTCCTCAACATTCAGCAGAATTTTCTAAACAAGTATGTGTCAAAATCTCCTTTGTATTAAAAACTCCAGAATTCTACAAGTCAAACAAAATGTGGACATCCTATATGTTTAGAGATGTTATCTACTTGACTAAAACTGAAGTACTTAAAAGTTTTGGAAAGTAACTCTAATACTCCTCTTTTTCAGGCACATGCTCAGTACAGGAGTTAACAAGAGCAGACATCACGACCTGTTCAAACATTACGACCAGGATGATAACGGATATGTTGACGGCGAGGAAATCTCGGTGGGAGTTACACAATATAGAAATATAAAATTCTGAAATTACATTAAATAACTGTTTCGAGTTCACATGTCAACCTAGACAATAAGAATTTTTACTGCACAAGCAAAGTAAATATTGTCATAATATTGTGATGACACCGACCAAATACCACACAAAATACCACACTGCTAGCCATACCTGATACCAAATACGACACTGCTAACACACCAAATACCACACCAAATACCACACCAAATACCACACTGCTAACACACCAAATACCACATCAAATAACACACCAAATACCACACCAAATACCACACCAAATACCACACCAAATACCACACTTCTAACACACCAAATACCACACTGCTAACCATACCAAATACCACATCAAATAACACACTGCTAACACACCAAATACCACACCAAATACCACACTGCTAACCATACCAAATACCACACTGCTAACCATACCAAATACCACACCAAATACCACACCAAATACCACACCAAATACCACACCAAATACCACACAACTAATCATACCAAATACCACACCAAATACCACACCAAATACCACATTAAATACCACATTAAATACCACACTGCTAACCATACTAAATACCATACCAAATACCACACTGCTAACACACTGGTACACCAGGAGCTAGTAAGGGATATAGTGGTGACTGTTAACGGGGACGAAGCAGATGTGGTGCACGAGGAGGTTAACGTTGCTAAATCCCTCCTTATGTGGAGCCAGGTTATTTAGAGAAATTTGTAATTTTTTCTAAACTATTGTTAGCGGTTGGGTACTAGCCATAAAATCTCCTTATATACATATATGACTTGTGTCTACAGTAATAATTACAGGAGAGTAATGACAAGATTACAGAGGAGGAGGTGCAGGGGATGATTCCGCGGAGAACTGTTTGCTTCACAGCTAAAGCTAACTCTCGGTGTGAGGCAGAACACGACGAAGATTAGCTCCTTATATGGGCATCACGTGTCTCTAAGCAGCAAACTTAGCGCTGTCAATGAACTGTTCTCTTTTGATGTTGCGCTAAACTGTTCACGTGTCTTTTACTTATTATGGACAACTTGACAGAACGCTGCTCACTATGTAATACTATGTGAAACGATACTTTGATCAAATAATTATTTGATTTTAAACAAAATTTATTAATTTTATTGGTTACCTGTTCGAAAGACTGGAAGATATAGCTAATAGGTCTTGGTATTGGTTACCTGTTCGAAAGACTGGAAGATATAGCTAATAGATCTTGGTATTGGTTACCTGTTCGAAAGACTGGAAGATATAGCTAATAGATCTTGGTATTGGTTACCTGTTCGAAAGACTGGAAGATATAGCTAATAGATCTTGGTATCATCCCTCTGTCTTTGTACTTCTCGGCTCCTCCCGTGATTGTGAACGTTTTTCCTGGGCAAATTTATAATTAAATATGTGTCAAAGTTATAATTAAACAATTACAAAGTTATATGACATTGTGTAAAGATAGGCCTGATAAATTGAAAAATATATGCAAAAGCGAACAAATTCTTTGGATAATAACCTGATCCAGTTTGTCCATAAGCGAATATTGTAGCATTGTATCCACTACGTGCACTCTCTGCAGCATTTTTACACACCTTGAGCAGAGATCAGTGAACAATAATTAAATTGGAGGTTGGTGCACTATTTCATATTATATGCAATACAGATTAGTTATCATCATGTTCATTTTGCACATTTGATCATGTCATGTTCTTTAGTTGTGAGAATATTATTTCAAGTGATAATACTTTACCTTCTCAAAAATCTCATCTTGTTGAGTTTTCTCTGGAAATACTTCCTCAAATTTAAACTTGTATAAATCTTTTTTATTGTTTACATAACCCTCACTGTCTTCTTTAGGTATGTTAAATGTTACAATCCCATCATCGTCTAGTTCTGTGTGCTGTGGAAGAGAAGGAAAATGATGACTTTATTTAAGAACAAATGCCAGTTCTTAAATTAGGAGCAGTTAAATTATATCTTCAAAAAAAATTAGAAAAGATTATTTCTAACATCCGCTTCTATTTATTTATCTGTTCCAGAATTTGAAATTTAACTTTATAGTAGCAGCTGTATGTAATAAATCTATCACAAGAAGTTGTAATAAGTCACAAGACCTTTTACTTAGGTTGTGTTCTATTTAGTATCCGAAAACAGATACTTTGATGTACTTTATTGGTAAACAGTACACAACGATTTCGAACAAATACAAATACAATAAAATAAAAGCGAAGATGAAAAGTTTTAAAAACGTACCCCTTTCAGTTTTTTGGACGGTTTGGCCCTTAGGAAAATCTTTATACCCTCTTTCACCATTTTGACACAGCTGTTTAAAGATAATGCTTTTTTTTATCAATAAACTTTCAAATTGTTACACAAATACATCATTTTATTTCAAAGAAAATATCGCCGAATGACCTTACATGCCTTGACAAGTGACCGAGTGTAAACAAAATAAGGGACACCGAAACACCAGTTGACCAGTAAACTGATCATAGCAATTACATCGGGCCCTAGAAATGAGATTAAAGTAAATTTATAGATTTGGATTCTGGATAGTTGTTGAGAGGTGAACCATAATTTCCTTACACCTAATATAACGTTGAGTAACCATCATCTTGGCCAATCGGTAAAACAACAAATTTCTGCAAAGCAACAGTCTAGGCATATAATCATTGTAATAAAACAAATATATATATATATCGGGGCGGGGGCCAGGGGGGGGGGGGCCAGGGGGTACAAATCATTTTTTCCAGTTTTCGCATAATATTTTATTGAGCTACTGGAGATGAACAAGTATAATTATTTTAGTCTCTTGAATCTTGACAAAACTTTAGGGTTAGATTAGACAGGTTCCTGCTAGTAAGGGTTAATTTCTAAAACGATTTAAATCAAAATGGAAAGCGGTTCAAGACGGGAGTGATGAGGTGTAATAGTCGTGGTACAGGGTGTACCGGACCTTATGATCATGGAAGGTGGTGTCTAATAATGACTTAATTATCCACGAGAAAGAACTGATTATACGATTATGTGTTACTGACTCAGTGGGTAAATACTCCTACCCTTTTTAACTGCAGCAATGAAATCCCGGCCAAAGGCCGGGTTACACTAGTATAATGAATATTTCCCCATCAACATTGATTATTTATCAAAAACAATATCTTTTAAAAAATGAATCAAAACATTATCCTATTTCAAAAACCTTATCAAACTTCCCAGTGGAATAAAGATTTATGAAACGCTTCTTTGCCACATAAGGATGAAACCAAAGATAATCGTTATGTTTCTCTTTATTACTGACATAACTGGCTCCCTCAATTCTTACTAAAACTTCATTAGAAACATCCCAAAAAAAGCAATCATTTGTATTTCTTTTAGAAATCATATCTTTCTTAAATCCTTCTTATTTAATTTTAAAGCCTAAAACTGTCACAGAGTTCTTGACGTCCGGAGGGAGTTTGTTCCAATATGGAATAACTCGCTCCGGGAGACTTCTGGATATTCTTGATTTTAGTTAAACTTCTACTACATCTATTGCTTGAAACAAGATTCTGCCAATTCTAAACATCCCCGATCCATAATCAGTCAAACCACTTGTTACTTTAAAAGCTTCTATGAGGTCCCAACTGGTATAAACTTATCTGAGTGACTGCATAAAAATAATTTAAGGAGAGTTCTCTTAAAACTGTAAAACAATGGGGATAAATACTAAGACCTAAAAAAATCAAAACAAAATGCAGCCTCCTAATTTGTTGTTAAGCTTTCTCTCCTCCTACGATTGACTAGTGGGACCATCTTTGGCGAGTATTAGGAACTTAGACCATTAAAAATACCGTACTGTAAGTTTGCAAGGTATGTGGACTAAGTGGGTAGAGAGAACTCGACTTGAAAGTGGGTGTTGAGAATCCTCAACTAAACTAAAGATAATGACATCCAGAAGATGAGGCAGTAGAGTGACTAGTGAGTGGTAGAAGCTGAAGGAGAAGAAATATCACAAGGAGAATAATCATCTTTATGATAGTTCGCCAATAGCAATTTGTGCTAGAGAGCGGAAGACAGTGATGCTGTTATCACTATCATCTCTTAAGATAGACCATGATGGTTGGTCATTAAAGGAATGCTTAAAGAGCAGCTGCACAGTGGACAGTAGAAGAGTCTGTGATAATTGGCAGAGGCGGCTATTGAGGGCGTCCAGGCGTCTGTGGACGCCTTAAAATTATTATCTGGTGGCTGGTGCTTAAAATAGAAATAGTAATTAGTAATAGTGTTAGGAAATAACAAATCGCAATATAAAGGTCTTCATTTACTATCATGCGTTTTAATGTAAGCGCACGCATGATCTTCGTGAAATTTTGTGTTGTAGGGAGTCCAATCCTACCTCTGGACTACTCAGCCGCGCAGTTTTAACACATAGTTAATTGTAAACGTTACAAAGCACATCGTGCGCATCCCACTACAGGTAATCTCTTATGATTTGCCTCGATTTGGGGGTCCAGGACCCTTTGCAATTTGACTGCTATATGATACTGCGCGGCTGAGATCGTACACGTGTGGTGTCCTGTTTCACCCATGTTATAAGTTTTTGTTTTTGTTTGCTGTCGCCTGTAAAGTGTTACACATTACATTTACAAGGCCCTGTGTGTAATGTGGAGGGATCAGCTTGAGCCGGCTCCCAAGACCTGAGCTGTTTATTTACCCGATATTTCCCATTGATGTCCTATAAATACTACTGCTCATACTAAGTGAGGGCAAGTTAATGTGTTGCTACTTATCTTCTATTCAACTAGATTTGTTTATGTTAGCAAAACACTCTGAAGGATTTATTCTTGGGTCGAGCTGGAGATATTTATTCCAAATTAATAAAATAATAATTGTATGTATATTATATGTGATTGTTTAAAGTGAAATTTTAACCATTATAAAGTATGATTAGTCGGATATAGTACTGAGTTCAAACAGTCCCTGAAACGAAAAAGCAAACATTTGATTTTTGTTTCGGCGACTGAATCGTTGATGGGCCGGCAAATATTTGTTGTCGAGTAGTGTTGAATACTCATATTAACATGATTATTGATTTAATTTAGGAATTGTATATGACTATCTTTGACCAAGTTTAATTGTTAATGAGAATGCACCCCAGCACTGGGCGCGCGCGGCGGCTTTGATGTTAGCGGCTACAAGCTTGAAGCTAGGCAGCTGCAGAAAAGGCGCCGCGCGCGTTCACAGTTCAGCGTACGGCTTTTCGTTTTTGATTTTACAAATGACAAAACAACTTTTAATGATTATTAATGGAATTATCGGATATTTATAATTCAATATGTATTGATTCTTCTGTGGAAAATTTTACTTAAAATTGTATTTTACTTAATGGACCATTTCCGTAACCTATTTATTGTGCTCTGCTAATTGCAACACTTGAATTGATTGTGCTCCTCCGATTGTATCACTTGATTTAATTGTATGTAGGATACAAGGATACAAGGATACAAACAAGGGTATTAAACTTGATGCACTAAATAAACGTTAATGTGTATGCATTTTCCAGTAGAAACATTTAGGGATAAACTAGGATTGATTATGGCAGCAAACTAAAAAAACTAGATGCAATATTATCAGCACGTTTGAAAAGAAATGTTTTCAGAAACACTTTAAAAGAGTCCTATGTTGAGCAATTCTTAATTTCAAATGGCAGTTCATTCCATAATTTAGGGTCAACTTTCTGAAAAGATCTTTCTCCACATTGTGTATGTACCCTGGTCTGGCCTAGGTTCAGTCAAATAGATAAGATGATTATAGTTTGCAAATTTTAACATAGTACTTAAATAATCTGGTCCCATACCATTAAGACACTTATAAACAAGGAGTGATAACTTTTACTGAATTATGTTACTGATAGGCATCCAATGAAGGTCTTTCGGAGTATCTCCAGGATGATCATGTTTGTAAAGTCCTACAATAGCTTTAGCAGCAGCATTTTCAACAAGTTGAAGCTGATGGATGAGTCCATGAAGCGGGTTTAATTGAGAAAAATAAAATTTTAAGAAAAACAAAATTTGTATTTACCACAAAACAATCAATACATAATGTTATATTTTTTTTTTTGTAAAACAGAAAATGGGCCTTCGAGCAGTATTACCTGGTTTCGTCAATTACTGGTACAAGGACGGTATCCCCCCAGCAAGTACCAAGTCTGGCTTTTATTCACATAAAATATTGACAGTACACAGTATCATTGTAAAGAACGCACTCATTTTAATGCATAAATTGAAAAACTTTCCTAATCTAGTACCATTGTCTCTCAAGAAAACAATTCCCAAAAGTGCACCATTATTTAATACTAACCTGGATTCTATTCTCACTACACAATGGTCAGAAAAGTATGGTCAACACCCTTACAACAACTCAGTATTTTTTAAAGGTCCATTATTAGCAATAAACCGATATAATGTTGCAGCAACTTCCCCGCCTAGTCTATTTAACCTGAACATTTACAAAACTTGTATAAAAACTATGCTCATCGATCAGCAAAATGAAAACATCGAAGACGATTGGCCTAATTTCATGTTATATTGTATAACAGGACTAAGAAAATCAAAGCGTAACATAAACCAAAATGCCGATAATAACCTTGTCTCTACATCTTAGATTATATGCACACACTTATGCATCACTCAATAAACGTCGCATATCTCATCAATTACACTGCCAACATAGGACATTCTTTTTTATCGCCGCGATTTCAAATCAAGTTACAAATTCTACAAATTTTGAAGTGCTCAGTCTTGTTTTACTTTTCTTATCTTTACCTATTAACCATTGGAAAATAAAACTTTAAATTATAAACCTTCATTGCATACTTTACCGGTAGAATCTAAATTGAATAGTTTGAGATTTCCTTTACATTTTATATTTATGCATGTGCCCCACGGGGATGAATTTCTTATTACCATTGATATTATATATATTTTTTGAGTAAACATTGGCTGGTACCACGGGCCAGTCCCCTGACATAAATAAATTTAAATTTGAATTTCAACCATATATACAGCCCGCCGCGCACACAGCCACACATTGTTGAGAAATCCTTAGGTGTGGCTGTCATTTTTTCCTTCGAGTAGCTGACAAGACTGTTTTGGACAATGAACACTATTCAAAAGGTCTATTTTGATTGCTGTCAAAGTATCTGTCAATATATGGGGAATATGGTGTTGATATCGGTGGGACTTTGCCTCCTCTAGCTGCTAGATGAGCTCTTGCTTAAATGGCATCTTGTAGCATATCTCAAGAAATGGGATCCCTAGCGTGACAGAGGTCAGATCCTGGGAGGATGGTATTTATACTTTTATAAAAGTTTTTGAAAATGTTAAGGTTGTTTTTGAGCGGTATTGGAGCAGCATATAAAATTTTTGTGAGAACTACTCAGGTTCTAAAAACGTAACCTGTATTAAATCACTTTATTGGTCTACTTTTTTTTCGAGAAAGTAGACCAATAAAGTGATTTAATACAGGCATGGAATAATTTCTTGTCATCAGTTGCAAAACATACCTATGTGAGCGACCTCTTACATGAAAATTTACTCAATAAGTCAGGCATTCTGCCAATTTTGTACGATTTTAGTCTCATTGATCTGTGATCATTCTATGCTTAGTAAAATAATGTACCCAAAATGCTTTACAGTATTGTTCATACAAACAGCAGCTTAGTAAAAGTTGTATATTAGTACTGGTCTAGATAAAGCCTGCCTACCTGCCTACCCTGCCTAGGTCGATCCAGATAAAGTCTGGAACGAGTTTCGTGACAGCGCTTCTCTCCATTTATCTCTATCTCACTCATGAGCCATAACTTATCAGGATCCAATCCAGTATCTTCTTGTAGGACGTCCGGAAAGGTCTTATGAGGTCGTCCTCTATACCGATGGCCATATGAAGTCGTCGTGTCTTTATGGTATCTGTCAGCAGTGGAATATTTCCGTAAAGAACAGAGTTAGGTGTGTGAGATTTCCATGAGATACAGGGGAAGGGGGCCCGACTTTTTATACAATATCTTAGTTACATAGTGGCAGGGTAGTAAATACTGTGTTTCTTTTCGTTTCATTTCATTTCGTTTCTTTTCGTTTCGTTTTGTTTCGTTATCTTAAATTAATAGTTTATAAAACTTCAGTATAAAGATATAAATCTACAATCTGTTCACACAATCACACAATGTATGTATAATAAGGGAAGTTACTATTTAAATTGTCTCACAATTGTTATTATCCTAATCGTGGTTATTGGTTTGCTGATAATTGATGCGGTAAAAAAGTATTGAGAAATCAAGTCTCAGTGTTTGTTTATTTTTAAACAAGACATTGTTCATGATTTAGGTACTGAAAGTTAGTATAGAGCTCGATTTCAATACTGTTTATAAACTTAATTTTTTTTATAAGGTATCAAAATGGAGAGAGATCTGAGCGTTCCTCATCATGTCAAAGCACTGGAGAGATTCCTCAACATATCACGTCTGCTCTCTGAAGTGGAAAATGTGATGGTGGATCCCGTACCCACTTTCAAATATTCTTGGTAAATCATGAGGGAATTGAGCTGATTTTGTAATTATCAAAATTATAAATTGAATCTGATAAGATTTCTTGCTCTCATTTCATTCATTTTACTTTCCCGATTTTTTCAAACGACAATTATTCCGTGTATCTTTCACAAATGGTTAGTTTATAAAACTATCAGTCATAAATTTATCTAACCGCTATTTTGTATTTGTAGTTGTGGTTAACAATATGAATTAACAGGAATGTTAACGACGAAAATACCTCGAATCCTGATTCATTGCTTCTTGATAGAGGTAGGGTTAAAGGATGAGGGGACCTTAGAAAAAGTTTTTTTCTCGTGCAAATCATATTATTACATTAATCGTATAAACCACTTTAGTGAAATCCGCAAAGTTGTATTTCATTCGCGCGCCGAGATATCCAGCCAAAACAATTTGAACCTGTGACGTCAATTATGTGAGTTGCTCTGATCCGCGCATATAGAAATACAGGTAAAATGAGCGTGCGGGCTGACTAAATTACTAATTAAGAATACATAAACAATTTACAATACTAACAAGCCTATAACCAATGGAGAGGAGACTTTTTATGACCGGTTGAAAAAAGAATTATCACCCTACGATAACCATGAGCCGAGATACACCTGAAATAAGATTGAAGTCACACAGAAAGGCATGTAAATTATGTATATTTATAGCTCCCAACGTAACACCTAGCAACTCCCTGTATCGTACCACAGTTGATATATCAACATGTCATATCAACACAACACGGTCCTAATAAAAACGGATCGGGTAGGTATGAAATGCATGTCTTCATTCCAGTTGGACAAGCATATGAAAATACATTCCTTTATTCTTGTATAAAGAAATATGCCGATTTTTAATTGTGTCCATATCGGGTTTCAAACAAGTCAAAACAAAATAGCAGTTTGTGGTTTAGTTAGCGGATGCTACTTATCTTAGCTATTTATAAATAGAAATACCTACTACAACTACAAGAAAGCCTTTCTGAGTTACATTTAACTATTAAAGAGAATTATTCGTAACTTAGACTAATTCAGTGCAACCAAAGATACCGCTCTCGCAAACGCCAAAGGTAACACGACGCAAGTAAAACAGGACAGGACAAAATGTTGACACGAGCGAAGGGTGTGCGCGCACGCACGTTGGTCTTACACATAATTGACGTCACAGCCCAAAATTGCTATCAGCCAATAGGAGCGCGGCGTGATATTGCACGAATTATCGATTTCACAGTCCGGCGTATTTTTTGATTCTACACACTTTCACAGGACTTAAACGCGAATATTTGAAAGTAAATTCTAAGGTCCCCTCATCCTTTAAAATATGAAATATTCACTAATAATTAATGATTATTCACAATTTAGGTTTATGCTCAATTCAAAATACGATTAAGAATTGTTAATTTAAATGGAGCTGTTGATTACGTCAGTGTGCATGTTATAGTTACATAATAATTATATCGCAAAACTGCACAGTTTTCCCAGAGTTTTTTGTATATAAAACACATGTTTTCTTCAGATCTGAAGCCTGACGAGAAGTTTATGTACGACACAAGTGAGCTAACTGAAGAGAACATGTGGCTAAAAGACATCCTCCTTTCAGACAGGTGCTGTCAACTTACCAGTTACCATGTGACACGTCATGTGACACGTCATGACGTCATGTGACCAGTGACACATGTCATGACGTCATGTGACATGTCATGTTTAGCGAATAAGCAATAAGTAGAAAGCTAGAGGTATCAGAGCTGCTTACTCCCCTTCCAGTAGGACTAAGTCACAAGACAGTGTCATTGAGAGGATCGTGTGACAATATTCTAACTTACACAGTGTTTATTTCAACTATTTAATTTTCTGTATTTATTAGTCAGATAACTTATAGTTCGCCTTTGCCCTTACAGAAGTAATCTCCTTAAAAAATCAATTTTAGTTTATTTTCATCGGTTTCGGACGTAGAGTGATGGAATTCGGCGAAATATTAAAATAATTCCCGAAATTTCAGTTCAGATAGCAGCGATGAAGAAGAGATGAGCGAGGAAGAAATGAAGCGGATGCTGAAGAAGCACAAGCAGATGAAGAAGATAAGAGAGAAAACACGACAACAATCTGTGAGAACTTTGTAAACATTTCATCTTCATAAGCTTATTATTTCCTACGAAGCCTAGTAATTAATTGCGGTAAAACCAAATTTTACTGCAGATTTTGGGAACAGCCGCGGTAAACCCTAATCAGGGTTCGCGGTAAATCGGGGTATTGTTTGTTTATATTATGGATATTAAGCCCTATTTGGGATAAGGGAATGACTACGCGGTAATGCCCGGTTTTACTGTACTAATTTGAGCTACCATTTTAACCCCTCAAACTGAGCTTGAGCCACTAGAATTTAAAAAGATATCATATTGCATCGGTAACTATTGGTAACTATTGGTAACTAACACTGGTTACCATGGTAACTAACACTCAATTTATCAGGGTACTTACTCCGGCTACAGTACGTCTATCCTTGCCTCGGACAACCCAGCTTTTCATTTCGGTAAATTAACTGTGCGAACCATGCAATTTGTGTAATTTACATTATCATTATAAAGTAAAATGTCATTTTAATGTAAATGTAAAGTTCGCTTTTCTAGTAAAACTATGAACATAAAAATGAACATAATAATGATTATAAATCTTAAATAAGATTATTGGTAAACAAGCTAACTGTTATAAATTTGTTTCTAATTCACCCTAACACTACAGAGTTCCCCTCACTCGACTACTCTAATAAGACGCGGAGAGAAAAGAGACCAGTTTGCAGGAAGAGACCCAGCAAGGAGGGGGAACCTCTCACAATCTCAGACATGATAGACGCGCTACATTCTCACTGTGTCAGTATACTCATTATCTTTTTATATCTAATGCTAATAATAATAGGCATCAACCTCATAAATACCTATTGTTCCCTCCGATTTCAAAATAGGTATAGGACATAGATATTTATGTATGTTTATGGTTATTTAAAAGTTTTGTTGTTTTTCAATTCTATTCATAGTGTTAGCTGTTTTAAAGTGTTTTACAGCCCTTGAATTTTTTCCCTAGAAAACACTTTTCCCTACGTTTCATGCTACCCTCATCATGCTATCATGATGAGCCTAAATCATTGTTATGATATCTAATCCGGCCAAGCACTTTCTAAACTACTTACTATTATAGCCAGATATTCGATCAATTTCTAAATTGTATCACTAACAGAGTGAAATTGAATTTGAATTAAAATTAAAATTGATATTATTCTAGAGGGTAAAAAACCAAACCCCCCGAATCTTTACCCCCGTATGCGATCTATGTTCCCGGATAGGACGGCGAGAGCACGTTTCCTTGATTTTTGTAGTGGATTTGTAGTGCTTTTCACCCCTGTAGTGCTTTTATGTTCCGGGGTAGGTGGGACATGTTTTAGTTTAAAAATGGGTTCTACCTGTCCCAAACCATCATAAAAATCAAGTTTCGACCTCTCAACCCACTCAGGCCACTCCCAGGGGCCACGCCCATCCCAAAATGACCGAAATCCAGCTAAAATCCAGACTTTAAAATCTTTACCCCTGTAGTGCTTTTATGTTCCGGGGTAGGTGGGACATGTTTTGGTTTAAAAATGGGTTCTACCTGTCCCAAACCATCATAAAAATCAAGTTTCGACCTCTCAACCCATTCAGGCCACTCCCAGGGGCCACGCCCATCCCAAAATGACCAAAATCCAGCTAAAATCCAGACTTTAAAATCTTTACCCCTGTAGTGCTTTTATGTTCCGGGGTAGGTGGGACATGTTTTAGTTTAAAAATGGGTTTTACCTGTCCCAAACCATCATAAAAATCAAGTTTCGACCTCTCAACCCACTCAGGCCACTCCCAGGGGCCACGCCCATCCCAAAATGACCGAAATCCAGCTAAAATCCAGACTTTAAAATCTTTACCCCTGTAGTGCTTTTATGTTCCGGGGTAGGTGGGACATGTTTTGGTTTAAAAATGGGTTCTACCTGTCCCAAACCATCATAAAAATCAAGTTTCGACCTCTCAACCCATTCAGGCCACTCCCAGGGGCCACGCCCATCCCAAAATGACCAAAATCCAGCTAAAATCCAGACTTTAAAATCTTTACCCATGTAGTGCTTTTATGTTCCGGGGTAGGTGGGACATGTTTTGGTTTTAAAATGGGTTCTACCTGTCCCTAACCATCATAAAAATCAAGTTTCGACCTCTCAACCCACTCAGGCCACTCTCAGGGGCCACGCCCATCCCAAAATGACCGAAATCCAGCTAAAATCCAGACTTTAAAATCTTTACCCCTGTAGTGCTTTTATGTTCCGGGGTAGGTGGGACATGTTTTGGTTTTAAAATGGGTTCTACCTGTCCCTAACCATCATAAAAATCAAGTTTCGACCTCTCAACCCACTCAGGCCACTCTCAGGGGCCACGCCCATCCCAAAATGACCAAAATCCAGCTAAAATCCAGACTTTAAAATCTTTACCCCTGTAGTGCTTTTATGTTCCGGGGTAGGTGGGACATGTTTTGGTTTTAAAATGGGTTCTACCTGTCCCTAACCATCATAAAAATCAAGTTTCGACCTCTCAACCCATTCAGGCCACTCCCAGGGGCCACGCCCATCTTAAAATGACCAAAATCCAGCTAAAATCCAGACTTTAAAATCTTTACCCCTGTAGTGCTTTTATGTTCCGGGGTAGGTGGGACATGTTTTGGTTTTAAAATGGGTTCTACCTGTCCCAAACCATCATAAAAATCAAGTTTCGACCTCTCAATCCACTCAGGCCACTCCCAGGGGCCACGCCCATCCCAAAATGACCAAAATCCAGCTAAAATCCAGACTTTAAAATCTTTACCCCTGTAGTGCTTTTATGGTCCGGGGTAGGTGGGACATGTTTTAGTTTTAAAATGGGTTCTACCTGTCCCAAACCATCATAAAAATCAAGTTTCGACCTCTCAACCCACTCAGGCCACTCCCAGGGGCCACGCCCATCCCAAAATGACCAAAATCCAGCTAAAATCCAGACTTTAAAATCTTTACCCCTGTAGTGCTTTTATGTTCCGGGGTAGGTGGGACATGTTTTAGTTTTAAAATGGGTTCTACCTGTCCCAAACTATCATAAAAATCAAGTTTTGACCTCTCAGCCCACTCAGGCCACTCCCAGGGGCCACGCCCAACCCAAAATGACCGAAATCCAGCTAAAATCCAGACTGTAAAATCTTTACCCCTGTAGTGCTTTTATGTTCCGGGGTAAAATCAAATCCAGACAGACAGAATGAGAATCTTTACACCTGTATGCTGTAAGGGATTTATGTTCCGGGGTATTCTTTTTGGTATGACTTACTATCACCACTCATTCGAGCAATATATTAAATCAAAGAATATTCATTTTCATTTTTTTTAATGAAGGTTCATGATCGCATTTATTTGATAGTTTTGATAATCAGATCGAGCCAGATTTTATAGGATTGTATTTGGCCATTCAAATTACGTTTGATCTGAAAAAAAATGAGAGTTGTAGCTTCTCAGATGACCGAGATACTCATACGAGGCATGACGAGTTTATCCATTACGTGTGATCAGGTGATTCGATTACCTGTACAGGTGATTAGATGGCCCCGTCAAATTGCAAGGGAACCCAATTAAGGTGACCTATCAGATAATCACCCAATCAATTTTGTTAACGAGATACATTAAATGCTTGATAACTTCGTCATTTCAAATACGTTTGGCCTCAATTTTTCAGATCAGATGCAACAATTAATTATCTGCAGTAATCTGAAATAAATGGGCGTCTAGCATGTCCGGAAAGAACAATATAGGTGATTTAATATTATATGGACGTAGTCTAAATATTCAAATTTTCGAGCATTGGCGACGAAATCCTCGAATGAGTAGTTAGCATGCCATCTGCAAAGTTGCAGGTCCATAATATGAAACACGGTGGTGGTATAAGAGTCTATATATATATATAATTAGTATATGAAACCAATCAGTATCACATCCACAACCTACCGAATGAAAGGTACGGACTTCAAAAAACCGAAAACTATATTTTTGGCTCAGAATGCAAATGATCAGGGTAGCATGAAACATGAACAAAAGTAATTTCTAGAAAAACTTTGAAAAATTTTGACTTAAACAATTTTCGGTCCGAGTTATTCTCGATACGTACCTCTGAAAGCTGAGCTCCTGCTTCCGAGCTAGTATTGCGAAGGGGAGGCCTGCCTTCCGAGATCGCATTACAAAGGGGATCCCTCGAGTCCAAAATCGTATATCGAACTTCGAAAACCGAAAAAAATATTTTTGGCTCCTAATGATCAGGGTAGCATGAAACATTCGGAACAAAATTAGTTTCCAAGAAAACTTTGAAAATCTTTGACTTAGAAAATTTTCGGTCCGAGTTATTCTCGATACGTACCTCTGAAAGCAGAGCTCCCGCTTCCGAGGTCGTATTGCGAAGGGGAGGCCTGCCTTCCGAAATCGCATTACAAAGGGGATCCCTCGATCGTATATCGAACTTCGAAAACCGAAAAAAATATTTTTGGCTCATAATGATCAGGGTAGCATGAAACATGAACAAAACTAGTTTCCAAGAAAACTTTGAAAATTTTGGACTTAGAAAATGTTCGGTCCGAGTCATTCTCGATACGTACCTCTGAAAGCAGAGCTCCCGCTTCCGAGCTCGTATTACGAAGGGGAGGCCTGCCTTCCGAGATCGTATTACAAAGGGGATCGGGGGATCCCTCGAGTCCAAAATCGTGTATCGAACTTCGAAAACCGAAAAAAAATATGTTTGGCTCAAAATGATCAGGGTAGCATAAAACATGAACAAAAGTAGTTTCCAAGAAAACTTTGAAAATCTTTGACTTAGAAAATTTTCGGTCCGAGTCATTCTCGATATCTTATCTTATCTTATCTTATGAGGATTCGTTGCGACGCAACAAGGCCATCGAATGAGTCGACCACCTTTGTTATTTTACTTCGGCATTACCTGCATTACAATGTAAACCAGCACTTTCAAGGAAGAGCTTTACAAGAAGCCGAAGGATCGTTCCTAAGGCCAGCAACGGTTAAGGCACTATGCCACACTTTCTTCGCCCGAGGCTTCGCTGTGTTGATCAAGCACAGCTCCTCATTTAACCCTCACACCCGATTTCTCGAGCATTCGGCTGAGTGAACCGTGGGGCTACATAGACCACTCGGGATCCTTAGCAGAGCGTCAACGACGCTCACCCCACGACTAGGCAGGCAGTGGGATTCGAACTCGCAATCTTACGATTACAAATCCGATGATCAACCAACTACGCTACCTGGCCGATACGTACCTCTGAAAGCAGAGCTCCCGCTTCCGAGGTCGTATTGCGAAGGGGAGGCCTGCCTTACGAGATCGCATTACAAAGGGGATCCCTCGATCGTATATCGAACTTCGAAAACCGAAAAAAATATTTTTGGCTCATAATGATCAGGGTAGCATGAAACATGAACAAAACTAGTTTCCAAGAAAACTTTGAAAATTTTTGACTGAAAAGATTTTTGACTTAAAAATGTTCGGAAAAAAATTGTTTTTCCCAAAAATTTTTAGAAACCTATATTAAAAAGTTGGCCCTTTTTGGCCACTTCCCCAGATTTCATGGGGGGCGATGGCACCCCCTGCCCCCCGCTTCCTACACCCCTGTATAAGACTCAACGTATGTAACGTTAGTTTTGCCCCACCCCACTTCCTGTAGCTTTTCTGGGTTAGGCGTGGCCCCTGAGAGTGGCCTGAGTGGGTTGAGAGGTCGAAACTTGATTTTTATGATGGTTTGGGACAGGTAAAACCCATTTTTAAACTGAAACATGTCCCACCTACCCCGGAACATAAAAGCACTACAGGGGCCGGGTAAAGATTTTAAAGTCTGGATTTTAGCTGGATTTCGGTCATTTTGGGATGGGCGTGGCCCCTGGGAGTGGCCTGAGTGGGTTGTGAGGTCAAAACTTGATTTTTATGATGGTTTGGGACAGGTAAAACCCATTTTTAAACTGAAACATGTCCCACCTACCCCGGAACATAAAAGCACTACAGGGGTAAAGATTTTAAAGTCTGGATTTTAGCTGGATTTCGGTCATTTTGGGATGGGCGTGGCCCCTGGGAGTGGCCTGAGTGGGTTGAGAGATCGAAACTTGATTTTTATGATGGTTTGGGACAGGTAGAACCCATTTTTAAACTAAAACATGTCCCACCTACCCCGGAACATAAAAGCACTACAGGGGTAAAGATTTTAAAGTCTGGATTTTAGCTGGATTTCGGTCATTTTGGGATGGGCGTGGCCCCTGGGAGTGGCCTGAGTGGGTTGAGAGGTCGAAACTTGATTTTTATGATGGTTTGGGACAGGTAGAACCCATTTTTAAACTAAAACATGTTTCACCTACCCCGGAACATAAAAGCACTACAGGGGTAAAGATTCTCGATCTGGATTTTACGAGGATTTCAGTCATTTTGGGATTGGCATGGCTTCTAAGAATGGCTTGAGTGGTTCAAGAGCTTAAAACTTGGTCTTTGTAATGGTTAGGGATATGTACTCTCTATTTAACCACCAATCATGTTTCAAATATACAGCAACACAAATCCCCTTCAGGGCCCAGGGGTAAAGATTCTCATTCTGGATTTTTAGGGATTTGTCACAGATTTCAAGCTATTTGGGATGGGCGGCCTGAGTGGGGTTGATGTGTTACTTAGATTTTCATATCTTATAAGTGTATATAAAAGTATAAGTACGAGCAGTTTATTGAGACTTCTGACTTCTACCGTCGCGTCGTAGATTCTGCAATGATAAATATTGTAACGTACGTGAGGCGCGCAAAATCCACTACAAAATCCACTACAAAATTCAGGAGGCGATGTTTTCGCTGAATTTGTATCGTATTTGTATCATGCCCCCATTTCTTGCCCCCACGTTGTATCGTCTGCCCCCATCATGATCTGACCGTGCCAATCTAATTAAGTTTCCTTGGTGATACGATTTCTTGCTCGGTCGGATATACGTAATCGAATTATGCATACCAGTGACTGTAGTCCATAGGTCCACAGGTTAGTGCAAACAACAATACAAACCGTGAAATAAACCATCTTGAAACCATTTATTCTGTTATACTGTAATACTGTTAGTGGAATAGTAGAAAGGACGATAAGAACCGCAAGACAAACCATCAAGAAACCATAAACTAAGATGTAATGCAATGTAAGGTGGTTTTCAGTAGTTTTATCAGTGCAAGTATTCTGTAATACTGTTAGTAGTTACTGGAGTAGTGTGAACAACAATATAAACTATCAAATAAACCATTTGGAAACCATTTTAGGGTTTTTTTGATCGAATGTATCGTAATTAAAATTTCTGCCCCCATTTACTAAGATGTAATGTAAGGTGGTTTTCAGTAGTTTTATCAGTGCAAGTATTCTGTAATACTGTTAGTAGTTACTGGAGTAGTGTGAACAACAATATAAACTATCAAATAAACCATTTGGAAACCATTTTAGGGTTTTTTTGATCGAATGTATCGTAATTAATATTTCTGCCCCCATTTACTAAGATGTAATGTAAGGTGGTTTTCAGTAGTTTTATCAGTGCAAGTATTCTGTAATACTGTTAGTAGTTACTGGAGTAGTGTGAACAACAGTATAAACTATCAAATAAACCATTTGGAAACCATTTTAGGGTTTTTTTGATCGAATGTATCGTAATTAAAATTTCTGCCCCCATTTACTAAGATGTAATGTAAGGTGGTTTTCAGTAGTTTTATCAGTGCAAGTATTCTGTAATACTGTTAGTAGTTACTGGAGTAGTGTGAACAACAATATAAACTATCAAATAAACCATTTGGAAACCATTGTAGGGTTTTTTTGATCGAATGTATCGTAATTAAAATTTCTGCCCCCATTTACTAAGATGTAATATAAGGTGGTTTTCAGTAGTTTTATCAGTGCAACTATTCTGTAATACTGTTAGTAGTTACTGGACTAGTGTGGACAACAATATAAAGTATCAAATAAACCATTTGGTTTATATTAGTATTAATAAACAGAATACTTGCACTGATTACGATACATTCGATCAAAAAAACCCTAAAATGTTTTCCAAATGGTTTATTTGATAGTTTACCTTGTTGTTCACACTACTCCAGTAATATCTAACAGTGTTACAGAATACTTGCACTGATAAAACCACTGAAAACCACCTTACATTACATCTTAGTAAATGGGGGCAGAAATTTTAATTACGATACATTCGATCAAAAAAACTCTAAAATGGTTTCCAAATGGTTTATTTGATAGTTTATATTGTTGTTCACACTACTCCAGTAACTACTAACAGTATTACAGAATAGTTGCACTGATAGAAATACTGAAAACCACCTTACATTACATCTTAGTAAATGGGGGCAGAAATTTTAATTACGATACATTCGATCAAAAAAACCCTAAAATGGTTTCCAAATGGTTTATTTGATAGTTTATACTGTTGTTCACACTACTCCAGTAACTACTAACAGTATTACAGAATACTTGCACTGATAAAACTACTGAAAACCACCTTACATTACATCTTAGCAAATGGGGGCAACAAAATTAATTACGATACATTCGATCAAAAAAACTCTAAAATGGTTTCCAAATGGTTTATTCGATAGTTTATATTGTTGTTCACACTACTCCAGTAACTACTAACAGTATTACAGAATACTTGCACTGATAAAAATACTGAAAATCACCTTACATTACATCTTAGTAAATGGGGGCAGAAATTTTAATTACGATACATTCGATCAAAAAAACCCTAAAATGGTTTCCAAATGGTTTATTTGATAGTTTATATTGTTGTTCACACTACTCCAGTAACTACTAACAGTATTACAGAATACTTGCACTGATAAAAATACTGAAAATCACCTTACATTACATCTTACTAAATGGGGGCAGAAATTTTAATTACGTTATGGTGAAATAAACCATAAAATAATCTTTACAACTACTCCATTAACAACTAAAAGTATTTCAAAACAAATGCACTAACTTAACCACCTCAAACCACCTTATATTGAATTATGTACATTATATTAAAGTATTAAGGCGATTTCCTTTGTCAAAATTTGGAGAATTTGATGGCGGATACAGGCCCGACTATACTTCAATACCCCGAACACATTCAGGTATCATCTAATCATCTGTGAATTAATTAAATTAGGGTGTGAAGCTGTGGTGAGATATTGAACTAGTATAGGGCGTGAACTATCCTAAAATATAATATAAACCAAATGTTGTAGGGAACGCGCATGCGCAACCTATATATGAAGGCAGATTCAGGATGGGGGCAACGATACAACTCAGTGAAAACATCCTCTGAAATTCAGGGAAACGTCTTCTGGAGACGGCAAACGCGACGACGATTCAAAACATTGTAGATGCAATAGCGCGCTTACATCAATTAGGGCGCGCGCGCCAACATTTACTCAACTTGATTAATCGATCGGCCGAACTATTACTGTATTACGTCCAGTATCTCCCCACTTCTGGGACATTAGTCTTAATCACTAATCAGTAGTCAATAACTACACCGAGTTTATGCAATGAAAATGAAATGATGGCGTCTGGACCTCTCAGACAACCTTAAAAGCCTCATAATTCCCAAAGAATATGGGGCCATCATGAACTCATTCCATGCAAAAGAATTTGGAAATTACCTCACAGACTCCTCACACCTTTGAAATCCTCCAAAGAAGAAGTCCTAGTCATCACTTCACGTCCCCTACTTATCTTCATGAACGTCGCATCAATGATCAACCTATCATGGTCTCTAACTCATCTCCATGGACTTGCTTTTATGCACATCTCCAGAATTTCAGTTCTGATCGTCTTTATGAATTGATGTAAGACGAGCTCGTTAGTCTTCTCCTTGGTCATTTCATGTTAAATTCTGTTTAATAGTTTAATTCCTGTTTAATTCATGTTATGCTAAAACACATGGTGTATAAATTATCTAAATTAACTATAAGTATACATTTTCCCCAAATATTGAAATACTTGTCAACAAATATTTCTAAACGTTAGCGCAAGGCAGCAATATCGAAACTTTGTATTTTAAGCTTACGAACGAAACTTTTACGCTTTACAGTCTGATACAAAACCATTAAAAGCTAGCTATTAATACGAGCTAAACGAACTAACTGACTTCAATAAGTAACTTTAAGATTAAACTATTAAATCGGGGAGTGAAAATAAATGACAATTGAGATTCAAGATTGGTGCACTGTTTTGATCAACCACTTAATCACTACAAATTTGTGGTTTTTAAGTGTTTTTAAACATCCAAAATAAAGTATATTCACGTAAAACTTTCAGGTATCAGAAGAAACGGGAATTACACCCCCGCAACTGTGAGTAGTTAAAAACTTTAAACAAATAACATAAACTAGTCTATGTAATAACTTAAATTAGTCTATGTAATATAATATAATAAGCGCCATGAGTTGGCATAGATTTTTTCCCCTGCTATTGCCGAAATACTGAAATTTCCCGTAAAGTTTATTTGTTAAGCTGGGAATAATGGGAAAGATATTTGTTTTTATTTACTTTCTCCGCTGAATATTAGTTCTTCGTGCTTAAATCCATTAACTGTTAACGAATGAGTATTATAATACCTATTTTATAGAAAAACTCTGTGGTAAATGTATCATTGAAAATCTCCTGAACAATAACAAACCATGACAGGTTGATTGAGTGTGATGGACCGTGTCTGAAGAAACCCAGGTACTCCCGCACCACCTCACAAATATGGAGAGAAGCTATCGGTCAGGTGGTCAAAAAAGCTGAGGAGCGACTCTCGAGACTCGACCAGCAGCAATCCTCCACATCCATGGTTCTTATTTCATGTAACATTGGCTAAGTGCAGTAATACCCCGATTTTCCTCAAACCCCGATTTACCGCGGCTTTTCCTTTCTCCCTATAAAAAAACTCCGCTTATAGTCATAACTCCGCTATATATCGGGGTTTACTGTACATCATTGTCATGATATCTTGTTGTGTTTTATTTTTGGTTCAAATGCAAATTTTCAGTAGATCCCCAGACTTGATATACTTCCCAATTTGATCATTAACTGGAAATTAATTATCTTTCAGTTGTGTGACGAGATAAAGCTGAAGTCTGAAGATCTCCTCCAAAATCTGAAACACACAAACACATTGAATCAAGCAGATCGAGTTTCGTCAAACTCTGAGAAGCAGTTTGAAGAAGCCAAAGTCCCCACACCCGATGCAGATGGCGACTTAAACCTGGAGAAGAAATCGCAAGAACTGCAAGCATCTGTCAAAATCGAATCCGATTTAAATGCGCTTGATAATATTAATTCATCGAGTAAAGTTGTCGAAATAGAAAATGTTGAACAAGTTAATGATAATGCTATTGAATCTAATGGAAAAAGTTCAAGATGATCAAATTTGACAATTCTGACAAATTTTGTCGATGTCTGACAGTTTTTGTCGATTCACAACACATTCCTATCCCATATATTTTTTGGAATTTCCTGCCCCAATGGCCAATTGCAATAGATCATTGATCTAAGATTAAGAACACATACAGGAATTTAAATGTTCTCTTCGATATTCCTGCCAAATAAACAACATACGGGATATTAAAAGCAGTAAAATTGGGCCGAGTTTATAAATTATTAACTTCGGCGGCGTTTATTGCATGAGCTTAGGGGCCATCTACTTAGGACGTCCGGTAAATAAGGAGGGGGTGGTTTTGGAATTTCGGACAGGGGGACTGGGGAGGGGGTGGTTTCTGAAAATCTGGACGTCCGGAAATTTTGGCAGAATTAACGAAGAAGTCTCATTTATTTCAACTCTTTGACACTAATTATTCTGTAAGTTTAGATCCCCCCGACAATTGACCCCCCGACAATTGACCCTAACCCAAACCCTAACCCTAGCCCAAACCCTAAATCTAACCCTAACCTTGTCGGGGGGTCAATTGTCGTATTAAGGCCTAGATTTCGCGACAATTGACCCCAGTGTAATTACATAGGGGGTCAATTGTCGCGGTACGGTGTGGTAAAGGCGTTGTGGCTCCATTATTACGTAAATAAGCATGCTTTTTCAACAGTCTCAATAGACACTTAGCTTTTACGCTGCTTCACTGTCACACGTTCATAGTCTTTACCGCATGCCGCCACACTTTGCTACCATTCACCGTGCAGCATAATATCCCCTAGAGTTCTAGAGAAAGGGTATAACTATAATTCTGTAAGTGGATAGCTCTTACGTTTCTCAATCTTTGTATTTCTTACTGGTTCTGCTAGTAATATAACTGGTAGGGTGCATGGAGTAAGTTTAATACCCCTTATAAAACCCTTTACCGAGACATAAACGTGCTATTTACTAAAATCTACATTAGCTTGATTGGATCCCTTAAAGTTAAACAGCAATATTTATTTGTACTATTTCTTAGTACTTCCACAGAATAAAATAGAAATTCTGGATGTCCAATAAAATAACTCTGTCGCGGGAGCCGTTAAAGAGAGCTAATCTGTTTTCAATTGTATGCCTCCTCGACGTAGACCCGTCTTGTATCACGTTGCGACCCCCACGGTCGTTTCACTATGGTGACGATACAGGGAGAGCCGCGCACTTCGTGCGCGGCGGGTCTTACAACGTATGACAAGACCCGTCCGTTGTGTTCGAATATTGTTATTTTTCTTGCCGTTATCCGTGCTAGTTTCGCCTGAACCAGCGGCATCCTTAGGGCTTAGTATAATAAGAAGTGTCCGCTGTACAGCTCACATTCCATGTATGAAATAGGTTTATAATTTCATGCTTGATTTTGCAATTCACACTTGATTGTTATTTCTCGATCAAAATTGAACGGGAAATCGTTTAAAATCACTTTTATTTTTAATGCACTTGGACAAAAGCTTAAGCTACTTACGCTAATGTGCATTTCATGGAGGAATTAAAGACAGAAAAGTTTTTAAGTTTTTTAAACAATTATTTGATACATGTTTCGGCGGCGCGCGCGAAAAGTGGCATGCAACGTATGTCAAACAATTATCAATTATGAAGCTAAACAAGACCGATCGTCTGCTATTATCTGAATAATATGCACACAGTATTTGACAGATGTAACTCGTCTAAATTTTTACTGGGCGGCGCTCAGCCTGTCATTCCGCCGAATCTCTATTCGTTTGTTTATGAATATAATAGACGCTACAGGGGGAGCCGCGCACTTCGTGCGCGGCGGGTCATACAACGTATGACAAGAGGTCCCCAGGTAACTAAATTTCTTCGAAGTAACGCGCGTCGCTTTCTTCTCGAAATGATAGATGCAATTGCATTGACCATTGTTAATGGTCTGGCCCGACGCGCGCTACTTCGTAGCACTGGCCATCGGGCCATTTCGAGAAGAAAGCGGCGCGCGCTACTTCAAAAAAATTTAGACGAGTAACATCCGTCAAGTCAAATAAAACACAGTATATCTATCATGGCGCAGTTTATATCGCCGCCAAAAGCACACTCCCCAAATTGCGCGCATTGCTGTAACTTCTTTCAAACTTCATGAATCGAGATAAATTATTTTGGAATGTATTCAGATTTAACATATGCACTAATACAAATCACTTGGAATACTTTTGAAAGAAAATAACATGCTCAAAAACGCTACTGACGTATTTGTCCATAAAAAGCACAATAGCTAATAATCTTTTGTCAAGGTGCCTCTAAAGTGTTTTTAAACGATTCCCCGTTTAATTTTAGTCTAGGACCGCCAACTAATTGCATAATCAAGCAAGTTATAGACATATTTCATTCATATCAAATTGGGTGTGCTTTTGGCGGAGACATAACGTGCAACTTAATTGACGATGTCAATTCATCTCAGCTCGGCGCGGCACAGTAGCGCATCTCGCCGATCTAGAGTGAGAAGCCTCATTGAGTGCGCGGCGCGGCACAGTAACGCATCGCGCTACAACGTGCGCCGTCTATCATAGCGTCATTTTGGAGCAGTTATGGGGACTGTCGACTGATGACTTGTGAAAACAATTTTATTGATGCAAAAGTGAGATCATGATCATGGACGAAGGTTATATTTGTTCGTTGTAGTTGACAAATCTTTGTTGTTTGTAGCACGTCGTGACAGTTGACATCCACGGTCGTTCTTCATTCTTACGATACACAATACAGAGGAGCCACACACGAGTGCTCGGCGGGTCATACCAATACAACGTACGCGTGTGGCAAGAAGCATACAGTAACGAGTTCAAAACATGTGCCAGAGTCCGCACCCGCTCAGTTGGATCCCAAAAATTAATTCCTTAGTTAATTGACGATGTCAATTCATGGCAGCTCGGCGCGGCACAGTAGCGCATTTCGCCGATCTAGCCGATGTCGCTGTGAGAAGCCTCATTGAGTGCGCGGCGCGGCACAGTAACGCATCGCGCTACAAATTCCTTAGATGTTGTATAGTAATTAATGAAAGAAAAACAAACATTTTATTTACCACAAAACAATTAATGCATATTATGTTCAATGTTATATTTATAGATAAAGTTGAAAATTCAACCATATAGACACAGCCCACTGCGTGCGCACACAGCCACACACTGTTGAGTAATCCTCAGGTGCGGGCGTAAGTGCCGCGCGCAGGGTCTATTTTACTGGGCCGCGCTCAGCCTGTCATTCCGCCTAATCTCTATTACCAACATTAAAGCCCCTTTTGTCTGGTTCCGGGCAAAAGACCAGGTAGCTTCGATGAGGCCTGGCATGTGGGTCTGGATGTGCTGGTTGGCGGTTCCCGGTGTGGTGTGTGCTGAGACTGGGGTGGATGGCTGAAACCAGGGGACCGCTGGGCTGGGTGGCGAAGCTGGTGGTCGTAACGGAGGCAGTCCACATTGAGCACCCAAGCGACGAAAGTCGCTAGGTAGCTCGTGGGGATAGCATCCGGGTCGATAGCTGGCGGCGTTGTCTTAGCATGGCGTGCCACTGGGTGTAGGCACTCTGTTCTGGGCTCGCATGCATCGCGTCAGGGGGCTTGTCGGCTGGGGCGTCTGTCACACGTGTAGGTACTTATTGATTTAAAGTACAGCGGCAGAGTCAATCCTGAGCACTAGAGCACCACCTATGACTCTGCCCATTTGCTCTGGAGTTACTGCCCAGGACCCAATCCTATCCTGTTTCTCTCACCTATAGTGATTGGTAATGGTGCTTTATCCAAAGCAAATGACCTTGCCGTGGTAAGGGGGCTTAATCGGTATCACAAGACCAGCCGAGACTAAGCTGTACTGTTCAGCTGAGCAAAACTGAACGTAGGTCGCACGTGCCAACCGTCTTCCTTTACCTCATTTGATCCCTTTTTCTTTTGGAGCTCTCACAGCGTTCACTCACACCTGAGCATATAGGGTTTTAGAAGTTCAGGGTGTGTACTTCAAGGTCGGGCCCTTAATACCGATCATTAGCACCCGTTTTACCTTTACCTTATTAGCGGCATATCATTACTGTCGCGGTAGTAAAACAAACATCTTTCTACGATTCGCAGAAAGTGTTAAAACTCTCACTAATACACTTGGACTACAACACCGGATTACCAGTGGAGGAGGCTGGACTGAGCTGGCCTCGTGTGGGATTGGCACACTTGCGCAGGCTTCACAGCCTTGCTGCGATGGTGCTGGTTCCTATCGGGGCTGTGCTCGTTCAGCAACCACCAAGGAATCCACCACTACTACACCTACACTACAACACCGGATTACCAGTGGAGGAGGCGGGACTGAGCCGGCCTCGTGTGGGATTGGCACACTTGCGCAGGCTTCACAGCCTTGCTGCGATGGTGCTGGTTCCTATCGGGGCTGTGCTCGTTCAGCAACCACCAAGGAATCCACCACTACTACACCTACACTACAACACCGGATTACCAGTGGAGGAGGCGGGACTGAGCCGGCCTCGTGTGGGATTGGCACACTTGCACAGGCTTCACAGCCTTGTTGCGAGGGTGCTGGTTTCAATCGGGGCTGTGCTCGTTCAGCAACCACCAAGGAATCCACCACTATTACCCCTATACTACAACTCCGGATTTACAAAACAATCATGACTGATAGCGGTAATGAGATGTATCAACTGCGTAACACAGATGAGACATTGATTTTCGCAGAGCGGATCAGGTTTCCTGATTTACGCTTAACATCAGACATTATTGTGATTAAAGGACCTATTTCAACAACATTGCGCGGGAACGCGCACATAATCTCCCATATACTGATAACAACATTATCTATCAATCCTACCCCACCGTGGAATAGGATACAGATCACCAACATCTGGGAGGCAGTGGCTGTGCAGCTACATGAAGGTGGGGGCCCGTCGACGGAGTTTAAACAGAGGCAGCGGATCTGGGTGGATGTCTCACCTTCGGGTGAGACATTCTTAGAGAAACACAGTTTTCTCCCGGAGACGCTGGTTGCTGCTATTCGACTTCGACCAGCCCCCCGACACAGTGCCCAATCCAAAAGGTCCTAGTACCCGTCCGGTGAGGGTAACTGCAGGTGCTGCACGCCACGTCCCCAATACCAAAAAAACAGGTAAAACTCATCATGAATATTACTCTGTTACTCAAATCAACCTTATATATTAAACGCAAGTACAACGCTTGGAAAACCCTGCTGGTGAACACTCATGGCAGGAAAAATCCTATTGTACTAGCGACTGAACCATACACTAATAACAAACACCTAATTCCACCAATAAGCAAAGAACTAACCGAGTATTACTACAAAGTTGGGGACATTAGGCCCCGTGCCGCCATAGTAATACACAAAAACCTAGCTGAAAAAAGTTGGGAACTATCGCAATTCACAACCCCGGATCAAGTTGCTATTAAGATTCAACTTAGCTCGACAGAAGTAATTCTGGCAGCTTCGTACATGGATATTAATGGACCAGCTCCATCCCACGAAACCACACCTCTAGCCAAATACGCTATAGACAACAAAATACCACTCATAATAGGCTCTGACACCAACTCCCAACACACTCTTTGGGGTAACAAGTTGTGCAATAGAAGAGGAGAGGAACTACTTGATTTCCTCTCGTCGCTAGGGCTCTCCTGTTCCAACAAAGGTTCAACTCCAACATTCCTCAACTCACGAGGTCATAATTCCATCATTGACCTCACTATTACCAACCAACTGGGGGCGGAACTGATCAGTAACTGGCACGTTAGTGATCTTTACTCAAACTCCGATCACAGATATATCATGTTCGACATTACTTCTGGTCCCAAAAAAGAACCAAGACAAATACGCCTAGTCAAGAACACTGACTGGGCGAAATTTGACGAGATTCTTTACAACAACAATGATCTCCACAACACCTGCGTTAACACACCACACGACATTGATCACAAAGTTAACACCATTAATACTACTCTCCGAGCTGCCTTCGAGGAGGCATGTCCCATTACTTACATCTCCAGCGCTGTCAGAAAACCACCCTGGCTAACTCGAGAAGTTGAGGAAGCACAGAGGGGTATAAGACGCAAACTCATCACAGCTCGTCGAACCAAAACTGATGCTTCGTGGCTCGCTCTTAGAGAAAGCAACAAGCAATACAACAAGATCCTGTCCAACTCCCAGCGCAATGCGTGGCGGAAATTCTGCGCAGACACAGAATCGGTTAAGGAATCTGGAAGGATGAACAAGATTCTGAAAACCTGTACTGACACCAATAACAAACTTGAAGCCGTTTATAAACCAAATGGCGAACTCACCATAAACGCAGAGGAGACACTGGAGGTCATGACACAAACCCACTTCAAGGAGAGTGTTACTGATCCGCCAGTTCCGCCTCTCTGCCCCTTACCGATCTCCACAGACTTACTAGACAAAATCTACAGCCCTGAAAGAATCGAAAAGGCTCTCCTATCCTTCGATCCCTTGAAGGCTGCAGGACCTGACACTCTAAAACCTATCATATTCCAGAAAGCCTGGGCTCATATCAAAGACATAACAAAAAACATTATGACAAAAAACCATGAAACGCAACACATCCCAACTTTGTGGAGGGACTCTCTTGGAATCTTTCTCCCTAAGCCTGGAAAAACCGACTACAACAAAGCTAAGTCATTTCGAACGATCACTCTTTCGCCCGTGATGTTAAAGTTGCAGGAGAAAGTGATCTTATGGCATATGCAACATGACCTCAACATAGCTAATGATATCAACAAACGACAATTCGGCTTTAAGAAGGGCTGCTCCACAGAAGCGGCACTTCATAAAGTTACTCACACCATTGAGCGCAGAATAGCCAAGAAAGGATATGTCCTAGGTGTCTTTCTAGATATAGAGGGTGCCTTCGACAATGTCTCGTTCAAGGCTATCTCTGAAGCAGTCAAGGCTACGAAAGTGGACTTGGCTACTGCACAGTGGATCATCAACATGGTAACCAATCGATTCATCACACTAAATCATAAGGATAAGTCGAGAAGGGTACGGATCAGGCGAGGTTGCCCCCAAGGAGGCATTCTCTCTCCTTTTCTCTGGAATCTGGTAGTCGACAATCTCCTTTCCTTTACCGCAAAAGACATCCCGGGTTACCTGCAAGCCTTTGCGGATGATCTGTTGTCTCTAGCGGAAGGGGATGATTTAGACATCATCTGGGACCGAACATGCAAAACTATTAAAACGATAGAAAATTGGTGCAGAACCAAAGAGCTATCTATTAGCGCCCTTAAAACTCAGATAGTCATGTTTACCTGGAATAGTAAGTGGACTCTAAGACCTATAACAGTTGGCAACAACATTATAGGTCTTTCCAAGTCTGCTAAATTTCTAGGAGTCACCTTGGACAGCAAACTCAATTTCAATGAACATATCATCAACACCACCAAAAAAGCCACGGCATCCCTCATGCAATGTCGAAGAGCTGTCGGCCCCACATGGGGTATGAGCCCTAAAACATGCAAATGGATGTACACGGCTGTCATCCGTCCAATCCTATCCTACTGCTGTAGTATATGGATCAGGGCCACTCAAACGGACTATAACGCGAAGAAACTCAAACGTGTGCAGGCATTGGCACTCAGAATGATGTCTGGTGCCATGCCAAGCACACCTTTTATCGCATTGAATCACCTCACCGACACTTCTGACATCATACTGTTCCTGCAAGGCGAAGCAGCAAAGGGTGCGGCCAGGCTACAAGCTTATGGCAGCCTCACTCTTGAAACTATCGCCTTCAGGAAGGGAACTATCAAAAATCATACCACTATCAACAAACAATTCATGGCAGACCTCATTATCCCACCTAGAGCAACGAGAGACCTAACAACACCAACCATGATGCTGGGACGGCACTTCACCGTCACAACTCCTGGAGCCGATAACACTGAATATAGAAATTCACTTCAAAACACCATTGACAACATTACCAGTGAAACGATCACCTGCTACACTGACGGGTCACTCACTGACTCAGGATGCGGGGCTGGCTATATCATCACAACTGACAACAATAACACCACCCTTGAAGAAAGATCATTCAAGCTCCCTGATTATTGCACTGTTTACCAAACAGAGCTCACCGCCATCATTGAAGCTTGCAAATATCTCTCTACCTATACCAACACACACATCATCATATGGTCTGACAGTCTCTCATCTATACAAGCTATCTCTGCGCTTTCAACGCGGAGTAGAACTACAAGAGACTGTTACGACTCTCTTAATGCACTCGGATCCAACAACACGCTAGAGATACGATGGATTGCAGCACACATCGGATTGTGGGGGAACGAAAAAGCAGATGAGCTGGCCAAGCTTGGTACAATCAGTGAATCCACTTTGAAGTGTCCAATTCCTCAATCCTACATCAAGCGTCAAATCGACAACAAAGTCAACAGACTGAATCAGGAAACTTGGTTAACTGACGGTCCCAGACACACCAAACTGACACTCGGCCACAAGCATGCCAAAATCATCAAAAACCTCAACACTACACTCAGCAAAAACAGACAAGATTACAGAACTGCAGTTCACCTCATCACGGGTCACTGCGGCTTAAACAAACACCTTCACACCATTTGCAAATCAAACACCAGTGCTTGTCCTATGTGCGGCGACGGAGAGGAAACTGTCTCACACTTTCTTGGACAGTGTCCGGCTATTGCCCAAATTAGAGGTCAATATTTCCAGGACTACTACCTCTCTGTCAATGACATATTCGACAACCAACACATCACCACAATTGTCAATTTCGCAAACCGCACCAAACGCTTAATTGTGCCGGAGGAGCTGGATCAGACCGGGGTGACTTAAAGTATTATTTCATATGCTGTCTCGTCTCGTTTAACTTTTACAAACCCAGCTGGCATTAAGCGTATCATTTTGACTCATATAATAACATCTTACACCATCCTCCACCAATCACTCTGATTTCACCGGCAACCTTCCCCAAGGTTGCCACACCCCAGAGGTAGGCAGAGCATCTCAATGCTATCCTCTCGTGGGCTATCTTGGCCCAGCCTCTCTAAAAAATTAAAAAAAAAAAAAAAAAAAAAAAAAAAAAAAAAAAAAAAAAAAAAAAAAAAAAAAAAAAAAAATTAAAGCCTGGGGTCCTCAGGTAAGGTCTATTCAATCTTAATCCTTCAATTAAGTTACATGTCACATTTATTAGTTACTAGAGCCAAAATTTCAAAAGCATAATAATGTTTGGGGAAATTTAGGCCTTAATTGACGATTTCAATTCATCGCAGCTCGGCGAGGCAGAGTAGCGCATTTCACCGATCTAGCGAGAAGCATAATTGCGAGAAGCATAATTGAGTGCGCGGCGCGGCGCAGTAACGCATCATCAGTCATTGCATAATATAATATAAGTTAGAGGTTAGATGATTTTTTTCGCATGCCAATTAAATTTTTCATCACATTGAATTTTTACTGCTACATATTATGGCATAGCATGAAAAGCAAATTTCGTCACATTTCGGTAACTTAGTAGAATTAAACTCAACGGACTGGGGAGGGGAGGGGGAGTTGGGGCCGGCCCAAGCTTCCTCCAAACTACCGATTACACTACACACAGGGCCTCATGTATGTAATGTGTCACACTTCACAGGTGATAGCAAACAAAAACTTGTAACATGGGTGAAACAAGACACCACACGTGTACGATCTCAGCCGTGCAGTATAATAGCAGTCAATAGTTCAAATTGCAATTGCAAGGTGTCCTTTACCTGGGGACCTCAGGCTATCATGTTCATAAACATTCGGGGGAATGACAGGCAGAGCGCAGCCTTAACAACAATTAATTTTCGTTCTGAGCAGTGCATTGCATATGGGAGTATGGGTCACGTGGCTAGTTTAAACAATAGTGAGTTCTAAACATAAATATAACAGCTTTAAACCGACTAAGTATGAATGAGTGAAATACCTGACAATCTACACTCCTATAAAAATTAAAAAAGCATGAGTAACTCGTAGTGATGTATGATTTCTAGAAAACTTTAAATTAAATTTGGCGCTCACAGGTCCTCATGATCATGTGATCGCCGCATGAGGTTCTGTAAATTCGCAGGGCACCTTCGAGCTTATATTATTCACCTTACTGAGGCAGTCAACCAACGCGCAGCTTTATTTTTATGAAATGATATGTTTTGATTGTTATTAATAAATACCAAAATTTAAATTTAGTTTCCTAAATTTGTTTTCCTAATGTTCAGAACTTCAGAACACGCTACATTAATGGATGCCATAATTGAGCCACTATCGTCGAACACGCTATTTTTCACTTTCCCACCCACACCTCCCCCACCCTCCATCCCTGACACCACTCAATCACATATGGACACGTTCATTTGAGTTTGAGGATATTGGTAAATATAAGTGACCCTATTAAAAGGCACAGTGTAGTTGACTTTGTCACACTATGAAATTACACAAACCCTTGATGGTTAGGATAATCGTCTCATCCTCTAGGCTAACTTTGTCACATAACGATATCTTAATCAGGTGATAAGATATCGCTTAAATACGGCCGGCACGGAAATGGTTACATTGTCACACTATAAACATGTGACAGAGTAAATATGGACCCCTTGCTGCCGTTTTTGACCAAAATTTTGAGTGTCCAGTTGATTGGATGTGTACATATGACCATTACCTACATATTTGACGACTTTTTTTCGTTAGATGGTGCACTCAGGTTTAATCTGTCACACATTTAAGAAAATATGTGAACAATGTTTAGGGAACCCTGATAAGCAATGCTGAGTAGTGTAGGTTTAGTTAATGGCCTGGAAGTGCTAGGAATTGTTATTATATCATATAGTCGCAAGGAATTAAAACACAGAAGGCACAGACAAGTTTACTTTGTCACATAATCTTGATGATATCTGAACATGTGTGAAATTGAACAAATAATGATATACCCGCTTAAACCCTTTGTATTACGTACTATGGATCAAACAACACTGCTAGTACCATGCACCAGTCACATAAATCATTAACGTGTGGTAATATGTTAACAGTGTCACAATTAATCTACCACAACATGGTCAAAAATAGGGTAATTTCGTCACAAAAAATTATCATAACTCTGTCAGCTCCTTGCTGGCAAAATAACTAGTTTATCGACATTTTTTTGATGATAAAATTACATAGTATTCTAATAGAGGTATAGTTCTTCAAAATAGGGGCAAGACATGTTTACTTTGTCACATCAGTTATTATAAGAGTTAGGTAATCGTTATCAGATTAACCGATCTTTTTCGTAGTATGGATCAATAAATATAGGCAATAAAGCATCCTAATTCCTATGCCAATTTTAACACACTATCTTGATATTGTTGGGGCAGGAAAAGTTAATTTTGTCACATGTTCAGTGTCTTTGACAAATTAATCTAAAATTGTTAAACTTGAGCTCTGATGTTCTGGACAACATTCTAACAATCGTTTCTGAAAGAATGTTGAATTCTAATACAGTTATAGATCTTCAAAATAAGGGCAAGACATGTTTACTTTGTCACATCAGTTATTATTAGAGTTAGGTAATCGTCATCACATTAAAATATATTTTTTTGTAGTTTGGATTGATTTATTTAGGTAATAAAGCAGCCTATGCTAATTTTTACACACTGTCTTGAAATTGTTGGGGCAGGAAAAGTTAATTTTGTCACATTTTTAGTGACTTTGACAAATTTAACCTGAAATTGTTAAACTCGAGCTCTGATGTTCTGGACAATATTCTACCAATCGTTTCTGAAAGAATGTTGAATTCTAATACAGTTATAGATCTTCAAAATAGGGGCAAGACATGTTTACTTTGTCACATCAGTTATTATTACAGTTAGGTAATCGTCATCACATTAACATATATTTTTTTGTAGTTTGGATTGATTTATTTAGGTAATAAGGCAGCCTATGCTAATTTTTACACACTATCTTGAAATTGTTGGGGCAGGAAAAGTTAATTTTGTCACATTTTTAGTGACTTTGACAAATTTAACCCAAAATTGTTAAACTTGAGCTCTGATGTTCTGGACAATATTCTACCAATTTTTTCTGAAAGAATGTTAAATTCTAATAGAGTTATAGAATATATAGATCTTCAAAATAGGGGCAAGACATGTTTACTTTGTCACATCAGTTATTATAAGAGTTATTACTTATTATAAGAGACTATTTCATTATATAATCATTGTTTTTAACCTATTTACGATTTCGTTTAATTTTTTGTGACAATGTAAACATCAACTGATCTTAACTTGCATCAACTACATTGTCATCATGTAAAGTTTTCCCGCCTTTCAAACCAAAATCAGATATAAATAATTCGCCCAAAATTTTAAATTCCATATATTGTGACAGAATTAACCTCATTTCCCAATAACCAAGTGCCTGTATTAGCTTACTATTCAAAGCAACATATTTTAAGGCTATGATTGGTACTCCGTACTTGGTAGATCAACCATCAAATAATGAGTAAAAAGGGTTTTGAGGACACCTCACAGTAGAATAGAGGTATGGTATTCTGAGTGTGACAAAGTTACCTAAATATTGCCTTGTAACCGTTCGATCCGTGCCCTTTAACCAATGTTGTATCATAATTGTTAGATTGACCTAATCTACTATGTTCCAGACCAAGGAATGATAATTAGACAACTGCAGTTAACTAAGTCACACAAAATGTGACATTTGAACCATTACAGTGCCTAACAACAATAGATTTTCTTTCTGAGCAGTGCATATGGGAGTATGGGTTACGCGGCTAATGTTCAGAACTTCTGAACGTGCTAGGTTAATAGATGTCAAAATTAAGCCACTATCGTCAAAAACGCTATTATTTTTGTTTACCAATATCCTCAAACTCAAATGAACGTGTCCATATAAGCATTGTCCACCACATATAAGCATTGTCCACCAGCATTATGGAATTGGTGGCATTGCTTTAACCTGGTTTAAGAACTTCTTATCTTGTAGATATCAATGCACAAGGATCAATGGCAAAATAAGCTCATTTTTAGAAGTTCTGAGTGGTGTACCACAAGGAAGCATCATTGGGCTTATATTATTTAGTATCTTCATAAATGACATCATTTATGCCTGTAACCTGTCTAAGCCCTTTCTATTTGCAGATGATGGTGCACTATTCTTTGATCAAACCTGCAGAAGCACATTTATAAACATAAAAATAGAACTTATGACAATCTTTAAATGGCTCAGTGTTAATAAATTATCACTCAATGAAAAGAAGACTGAATTCCTATTGTTTGATTCTGTTAATCAACATGATGAATTAACCATTGAATGTAATGAGGTAACTTTCACAATCAAGGAGTGCAAAGAGACAAATATCTTGGCCTCATTCTAGATAGTAAATTAAGCTTCAAAAGCCATGTAGATTATATTATTAGGAAGGTCATGAAGAGAATTGGTGCCATGTATAGAAGCAAAGCACTGCTACCCATTAAATATAGGAAAATGTTTGCCAATGCACTCATGTTGCCACAATTCGATTATTTAGACACGATCTATTGTAGAGCTGGCAAGACAAAACTTGCTGAACTTGACACTCTGTACAAAAAGGTAGCCAAAATAGCTCTCAACGTTCCACAAACAGAGAGCAGCCTTAATGTTTATAGAGACATGAAATGGTTACCACTCCATCTCCCCTATCAAGATTCTAAAAAAAGTGCGATGAGATTGGATTTTGACACTAGAAGTGCGATTTTCACGTGTCACATGCAGTGGCGAAATGTACTCCCCACCCCCCCTCCAGCCTGCAAGATTTCTTGCCCCACTAATTATTTTCTATTCAAAAAGATTTCACGAGTCCCTTTGTAAGCGAAAAGTATGTCACTGTTATTGGATCCATAAATAACGAAAAATTTACGTGCGTATTTTTATGAATTATATTATGTTACATATTGTAAATGATGGTGAGCCTCACTTAGCCCGATGGTTTAGGGCGCGCTCGACAAGCAGTTGATTCGGGTTCGAGTCTCGTCAGCAGTCATTCTTTTGGCAATTATTAATTATTTTACTAAAATTATCATCAGAGCACCTTGTTATATACGTTATCCGATAGATTATACTGTTCGTACTTCATCTAGAGAACTAAGATCAAGAGAAGACTGGCATTTAAGGATTTGTCCGGGGAAGGCCTCGTTCACACTGGAACATGTCAAATTATTGTAAACGGAGTTATCTGGTAATGTTTGTTTTGTTTATGGCTAGAATTTAGAATGGAATCAATGTGATGAGGATCCAGAGTTAATTACATGCTAGGATTAATAAGTCAGTTCTCCAGTTGAAGAGACCCTTTCTCAAACTTTTAATTCACTATGCCTATGGCAGTATCAAGTATATTCTGAGAAAGATTGAGTAGACTGTAGCCAGGAATAGTACCTCCTTTAATGGTAACCATGGTAACTATAGTAACCACTGTGAATCTTGATCTTATAACAACTAGTATCCTTTAAGACTTAGACAGTACAGTGAATAAACACGCTGAAAAGCGATGAAAATGCAAGCGCGCGACTGAATATGTAGTGCTGAAAGAGGGTGCCGAAATCTCGCGGAGAATCTCACGATATCGTGAGCCTAGCTATGAGATTTTAACGAAACTCGCAAAAATCTGGCAAAAATCTCGCGCGCGTTACGTCGAAGTTTTCACGCTACAAACAAGTGATAAAATACACGTTAAGAGTATAAAATACATGTTAAGTTCCTAATTACCTCAACTTTTAAGTTAAACTTTTTCTGTTTCTTCATTTATTTACAAATTTTGTGCGATGAGTCCGGCTCGCAATCTCGCATAAATCTTGAGCTGGGCTCCATCTTAGACGACAACTCCATCTGTCAAATTATATGTTTAGAATCATCCATGACAATTGTCCTACAAACTTTATGAACAAATTTAGTTACATATCAGGAGGTAGTAGGAGCGGCGAAAGCTGCAACCTATATGTTAATAGATCAACATCACATAAAAACTTTCAATACTTGGGGGCAAAATGTTGGAATAATGTTCCAACAGATCTACGAAATCTGCCCGATGTTAAAAGCTTAAGTGATTCGTATAAGAAACAGCTACTCTCATCTATAACAACAGACCCTAATTACACCGTCGACAATTCATATGACAAATTTTACACTGCAATCATAGTCGACGATAACTAAGTATCTTCTAATTCTTTTAAATCTGAGGCATATATAATTTATGTCGAAAGGATATTCCCTTTTTGACCACCTTACCATTCTGATTGATTTTGCACATGACTGACATGTTTTAACTGGAGAAGGGATTCGCACAGTGGTAGTTTTATAAACCACTTTTAATTTATTGACCTATTATACCTAGTGGTAGTTTTATAGACCACATTTAATTTATTAACTTATCATACTTAGTATTTATTTTTGGTGACTGTATCACCCAGTTTTAACATTTGATAATTGTACAGTTTATTGACGACACATTGACTGAATGTTATTTTATATTCTAATTTATATTCTAGATATTTTATTTATTTTTCAACAGACGACAACTTCCTGTTTTTTCTTCTATATTAGTTACTCATATCTCTTGTACAGACTGTTTTACAAGGACATTGACAGATGATACTCACATTAGGCATTCATTATTGCATCTAAATTATTTCACTTGCATTAGGTTTAGAAATTTATTCTCTGGTTAACAGATTTCAAATGTTTAATCAATTTGTAGTATGACAGTAAGGTATATAAGAAGTTATTTAATTTTGCTTGGGCTATTATATTGACTATTGAGGTTTAATGATGATATGGAATTTGAATTCTATATAAATTTACACTATGTGGTTGGGGCATTTTGCACAGTAAATATGGTTACTACTCCTATATATCATATTATTTGATTGGTATTCGATTTCTGATTATTTCTTAGGAATATGATTATTATATCTCAATTTGGCTTTAGGTAGGGTGCCCCGCTAAAAGAACTGGATTCTTCCAGGAAGCATCCCGTGCACAGACCTTGGTCTACATATATATTAAATTATTAACCATTCATTCTGTATGTGCACGAAAATTTATTTCAATCAAAAACATCACATTCAGCTGACGACGATTAACACATGTTTATTGAAAGCTTCTACAAGTTAAATCATCGTATCTCTTATATGTTTTTAACCCAACTCCACTCAGCACGCTATTTTGTTGTTTGTTTAGTAATATCCTCAAACTTCAATGAACGTGTCCATGTATTGTTGATAAAATGCTAATTATAACCTATTATTTTACAACTTGCATCATCATTAATGCAATTATGTTAATTTGTTAGATATGCAGAGGAAATTCAACCGCGGGGAGTATGTGAGAGTGAAGGGCCTGGTAAAAAGGGCAGATCTCAATGGAGAGGAGGGTGTTGTTATAAAGGAAATCGGTAACAGATATGAGGTTGAAATTGTCAACAAGCCAAGTACATTTTCTTTGCTACCTGAAAAATTGGAGTATCTAGGTCAAAGCTGTGTTGTTATTGGACCATGCGATAAAGGGATCAGTTCTGATGAAATACCAATATACACATCATATCTGGAGGGACTCGTAGAGTATAAAGAGATACAAGAATTGAAATCAAGGTAAGAATGTTAATAGTAGTGTAATTAAACATCATGCTATGTACTTTTAGTGGATGTACTTTTTGCAGATTTTCTCATCAGGATTTAGGAAATATATCCGAATTTGCATTTCAATTCTATCCATAATGAAATCAAGTCACTCATCTCCTTTGCTGCATTTTTCTTTTATATACCTTGATCTTCTATAAACGGTGTTTTCAGATTTGGTTGGAGACGTCCTGTTGGCATGGCATGGTGTTCTGAAAATGCCAAGTATAAAGACTTGTACATCTATTACGACAGTGAAAGCAAAGAGACTGTAAACAGTCTTGCAGATTTAGTTTTCCCGGCTATGTCTGCTGATAAATGCTGTCCCTCTGTGCCCGTCAACATGCCGGGACGGGAGGACGGTATCAGAGGATCTGTTGTGATAATCAGACAGGAACCACCCCAGAAGATCACTTCATGGTCAATGGTGTTGAACAGACCAAAACTGGTCAGAGAGATTTCTTCTTTGATAGGCTCATAACTCACACTGAAGTCAGGAGTATGTTCAATAAGGCTATAAAGCACCAAGGGAATCACTCACATCATGAGAAAGTTAGAAAAGCACAAGAAAAGAAACCCACCCCACAATCTGCTCAACTGGATAAGCTTACTAAAATGTTTAATGCTAAGCTTGGTGGTGGGCCTGGTGGCGTGAAATTTCATGATCCTAATGATATCACAGGTGACATGTATGAATATCTGTTGGGAAAGTAAACTCTGTAGATCAAGTGTTAAGGTTGTGTTGTTTAGTGCATGATATTTATATGCAAATAACTTATTGAGTGAAATGGATACAGTTTGTGCTCCTGACTGCATTAAGATGATACTATATAAATGTATTTTATAATGTATTACTTAAATATTTTTAACAATAAATTTATTTTTAACTATTAATTTATATGATAATTTATAGGTATTTATTTTCACCCAGCATTCAAAGTGAGTTAAGTATTGCTTATGAATTTTATATTGGGTACAATTGCAATGCGGCAAAGTTTAAGAATTTGCATTTTTAATGGAAGTTTTATACAGTTTTCGAGTTTGTTATTTATTTGTGACTCAGATTAACGTTACAATCGTTCAATAATTTGTAACACAGGTAACGTTTAAAAACTTCGGTATTTTTTATTTCCCTGGGCATTTTTCTATGGTGATAAAGTTTGCACGAGAGTTCAAATTTTGTGCTACAGATGCCGTTTGTCTTAGTCACATGATGATAATTTGATTGGGTCCCATCTTGTGTAATATTTTCCTTTTCTTTTTATGAAATAATGAACACAGTTTACAAGCTACAAAATTTGAATTTTTTGCTATTTCGTAACAGTTCGAAAAATTGTTTCTTATTCAATGAATCTACAAATGATTCAAGAATGAAATATTTAACTATCAACTTATCAATTTATTTCTAGAGAACAATTAGTGAATTTGCTGCAACATATTTGCCACTTCCATTTTTAGATACTTTTTATGCTAATAAATAAATGATTATAGGTATGAACTTGCCACGTTTAGCAATAAAGCCGATAAGGCCACCAGTTGGCTTGCCTCAGCCTGTGATAAGACAGCCGGAACCTCCCTCGAATATCATTGGAGATAAGGAAGCTATGCAGGTGAGAGAAGACTTGCTTTATCTTTTCAGCTTATTGCTGTTATTGTCGCACATAAACATTGATTTTAATGAGTTGATCGAATTTGTTTTTCGCTACATATATAACTTATAAGCTTGGCCATCCATATGTATAATTATGTATATTTGTAGTTTTAGTCAAAAATTATAAGCCCTATGCTAATTTGCACTCGCATTTTTACCTGACTACTTAATATACATAAATAAAGCTATATGATTTTAATGTTCGTATCGTTTCATCTTAATTTGATTCTCTGATAAGGTGTTAACAATAAACCCAATTTATCTATAATTATATATCGGCGGGATGTCCACAATCATGTTCGTTTTTATGCTGATTTATTAAAAACTTCAAACTCGTGCTACTTAATCAATCTATCAATTAATTTATTGACCAACTAACTTATTAACTGAAACTTTAGCTACATCCCTTGTAGCGACCACAACCCGGCTATCTGTCCCGACCGGGTTATCTGACCATTCGGAGTGCGGAGGATGAGTTCGAAATACCGCTGATGGTGACGTATACACATCTATACCAATATGTTACCAATAAGTTGTAGAAATCTGAGTTCTCATTATCTGCTGTGTAGTGTTATAGATGTGATTGGTGCACACTGCACCTTGACATGGGCAACCGGCAAACTCTTGTGTTTGATTGCACATGTGTGATGGGGTGGAATGGGCAGGGAATGTTTAGTTTCGGTTTCTTGGATCAGTTTCATTTATTTCCTTATTTAAAATCAGCAACGATCTTCATACCAGAGTATGAATTATTTAAAACCATGTACGATATTGTGATTGTTACTGATCTCAGCAACTAACCCTAAATATTCCCGCGCTTTCTGCCTCCATTGAATGGATAGTTTGGTTTATTTGCTAATTACTGTCAAATTGATCAGAATACTCGAGAATATTCTCGCAATCGTAATTTTTGAATTTTGAATGAAAACGATTAAATTGAATAGTTGTCGTCTTAGGCCCAATGCTACATATCACGAGGCACAAGCAACTTGTCTTGTCTTTCTACTGTTAAGGCTATGTCTCAATTAGAACTACCTAATAGAGCTGACTTGTTACAATACCTTATATAAAAATAAAACATTAATTAAATCCTAATTATTTGCTGAATCTTGGCCTTCCTTTGCTTTAGTCGATGCACAGTGCTTTCTCTTGTAATGCTGTGCTCGCCGATACTTTACCTTTAACAAAATTTGAGCAAGACGTTTTACTTCTCAAGTTATACTCTCCTGTGTACGGTAAAACTCGATAATTTCATAAATCAAATCGAATTTATATGCACATTTTTTCGATAAAGTGAATGATCGAATTAATTGCTTAACATGCCGCGTTTCTGCTGTTTCCATTTTTAAGTGAGAAATATTGCGATGAAATCATCACTTCGAAGTGTAGAAAGATAAACACAGTTGACAAAATCTTTTGTTCCTGAGTGTATATGTGCGCCTGTGTAATGTGTGTGCTGTGTGCTGTGTGCTGTGTGAGAAAGTTCGCGTGATGGCTGACAGTTATCACGTGGGTGACCCGTGGGTGACCCGTGACAGAGTCCCCTTGTGTAATAATACTACCGCTGATTCCTACTCATCAGTGCTTTTCACGATCTTCTCCGATTAATACATCTGAATGTACCTATGTACAGTTTACACTTACTTTATAAATAGCGACCCTTATTGAACTTACATAAATTAACCATGTATTATTTATCATGTTGAGGATTGTAATCAATGTTAATAGCCTGAAGCTGATGTTAGAAATTGACTCACATTGCTTAACTTAAAGTCTTAATGATGATTGATGAACACAACTAGTGCAGTGACAATACTGATCATTTTATCCAGACAATAAAATTACTCAAGGTAATAATATATACTCAATTAATTAATTAAATAACAATTACCACTCCAGGTGAATGGTGTGGAATACCCGTGTAAAGTAGAGGATCTAATTGACGAAGGAGAGATAGGCAGAGGAAGGTTCGGTTCTGTTCACCGGATGAAACATAAACCTTCAGGTAATTTTACTCAGCACTATCTATTTCTTTTCATTGGGGAGGGGATGGTTATTTACGTTGATCGAAAATATATCTCATCATTGGTAAATGTCCTCGAGATTTCCAGTGGTCTGTTGAAATAGCTATGCTGTGGCCTGTGATGTCTAAGATTATACGTTTTTCTCCATAATGCAGTAATTGAAGCTCTGACATGATCTGACACAGTCTTGTTAAATGATTATGTTACAGGAGTTGAGATGGCAGTAAAGAGGATGATAGTTACAGTTGACGACAGGGAACGGAAGACTCTCCAGATGGATGTTACTGTTATTATGAAGGCAGAGTGTCCGTATATCGTGAAGTTTTACGGAGCCCTGTTCAGGGAGGGAGAGGTAAGGACACAAGTCACGTGACTTCACGTTACACCTACAATGTGAACACCTGAAATCACGTGATTTACCTGACAGTACACTGATTGCACTGACAAAGTCACGTGATTTACACCTGACAGTCCACGTGATTTACACCTGACAAGTCACGTGATTTACACCTGACAAGTCACGTGATTTAAACCTGACAAGTCACTTGATTTTAACTACAATCCGTGTTTACTGAAAGTCACGTGATTTTACACCTGAATGACAAGTTCACGCGTCGTGATTTACACCTGACAAGTCACGTGATTTACTCCTGAAAGTCATGAACACCTGACAAGTCACGTGATTAACACCTGACAAGTCACGTGATTAACACCTGACAAGTCACGTGATTACACCTCACTTTAAAGTCACGTTATGTTTAGTCTGTAGTCAGGAGGATTGGTTAAGATGAACCAATTTAAAACTCGCTTTATAGGTTAATCCCAAGAAAGATCCCTGGTTACAGCCCTGTTTTTAATCAACAATTATTACCTAATTAGGGTTAATTAGCATGTAATTAACTCTCCCCACCTCCAGGTGTGGATATGTATGGAACGTATGGACACGTCCCTGGATAAGTTCTATAGGTTCGTGTACCAGACGATTAGTATAAAGATACCAGAGGATGTGCTCGGTAAAATGGTGGTGTCCATTGTCCAGGCTCTCAGCTACCTCAAAAGAGAGGTTAGTTTCAGATTGGTTTTATTGAGATCATAGCTGCTCAATAGGTTATATATCTATTATCTTATTGAGTTTTAAGTTGATCTGAAGTTATATTTCAATGACATTTATTATAGGGTTCTTTATTAGTTTAGTAGTTGCCATTCTCACTCGATTAACGGGGTAACCTTCAGTTGCTGATCTTGAGAAAATAACTCACCAATCACCATTAACACAGTCACCACACTATCATGGTCAGTTATAAATCCGACCCAATATGTTCTTACACAAATTAATTTGATCAAATCATTCACTTCATTACTCCAATAACCGCCAAATTCTTAAGAATAGGAAATATAATGAGTCTAGTGTTTATCAAAGAATCAACCATGTGAATAATTCAAATTCTGATCACAGTTTCTGTGGAAGAAGCTAGTTTGGCAGCAGTAGTTTTCAATCTCTTATCTTTAAGAACGTTTACCTCATTAAAAGTGTACTTTATAAATAGCTGAAATTAGTCTTAGAAACAAAACACCTTCAGTACAATATACAGTATAGTGTATACACACAACACAGGGGGTGTACAGTATACGCATTACGCACTACACAGTAAAAACACACGCCCAATACTAAACAGTATGTGTTACAATCGCTAAGGCTATTATATATATATTCTCTGTGGTCGCTCCAAAGATCTACAATCTGATACCATTTTATCGGCTCAATCACTGGAATCATTTAAAGATCTTCCAATAACTTTTCTGTTTAAACTGCCCCTTCATGAACTTGAAAAACTTTAGCGATAATTTATTTAGGTCAATATTGGTGTCGATTTTTAAAAATTAGTTTCATTTTCTGTCATTAGACTTATATATATATATTATATATTTTCAAGCATACGTTACCAGTCCTTATCTTATTCAAGCACTTTTCTGGGATGTTTAGATTAAACACTTGCACTGCTGAGTATAAGTTTTATCTTAAAAGTGGTCTTATTAAACTTAAATTCATTACTATTGTTATATAATCACACCAAGGGTAATGTTATTGCTTTTATCATACCTAGAACTCAGATGCAGAAGTAAAGAACATTTTATATGTTTGTGTCTGGAGCTTTTTCATAAGGCTACGATTCCTTAACAGTGCAACCAAGACACAACAGTTGACGGCAACTGTAACTGTTAACTGTTAAACACATACAGGCGTTTTCTTCATAATTGTGAAATTATTACAGTCAAACATTAAAACTTTATATATCTCATGCTCTCTCTCTGCTCTCCTTACATGAAATGTTTGTTTTTAAACTCACAAATTAATCACGAATTTGTTTACACCAACACTCCATGAAAGGGTGGCTTGTTTTTGAGAGTTTTTGTAAGCTACCTGTTGTACTACACGCCCCCCTTTTAGTTTGTGTCTGTATGTCGGTGTGCTCAAACAATTTCCGTTCTAAGATTCTCTGACGTTTAACTTTCCGCTTTCCCTGTTTGGATACGATGCGCAAATTTTCGGCTAAGATGAGCAAATTGTCAGGAGATTTAACCGATAGGACTTACCAATAAACCCTAAACTATGCTTATTATCATGATTATTAAAAGCAGTTAGATATATTCGTAAAATATGCTGTTCTTGTTCTTTGCGCGGTATCTTGATAACTACAAACAGCAGTTGTTTGTAGAGTTACTCTTTGACAGAGTGATATCTGACAAGTACAAGCATTTGGCATGTTCGAGCATGTTTGAATCAATACTGTTCCGTGTTTTCATTACAACAGCATGAGATAACAGCTTAACAAGCACTCAGTACTGAACCGGTAGTTTTGAACCGTGACCACCGGTAAATTTGAGTGGACTTGTGATGTATTAATGTTTGGGTGAATGTTATGGGAATGCGCGGTGGTTTACTTAAATAATGATTACTTTATCCTTGCTGAATGCTGTGTTTTGTAAATATCATGTTACTTAGTCAATGACGAAAATTAGAGCACTTAAATATCTTGAGCTGAGTATACACTCGCATTAGTGAGAAATGATTTTACTAGTTTGACTGGCAGATAATTGTTACGGTCATTAAGGACTTGTTACACTTGGGGAAAAGTAAAGTAATGATGAGATAATTACAATTCACACATAATGTAAACAAAAAATTGTGTAAACAGGAAAATAACATGAGGTGTATTATGATGTTAACTTGGTAATCTTATTGAGAAGAAGTAAAGGGGAGTAAAATATTAAAATATAGATTATAGAAAAGCAATGTAATGAAACACTTTGACACTATCACCACCACCTAAAATAACACTAACACTAACACCACGGGTGGGCGACAATTGACCCCCCGACAATTGACCCCCCGACAATTGACCCCCCGACAATTGACCCCCCGACAATTGACCCCCCGACAATTGACCCCCCGACAATTGACCCCCCGACAATTGACCCCCCGACAATTGACCCCCCGACAATTGACCCCCCGACAATTGACCCCCCGACAATTGACCCCCCGACAATTGACCCCCCGACAATTGACCCCCCGACAATTAACCCCCCGACAATTGACCCCCCGACAATTGACCCCCGAAAATATAATTTAATACAATTAACCCTGACCCTGACCCTGACCCTGACCCTGACCCTGACCCTGACCCTGACCCTGACCCTGACCCTGACCCTGACCCATGACCCTGACCCAGGAACAGCTGTCCCTGACCCTAACCCTAACCCCAACCCTAACCCTAACCCTAACCCCAACCCTAACCCTAACCCTAACCCTAACCCTAACCTTAACCCTAACCCTAACCCTAAGTCTAACCCTAACCCGATTAATTTACCCCAGTTTAATTACAATTGTCGGGGGTCAATTGTCGGGGGGTCAATTGTCGGGGGGTCAATTGTCGGGGGGTCAATTGTCGGGGGGTCAATTGTCGTACTAAGCCCTAGATTTCGCGACAATTGACCCCAGTGTAATTACATAGAGGGTCAATTGTCGGGGGGTCAATTGTCGGGGGGTTAATTGTCGGGGGTCAATTGTCGGGGGTCAATTGTCGTACTAAACCCTAGATTTCGCGACAATTGACCCCAGTGTAATTACATAGGGGGTCAATTGTCGGGGGTCAATTGTCGGGGGGTCAACTGTCGCGGTACCTAACACCACCACTAACACTAACACTAACACTAACGTATTCTGTGTAAAATTATCTTTATCCCGGTTGTTGCGACAAGTGAAAATGCTCTATTAGGGAAAGGAGTTTACTCGACGTTTCAATGTAACTACATCGTATTCATGATCTAAAAACAAGTGTAAAAAATTCAAAACGTAAAAAACATATATCTGAGGCAAAATTTGTGTACATTAATTTTTTTTTACTAACACTAACACTAACATTTAACCTACAATTTCGCAGCTGAACATCATTCACCGTGACGTAAAGCCAAGTAATATCTTGATAAACAGTGCTGGTTGTATCAAGATGTGTGATTTTGGTATAAGTGGGGAGCTAGTTAACAGTATAGCTGCCACCAGGGAGGTCGGGTGTAAACCCTACATGGCTCCTGAACGCATTGACCCTGCTCCTGGTGAGTTTAACTTTCGTGTTTTCCTAATATAACTTTTGTGTTTTCTGTAATATAACTTTCGTGTTTTCCTAATATAACTTTCGTGTTTTCCTAATATAACTTTTGTGTTTTCTGTAATATAAGAAATATAATGCAATAAGGGAAGAACTTAGATTATATTGTCGATAATGTTTGTGTTGAATTGAATCCTCTCCTGTAACATAACAAGTAAAGGAAGTAGTCAAATATATTTGATATTCGTATTTTGATAATTGGCGCTACCTTCTTCTGACAAAACTATACATTCCGCCCGTTATAAATGTGACCACATTACCAGGTCGGGACGGGTTTGACGTAAGATCAGATGTTTGGTCATTAGGGATATCCGTGATAGAGTTAGCAACGGGAAAGTTCCCATTTCCCCCCTGGAACAGTGTCTTTGATCAGCTGACAAGCGTGGTGGAAGGCAGACCCCCCTCCCTACCAGAGACTGGCGACTTCTCCGATAACTTCAGAGATTTTGTGGTGAAGTGTTTGATTAAGGACGTTGATGCGCGGCCCAAGTACCGCGAGTTGCTCACGCACCCCTTTATTCTGGAGAGTGAGAGTAGGCAGGTGGATGTGGAGGGCTGGGCTAGTAATGTGTTGGGTCAGGCTGCTGCCAAGAACTTTAAACTATGATTTAAAGCGGTACGGGGCTGCGAGCGCCTGCTCAGTTTTAGGCTACCATGAGAGAGTCGTGAGGATTTATACGACTCGCTAGGATGGAGTGTGTTTTGTAGCGACACCAAGAGGACGGGCGAGGGCCAACCAAGGTTTTGTAATCGACTATATTACTTTAAACATTGTGTCGACATTGGACATTGCGCCAAACTGATCGACGCTTTTCCGAGAGCAAATCTTGAATACCTGGCATGTTTTGTATGGCTGGCATATTGGTGCTGTGGTATTGTTATATCGTTTTGTACGCCGAGGTCAACCATTTTTGATTCTTAGATTGTTAAGAATTGGACTCGTAGAAACTGTTGTTTCTGCCAAAAGTTATTTCGATTAGATTCGCGGTGCTTGAGAGATTAGATATGATAATGAGATTAATATGAAATAAAACTTCCAAACTGGTTTGCCGCTTTTAACACTAGATAGTTTTGTTTGATAACATAAAATTGACAAGGCACATTTCTTACGCAGTATCATAACCTCGCTATATAGTTAGGATACGTTAAGAATTTACGATATTTTGATGATTTGAATTTTTAAAAAGTTCGTGTTTAACCGCTAAAATTGAATCTTGTGCTAGCTGTAGATACACGAAAATATTGACGTAATCGCAAAGGATTACCCCGAGGATTTGTTATCATTATTATAGTATTGTATGCTATCATTTTATCTATACAAAACGTAACGACTCTAAAACCATTGTACGATATGTTACATACAAAGACTTTTAATGAAATGTTCGAGTTGAGAGACGAAATTTCTAGTTTAAAAGTCGTTATTCATATCGGCAATTTTTATTCTAAAGATCGACCACCCCTACTCGATTAAATTATTCTCATTAGTATGATAATGATTATATTCGTGGTTTTTGAAGTTTATTTGATGGTAAACTGTTTTGTGTGCCCTTTTATCGATAAACATAGCAGTGATTTATGGATTTACTGCTATCTCTGCAGTGATTCCTTTTTGTAATACTAAATTTATAAACGACTCTGCATTTTTAATGGTTCCTTAGATTTTACTGGCATTACTATTTCCATGATTTATTTTGGTAAGAATATGAATATTTTTATGTAGAATGTATCGGTTAGATTAAACTTGGGCATCATAGAACATCAACAAACTGGAAGGGTTGGTCGTGGCAGTTTTCACTCTAGTAAACGCGCGCCAAAAAGTACACTATTTTCCTACCTGCGTGCTATGAAAGTACCCTATTTATGCATCGGAAACTAGCAATAAGAAAGTTAAACTGGTCGACGAGTACGTGTGCAGAGCTTGATGTACCGCCGATCAAATGTGAAGTTACCATGTACTAATTAGACAGTAATCATGCCAATTCGTTATTTGAACAAAACATATGCGGTAGAACATTGATTACACATTACATAATTCTCATCATTCTAGGTTCAAGCAATGTCGGACCCTCTTTTTATGGTGAAGACCTCGTTCTACATAGGTAATTACAGACAGTGCGTAAAGGAAGCCCAGAAGTTGCAAGTTGGGGACCAACCCTTGGACCTGGAATGTGATATCTTGATGTACAGAGCCTATCTGGCTGAAGGTTAGTTTGCTACTGGTCTTGTTTTAGTTTTTGGTTACATCTCTCGCACAATAACTGCTGCCACAAATAGTTAATAAGTTGTGTTTTATTAGCGTTGATGTGATAGTTAGTTGGACACGAATGTCTTTATTGTAACCTGAAACCTACTTACATTTGTTATATACCTAGTTTTTATTAATTTTGGAGAGAAATCACTGTGATCTAACATAGAATACTTATCAATGTTGCTAGCATCACTTTTAGCCCGTTATAATTGAAATAGAAACCTTACACATGCTGGCAACACTGATAATGATCTGTTTGTTTACATTTTTGATTCAGGAAACTAGAGTTTGTCCTTGCAGGTAAATATAACTTGGTGTTGGGAGAGGTGGAGACAAGGTCCGGACCAGAGTTTCTAGCGCTGGTACTTCTTGCTAAGATCATGCAGAATCCTAGTAACAAAGACGCTGTTATTTCAGAGGTTAGTTTGATCATTCTCACCCCTTTCAATCCCCGTTGTATATCTATTGGCATATGATGCCGTAATGTTTCAGAACTTTTTAGGTTCATGGCTTATTTTATCATGCACGCAATAAATGCTTCCATTTGTTTTGTAAGTTATCTGAAGGATGTTGTGACACATACAAATGCAAGCAGGGGATTCAATTATTACTACTCTTATTTCAAGATATTGATAACTGCAGATTGGCTGCCCTTCAACCTTACCTATGCACTGTGCATATTGCCAATTTATTGCATCACAGCATCTGTTAACTCCTAACAAAGTACGTTTTCCTACAGTACTAACATGACTCTTATCCCTCAGGTAGGAAACGTGTTGAACGAAGGAGCAGCAAGTCTTTGCCCGAATGTCGTCGCCCTTTTGTGTGCCAACGTTTATCTGCTAGCTGGAGACTTTGAGTCAACTCTCCGTGTCACAAATTCCGCCTCTTCGCTGGAATGTCACGCTCTAGCAGTCCAGACCCTGCTTCAGATGAACCGAGTGGATATCGCCACTAAAGAGGTGAAGAAAATGCAGGAGATTGATGAGGACACGACAGTATCCCAGCTTTCTCTCGCTGCCCTCAATATCGCAATGGCAGACACAAAGAGCATACAGACAGCATACTACGTGTATCAAGAGCTTGCAGATAAGTTTGGGCCCACCCCAATACTTCTCAACGGTCAGGCAGTCTGTTTCTTGCTGCAAGGTAAGTCTGAACAAGCGGAGGATGTGTTACAAAAGGCTTTGGATAAGGATAGCGGTCATCCGGAAACTTTGATCAACCTGTCGATAGTTTCACAGTTTTTGGGAGCTAAAGACTCTGCTAAACGATACATTTCCCAAGTTAAGGATTCACATCCTGATCATCCGTATGTTTTGAGGCTTCAGGAGAAGGAGAAGCTTTTTGACGAATTTTCCTCAGCTTTGTTGTCTAACCGTTAAGGTAAAGCTCAATGTAACTTATCTGATCAGCCCCTTTTTGACCTTCTTCGTCTATTACTTTAGAGACTTTGTAGACAGTGGAGTTCTAAAATTATGTAGTAAAATATATTGCTTGCTTTCAATTGTTGTACATTTGGGTTATATAATGATATAATCATGACGAGTTAACAATATATATAGTAGATCTGATGTCCACTGCTTCATTGTTCGAACGTTATTCAATTTGAGACAAGTTTTGCTAAACATTTCAGCCTCTGCCCGTGTGTTAGTAAATAATTGCTTCCTTATATTAGTCAGTATGAGTTTTAGGTCAAGAGAGAATTTTAACCACAGTTAATATTAAAATGAATAGATTTGAGGGAATGTTTTATGTTTCACTAAACTTGAATTGCATGTATAAATTTTGAATTATGGTAATGAAAATTGATTTATTACGTTAACCCTACATCTTCATTAACTTGCATTACCCAAAACCAGCAGAATCTGCTATAATATAATGTTAAACAATATTCATACTTCCCTTTCGATTTCTCAAGGATCTCAAAGTATAGTATGATTCCAAAAACACATCTAGCTGTCAAAAAATATACGATCTTAATTCTTGACTACCTAATATTAATCATATCTTGTAAAAGGATCTTGCGATCCAGCCCTCTGGGGGCCGACATCAAACCTACTTCAGCTTTACTCAATATAACAATATCTTGTAGCAATGGTCGAAGTTGTGAACCTCGACTCCGACGAGGAACCTGACAACCACTCACTCTACATCTCAATGGTTGAAGATGTCCGACAACTTGTTCCTAGGAGCGCACTCTTCAGTCAATTCTTTGCTAATCTTGACGCAGTTAAACACACGTGCCCCAACAGTTACCTCCTTAGTTCCAAGTTCAAACAGCACATTGAAAACTGCACACGAGGTCTCAACCAAGAGAACGTAGTTAGAAGACTCAAAGGGTTTGCGCATGACATGGTGTCCGAGACAAATGCTGCGAGTCAGCGTCTGCAGAGTGAGCGTCCGCAGAAGAGGCGGAGGTTAGACCCTCCCCGAGCTGAGATAATTGAGGAAGGGCATACAATAATACAGCCTCCCTACAGACAGCCTCCCTCCCATAAATCGGCACCCTCCCGGGGAGCCAGCACAGTCGTTATGGAAACGTCCAGGAAGACAAGCCCAGTGGTCATTGATTTGGATTTTGAGGGGCGGAGGTTAGATCCTTCCCGAGCGGAGATAATTGAGGAAATGACGAAATACAGCCTCCCTGCAGTCAGCCTCCCTCCCGGAATGCTCCCTCCCGGAATGCTCCCTCCCGTAATGCTCGTACGGCAAGGTTCCTCTAATTCTAGTGCTTCTCACGCTACTCACTCAAGACCTCAGCTCCAGACTGCCTGCAATGTAATACCCGCGCAGATTATCTCGAATATTCCTTCAGTCTCAGAAAGGAGCTCAAGTTCACCACTCACTCCTTCACAGGATAACTCTAGTCACTTCGAAAAGATTGTAGATAACCTCACCTCAATCCAAACAAAATTTTCTGATGAGGCCGATGTGCAGGAGGTTATGAGGATATTTATCAACCACATTCTCTCACTACACCTGGACAAGAAGAATGTTTCTCTAGCTTCCGTAAACACGTACTGTTCAATGTTGCTGAATGTTCAGTCACCCTTGTCGCTGCTCTACCACCTCCGGAGGCTGCTAATGATGAAATATTTCATGGATATAAACCCAGTGGAGATCAAACCTGGGGACTGGTTCTCTGCTCACTACCAGATTGTACCCTACCACTTGTCAGAGTATGTCATGTTCGCTATTTTCATACGGTTGCTGACGAAAGTGCTGCCTGAGACTAAAGTAAAGATGATTAAACTATTTCAACAGAAATTCCGAAGGTTAGAACTACGAATTCGTTTAATAATAACTTGGGTCACTGTTTTGAACTTTTGTGCAGGTTTGCTTTGCAAACTGAACTTAGGAGCGAACTGAACCTGCGCAAACGTTTGGCAGCGTCAGAGTTATAACTATTTAATGCTAGGATTAATTCTTTTGTTTTAAATGATAATGTCTCGTATCTCTGCACTGGTGACCAATATCTACTCCTTTTTCAGTGCACTGCACGGAGTAAAACGAACTGCTCTGGACAGAATAAAGAAGGTTGAGCTCACAGAAAACGAGTTGACATTGAACAAAAAGTCCTACGCTGCAAGGATTCTGTGTTGTCTTGGGGACTGCATGGAATTATTCATAAAATCGAAGATTACAGCACCCTCTAAGGAAACATCCCGGGGAACCAGCCCCGTCGTCAAGGAAACGTCCCGGGGAACCAGCCCCGTCGTCAAGGAAACGTCCCGGGGAACCAGCCCCGTCGTCAAGGAAACGTCCCGGGGAACCAGCCCAGTCGTCAAGGAATCGTCTCTGGGGACAAGCACTGTGGTCATTGATTTGGTTTCTGAGAACCTTAGTGAGTCCAGGTAGATTTCGATTTTAGTGATCTTTAATTTTCTATCTAAGGCAGTGATAGTTTCCCATAAAATACCAAATTGAAATTATCATGCTCCGTTTTATGAATTCTGTGTCGGCAAAAGAGGGTCTGTGATCGAAAACTTGGAATAATAGGCTCATAAAATCACGTAATCGCTGAATCACGTAAATACTTAAAACTTACTTTGAAAAAGAAATAGTACGAACATTGAATGTATAAAAATATAACGCTTTAATATCTTCATAAATACCTAAATGGAATTTATGAAGATATGAATACGAAGGAACTCTGTTTAGACAAAAACAATCCAAAACTTAGTAAAATATATAGTAGACAATAATTAATTGGTATTGATAGGTAATATTTTCAATAATAATAAATCAATGCTATGAACATCTGATAAATAATACCCATCTCAAAAAGCTTGTCACATCAGGTCAATGCTTTCAAGTATTTATTTATTTTGTTAGCTTCTGTTACAAAAATGTTTCTTCTACAGTTGTATAAGTGGTCTAGTATTGTCGCAGCTCTTTGTAAATATCGATTGTCATTGATTCCGGCATCTCTGATCTCACGCCCCCACTCAAGCTGATTAGCATTGTTCGGACGCCTCCTTATTACTCTGTTTAGTCTCGAAGTCCCTCTGATAAAATCTCTCAACCCAGGCATTCTCCAAAAATAAAGGATCGGGTTAGCTGCAGAGTTAGCTGCTAGCAGCAGAGTACAAATCGCAAACATGAAGTATTGTTGTTTATCAAAACTGCTCAAATTCACGAGCCATTCCTTATTATCACTGTGATGAGCGTATGTTGCTAACACCAATACAACAGCACCAGGGACATTACACACTCCATAGAGCAGAGCGAACAGTAAAATGGTTAATGTTGCTCTGTTTCTTGACTTTTGTAGCTCCGTCTGTCGTACTTGCTGATTGGTTCTTAACAGCAACACAGCTGATATTACACAACTTGTTGCGACAACGATTGGAGGAGTTATGTGGAACAGGAAATCACTGATATTCCATATAAGAAGAAGAGTGCTGTTGTATGTGATAGGTGTATTGAAAACGCAGCGTGTAAAAACGGGGTTGAATACTACTCTCATACCCTCTTGTTTGATATGAATTACTATTGCTATAGTTAATCGTATCGCTAAGTACGTTATTACTGCCATTATCAGATATTTTCTTTGTTGCTGTTTAAAAGGTCTCAGCAGTGCGGTTGTCCTCATTATTCCTAGGCAGACCACGAAGAATATACTGAGATCAACTCCTATCTTCCACACGTAACACCAAGCCGCGCAACCAATCTCGCTACCAAACAAAATACCTGGCCGTCTTCTTGACCAAAGAGATATTCCTACAGGTAGTACTGTAATGCTGATCAGTATGTCGTTGGCTGTTATCAGCATATAGATAAAATTTGAAATGTCTTTTTTCTGTGCCTTGAAGTAGAGGAAGCTGGCCATGTTGCCCACTGTTCCGATTAGGAAACACAGACATACGATGAACCCGTAGGTCACATCTACAGCGGGGTTGAATCCAGAAATTGTTGTACTCCAACTTGTTGTAATCCGAGCGGATGAGTTATCCATCCTATCTGAAATTTGATGATAATAACAAACAAGTAGTTTCATGGTACAATTAAAGATATAGAATAATTCCGACATGATGTAAATGATGCCCGTTTTGCACGTTTATTCATCAGTGGCAAATAAGAGAGGCAAACTTAATCGCACGACTTTTGTCTGCGTTACTCTTATACTCTATTATCAACATATATACTAAACAAATATAACGAACTCACAATAAACCTACGGAAAAGTCATATGATCTGGCGCTACTATATTTTAACCTAAGTGAGGAAGTGAGAGTCTCCGCTCAGTGTTTCAAAACAATTAGTTATCGACGTTTCGGCAATGTAAGTTATTGTAACGTCCTGTGGTCCTGTCTATTATTTCAAAATTCAGATAAACTTTACAGTTACAAATGCATTACAGTTTTATTTAGAAAAGACCACAATATCTCCTGTGAGGCAAAAACATGGAAAATGATAGCTAGAAAAATATTCCTGAGACTCAACACTACCAGACTGCAGCTGGAGTGAGAAACATTATGTAAACATCATAGTAAAATTAATTTCGGCTGAACCAAAACACGGTGGTAAAACCATAATTACATTGGTGCCGACCCTACATAAAATACAGAATTTGAATCATTAATAAATAATCAAGAGAACAAATTAAAATGTATACGATACCTTCTTGCTACTACTCCACAGACTTACACGACATATCAACAAAACAATATAATTATACATATATTATAATATATCAATTTATCTAACCACGCAATGGACCGTGACGCGCTTGTTTCATATGACAAAGGCATGTTGCCGAAACGTCGACAACTAATTGTTTTAAAACACTGAGTGGAGACTCACACTTCGTCACCAACTATTAAACTATATGATCGACCCACTCATAAGAGCGAAGAAAGATTACCACTAATCGAATATAATGAAAAAGTAATGAAAAAGTCACATGAGGCCCGGATTCGTGTGATTTATTTAACAGATTCGACTGATACTTATCCCTTTAGGAAAATACTGTCTCCAAAATGTCTGTATGTGTGAGTAACGAAAATAAAACTAAGCTTGAGAGTTATAGTACGAGAGTTATATTACGAGAGTTATAGTACGAGAGTTCTATTACGAGAGTTCTATTACGAGATTGACTGGTCCAGGTATGTGAAGAGGAGATGATCAGGCCTATTATTTTTATAATTTCTCCACAGCAATTAGTGCTAGGCGCATGAGAGTCGGAGCTTATTTCCATATTTTCATTGTTTGAGCATGAGATTGAGGGTAATTGTCGATTATGACGAGGTACCCTGGAGCGCCATGTTGAATGCCGTTGTTTACTATTCCTCGACTTTATAATCGTTCTTAACAATGGGAATATTAGATACATTACATCATAATAATGTTATGTTCATATGAATTGTTTTTGGAGAATCGTAACCGTAACCAGGATGTAACTTCGGCCCAAGTTTAAACATTGGCCCAAGTTTAAACATTGGCCCAAGTCTTAGTTACAGTAATCCTGCTGAAAAGTATCTTTAAACGCAGTATGTCGCCTCAAAAGTATATGGACATTGGACATGTTCATTTGAAGTCGAACATATTGGTACACACAAAAAATAACGTTTTCGACATTACAGGCATAGTTTTGGTATAGCTATTAACCGAGCATGCTCAGACGTAGACGTACCGGCTATTAGCCACGTGACCCATATACATACCCCCTAATGCACTGCTCAAAATAAAATGTATTGTTGTCAGGCACTATAATGGCATGTCTCCAATGTCTCCCGCACCTTATCTTTTCGAAAAAGACAAAGACATTGGAGACATTGGAGACATTGGAGACACAGCTTTTGGAGACATTGGAGACATTTGGGACATTTGGGACATTTGGGACATTGGGGACATTAGAGACATAGCTTTTGGAGACATTGGAGACACAGCTTTTGGAGACATTGGAGACATTGGGGACATTTGGGACATTGGGGACATTAGAGACACAGCTTTTGGAGACATTGGAGACACAGCCTCCTCCTCCTCCTCCTCCTCCTCCTCCTCCTCCTCCTCCTCTTCCTCCTCAGTCCTCCTCAGTCGTTCTCCTCCTCCTCCTGAGTCCTCCTCCTCCTGAGTCCTCCTCCTCCTGAGTCCTCCTCCTCCTGAGTCCTCCTACTCCTCTTCATCCTCCTCCTCTTCCTCCTCAATCATCAGTCCTCCTCCTCAGTCCTCCTCCTCATCTTTCTCGTCAGTCTTCCTCCTCCTCCTCAGTCCTCCCCAAGTCCCCCTCCTCCTCAGTCCTCCCCCAGTCCCCCCCCCTATTCAGTCCTCATCCTCCTCCTCCTCAGTTCTCCTCAGTCCTCCTCCTTCTCAGTCCTCCTCCTGAGTCCTCCTCCTCTTCCTCCTGAGTCCTCCTCCTGGTTCATCCTCCTCCTAGTTCCTCCACCTTCTCCTTCTCCTCCTCAGTCCTTCTCCTCCTCCTCCTCCTCCTCAGTCATCCTCTTCAGTACTCCTGAGTCCTCCTCCTTCTCAGTCCTTTTCCTGAGTTCTCCTCCTCCTCCTTCTGAGTCCTCCTTCTGGGTCCTCCTCCTAGGTCCTCCTCCTTCTCCTCCTCAGTCCTACTCCTCCTCCTCAGTCCTTTTCCTCTTCCTCCTCCTCCTCCTCCCTCTCAGTCATCCTCCTCAGCCATCCTCCTCAGCCATCCTCCTCAGTACTCCTCAGTCCTCCTCCTTCTCAGTCCTCCTCAGTCCTCTTCCTGAGTCCTCATCCTCCTCCTTCTCCTCCTGAGTCCTCCTCCTGGGTCATCCTCCTCCTAGATCCTCCTCCTTCTCCAATCATACATCTACGTCTCCAGTGTCTCCAATGTCTCCAAAAGCTTTGTCTCCAATGTCTCCAATGTCTCCAATGTCTCCAAAAGCTGTGTCTCCAATGTCTCCAATGTCTCCAGGACTTGTCTCTGCACCCTATCTTTTCAAAAAAGACAAAAGACATTGGAGACATTGGAGACATGTCACCCCCCCCCCCCCTATAATGTTAAAAATGCCACATTTCTGTGACTTAATTAACTATTGCAGCTCAGTGCTCAATTGGCATTCCTTTGTAGCTGTCCAATTAGCATGTCGTTGTTATGGTTGCGCGGACAGTGTCGATGGTCTTCATGATTGATAATTATATAATAATATTTAAAAAAGAACTGTACCCAAATTTAAGTGTTCGAAACGTCGGCTCTTGACTAAACGTATGAAACGAATCAACCAAACCAAACCAAGATCCTGAAATCTAGTCAGTTTTAATTTTTATGTAAGTTCTTGAACATTTTTTACAATATGGAATGAATACTTATATTATATGTATTATTATAATATTATGTTATAACAAAAATTTTAAAATTTGTGCATCCTAAAAGTCTGTACGACATCAACAGGCTCCTTGTTGTCAGGGATAATTAGTAATTATAATTGTAATTATAATTTGTAATTATAAATTACCCACAAGAGGTTCCACCCAGAAAGTATTGAAATTTCCAGATTAACTTAATTTGAGTGCTTAACCAGTGCAGCAAAAGTGTCAGAAGTGGGATTTGAACCCACGCCCACATTCGTGGACCAGAATGCTCATTCGTACGAATGCAAGATTACTCTTGAGTCTGGCGCCTTAGACCACTCGGCCATCCTGACATACTATTATAAGAATTCTTACTCTCTATATAGCGCTAAATAAAGCCTCGTCACTTCACCGTGATAACCATACAGTGGTCTTGTGAGGCTTTTCGTGTGACTAATAAGTATAATTAGCTGTATCGTATTACATGTAACGATATTGTTTGAACATAAGATCATAACGCTATTGTATAACATATAACAAACGTTAAATGGTAGTACCAGTTCGTTTAATAACATTGCACAATTGTTATCAAAATATCAATAACATGGCTACAATTCTGTCGGGCGGAAAACTTGGGGTCGATAAAAAGTCAATTTCTCTATTTCACTAAATATCGTATTATTTCAGTTCCAGGACATCTATATCGATACCACGTGACGAGAAAGCGACCTCTCCATCGGCAGCCAAGTCTTCAAGCAACTTGTCCTCGCCTCTTATCGACCAGGATTTAATTCCTTTCCCCACAAACATAGACGCCACCGATCAGAGCGAGAATTCTAAATCTGGCTGCGACTCAAATGATCTTTCTGACACTGATTACGGTGAAGTTGGAAGCAAACAAATGGATCCTTCGAAGTGTGCTCAAGAAACTTCTCCGGAGAGTGTTGGGAATATTGGAGATATCACTATTATTGCCTCTAATAAAAAGAACGAAGATGAAAGTGAACAAAATACGGAAAGTGGAAAAGAATGCAACCACCGAAGAAGCGGAGGAAATTGATCCCGATAATATAGAAAATTCTTCTGAAGGAAAATCAGATAAAACTGAAAGGGAGAAAGATTCCGGAAAATGCGAAGAAACAGAAGATCACGATGAGGAGAATACTGAGGAAGAAAGGAATAGCTTGAGTACAAATGTTCTGAACAGAGATGACTTATTAAAATACTCCTGTATAATCGCAACTCTTGAAACTCAGCAAAATATCCCAACCTCATCCGAACTGCTCTCTGCTACAGAGATAGAGTCCGACAATTCTTCCAGCGATAAGAGTTCGACATCGGATTCCGTTAGAATTTTCAATGATAACATGCATGAGCTGGGGACTGAAACATCGCCACCAGAGGAAGCTGTCGAGAATCTGCCAGCTCCTGAAAACGTTTCTTGTGAATTGTCCGAAATGAAACAGGAGATCAAACAGAGGAGACACAAATCATCAACGTCTGACTCTTTAGAGATAATTGAACCAAATGAGGGCGATCAAGGAGATACAGTTGTCAGTCCTATCAACAAGGAAACTGATTGTGGCGAATCCTTGACTATAGCCGGTGCGTCTACTTCTGAAGATGAAACAAGGAGGGAAGTTGAAGAAGAATCATCAGACCCCGTCATTTTCATCGTTGGTCAGAATTCGAACCCAACAAAACAGAACACGGTCGTAACTACTCCAGTGTCTGGTTCGTTAGAAATTATTGATCCTCCTGTTGAAGATCAAAGAGAAGAAATTGTTGGTCTAATTAACAGCGAACCTGATTGCGGCGAATCATTGACTATCATTAATGATGTCGAAGTGTCTACTTCTACTGAAGAATCGCGTATGGAAGCTGGAGAAGAATCATCTGACTCTGTTATTTTTGTTGTTGGTCAAAATACAAACCCCGCAAAACAAAAAACGGACGAACGTGCTGAAGTCGGTCCTAATGACTTGACTATACCCTCCAGTCAGAGTCTCGTCGAAAAGGAGGATATCTCAAATTACGAGATGGAGAGTGACGAACGACCCGAGCGGCACACTCCTATTTCGTTATCCCAGAAAAGCATTGAGTTTATTAAGGAGACATCACGTGACTGCATGATTACCTCAGTGAAACCCGGGAATGTGCAATACGTGGAGATTAAACTTGGTCCACTTCAAAACAAGTCCCGTGAAGTTACCTTGAGACCAGATTACGTGATGCCATGTGAAACCCCTTCTGAAACCCCTTCTGAAACTCCTTCTGAAACCCCTTCTGATATGAAACAAGATGAAAACAAAACAAAAACAACTGATCCAGTTAGTAATATCTTCTTCCCTAAACCACCCAAAAGGATATCATATTTACAATCTCTAAATCCTGAACAACCTAAAAGGCTTTCATTACAATCTCTAAATACTGAACAACCTAAAAGGATATCATTACAATCTCTTAATCCTGAACAACCTAAAAGGATATCATTACAATCTCTAAATACTGAACAACCTAAAAGGCTATCAGTACAATCTCTAAACCCTCCCCAACCGGATAAAAGCAAAGAGCCAGAGAAAAAGAGAGTTAGTTTGAAACCTGCAGGACCTGCAGTGACTGGATTTAAGATACCAGCCTGTTTTAAGATGGATGCACAGCCTAGCAGCTCACGTATTACCGTGGTTAGCGACTCTGACGATAGTGAGCCGAACAAGGAATCTGAGAGCGAAGGTGAGATGCTTTTGATGATTTTATCTCTAAATATATGTGTTAGTATTTAAGGAACAATTATAATCAGCGTCGCTCTCTCTTCTTATCTCTACATCTCCAAGTATGTATATAAACATTAATTAAATGCGCTGAATAAATTAATTAAATATTGATTGAAGAGAGACTAGCAAAATATTTCAAGATGACCCTGACCCGGAAGTGGACGAAGAGTCGGAGGAGTACAAGCAGAAAGTAGCACAAGTGGAGAAACTGAGCCGGAAACTAGTCCGGTTAGCCAGACGGATCAAGGCTGTCCAGGAGGCTGATATTGATTGTGAAGAGATGGACAAGTGGGGTAATCTATACCTACAGGTTTGCATGTTATGATTGTTTAATACGTGATGTTATGTCATAACACGTGGATTGACCGTTGGACCGATCACAATTCACATACTGAAAATTAGCAAATTTCGCACTATATTATATGGCATGTTAAAAATTGATAGTGTTTGAACCAAGGTGCAGTGCTGAAACCAGAATGCTTTCACTTTCTTCACCCCCAAAATAGTTCAACTGAGCCTATATTATTTAATTTAAATAACCGGCAACGTTTTCAGGAGGCAAAGTTGAAGAAGAAACATAGGAAGGTTTTACAAAAGTTAGAAGAGGTTCAAGGTGACCTAAACTGTCATTACTACTTCAACGTGAAAGTTAACTGTGGCATTCCAGTCTTATCCCAGTATATTGAAGAAAGACTCAACGCACGACAGGTTTCCTAACCCATTAAACCCGTTTAATCTGGCTGGAAATTAAATATTGTAAAATGAAATCCTGCTTATTTACCACTAATAGCATAAATCCTAAACCTAATTATATTTTCAGAAATTTCCAGATATTCAGGATGTCAGACGTCTGATCGAGCGGGGTTTAAAAGAGTGCAAAATTTCAATGAAGGAGAAAAAAGTGAAAACATTGGCCAAGCAAGTGTTCCTAGACGCTGGATCTCAGATACAGTCACACAGAAAAACGGAACTGAAGTAATATTTGTTCACGTTTATACCGAAAATTTAAGAAAAATTTAATCTCTCTGTCTTAGATTGTTCATACTCTATTATTGTCGTAATTAAGTTATTCGAAGTAAATTCTCCGTGAGCCAGAAAGACAAAAACAAATAAGATATTATAGAATTGAAAAATAGTGCGAGATCGACGTACATTTTCTTCGGAAAACCCAGCTTAGACGACCGTCGGGACGATTATACGATAATATAATATACTAAGATATATAATACTAAGTACATATCACTCCTCTCAACAAGTGTTGATAGTAAGGGCAAGAATTCCAATTAATAACACATATATTATGTGAATAAATTCTTAACGTAGGTTTCTCTTCAGGAATATGTTGTCAATCAAACAACCCAAAAAGTTATCAGACTGAAACTGACGGGGAGAAACTTTTTAGAGCAATTTTTCTCAAGGCACCCATTCGCCCCAACCTTAAAAGAATACTGAGCTGAAGTAATATTTGTTCACGTTTACACCTGACATTCGAACTTTTATTTATTTTCTTATTGTTTTAGATAATACCTGGCCTAGCATCGTGGCAAAATAAGCCATTTAAGGTCAACTTTCTTGCGAAAGACGAAAACACATGTATAAACTTGACAAATGTTGCGTAAATTTTAGAAAGATCACGCTTTGATGACCGGGACAATAAAAGTATAATATGATAATAAAAATCGCTCCCCTTAACAGGTGTTGAGTGCGATTCTTTAGCTTATGTAACCCTTACCCTTAGCAATTATCGAGTGAGAGATTTTAATTATTGTACGAATTGCACAATACTGACGATAGTGGAGTAATATTAACAAAATATGCAGCACATCAGTCTCAGAATTACAATTATGTCCCCCTTATGTGTACTTGTTGAAATAATCACTGGGCTACTAACTGCAGGCGTAGATACTTATAAAGTAATATAATATTAATATGCTCCAAAGTCCAAACTGCTCCTTTTAATAGCTAGTTAAACAATTAACATCGCCTACCCATCATTAGTCAAGATTCACGTCCTATAACTCCACATTTACTCAGGTTGGACGGTGGGTTTCATCTGATGGACCAGGTGGACATTACTAAAGACCCCGCTAAAGAAGATCCTATGCTGCGGAAACAACTGAAGAGGAATAAAACTGATGCCCGACGAAAACTCCAGAACATTCAATCCACGTAAGAGTGCTGATAATGGACTCTTAATTAATATTTTTTTAAAGGTTTTTTTTTATAAACCGTAAAAATTCGTCAACTTTTGAGGCTTGATTTTTATAAGTCTGATGAGTGATGATATCGCAGAATATTTAATTTGAAACACGCGATTTTAGGTTTGATGCCAAACAGCTGGAACGAGAATTGCTTGACAACGATATATTCGATGACGAAGCAGGCAGTGATGACGAAAATAAGGACAAAGATAAACTTGACGGGGAAAACAAAGACCAAGACAAGAACAAAGATAAAAAAGACGGAGCTATCCAGCAATTAAATAAACAAGCTGAAGATAAAAGTGATAGTGAAAGTGAAAATAGTGAAGAGGAGAAAAGTGAAAGCGAAAGTGAAGAATCCGAAAAAGATGATGATGATGACGATGAAAATGACAACGATATTGACAACGACGATGATGATTGACTTAAAATGAGCTGCTAGCAGCGGTATATTCTTAATTTGGTTTTACTTGTTCGAAAGCCGATATTTGTACTATATCAAGTATAGATTATCTGCATAGTTGATCTGAAAAAAAAACTCTTGTAAAACTCCCGCTGTAATTATACACTGATGGTATTTTTTTAAATTGTTTTAAAAGAATAAAAGATCCAAAGTTGATGACAGACGTTTTTCAAGCCATGCACCGGTTGCATGGAACTCTCTTCCGCTGATGTTGAGAAGTATTACTGATACCAACTGTTTCAAGCGAATGTTAAAGAATCATTTATATAATCAGTTCTGATGTTTTTTCTTTCCATTGTCTTCACTTTGCAAGACACGTTGGCTTCTATTTTTTACCGCACTCCATTTTATGTCTTGATGTCTAACTTTCTAGGATCTGTCTCTTTCTTGACTGATTATGTCACTGTACCTTTATTTTACCTACATGTATTGTATGGTTTCTGCTTCTATTTAGTTTAGTGTGGTTTACAATAAAAGATGTTTTAATTTTGTCTTTACCTTATGACGAGTTATACTTTAGTTCACTTTTACACATTTGCTCACATCACTCACAGTCAGCCGCTCTGACATGGTTAACCACCTTCCTTGTGTTGTTGGTTAATCATATGAGCGGGATATAAATACCTCATTTCATTTCATTTCATACAACCTTCTATTGGCTACCATAGAACTTTTCTATAAATTAAATTTTCAGTGGCGTAATAAAAACATGACAGCACTTTCTGTGTTATCAACCCAACATCGTTTTTAAAACGTGGAAAATCTTTTGATGATTAATCGATCTCTCCGGAGTATGTAGAGAGAGTGTTTTGTTTGGACAGTTTTTTTTTGCTTTGGGTCGTGTCTTTGTTTTGTATTGACCGTTCGATATCAAATTTGTATATCGTCCATCATTCAGAGAGTGTACTAGATAATTTGTTATATCTTATATTATTATATATTATTATTATATTTGTTATATCTAACTTAATTAATATCGACTTGATTTGTGTAATGTGCTTGTATTAAACAAAGAAAGTCGATATTAATTAAGCATATAATACAAAAGTTAAGCTCATGATTATATTAAGTAATCACAATTAAGTATTAGTTTAGTATACGCAAATAATAATTTGTCATCGTTGTTTACCGCTTTACGGTTCCGCCGGTATAAATGTAGCGATATGATATATCAGAAAGTTATTGTGCTGGACTATTATTATATAGACCAGTACACATTTTGAATGAACTGTTTTATTATACTTCATCAAATAAATCGAATTAGCTAAAATCTATAACAAAAACTTTTTTGTTTTATTTAGATTCTTATTACCACATATATAATATATATTTAGTTTGTGTTTACCTACAAAGCTACAAAGGTATCTTATATAATTGATATTTGGTTTGCTTTTCAAATAACGGGACCGATCTTTAAAATAAATTTTAACGAAACTATTCTTTTTTTAGCATGCGAGAAAGAACTCTACTCTATCAAGGAGCTACATCACAACATTACCTTAACATCTCATCTGTGGCAGAGCAATTAATTAATCAATTAAATAATTGATTACAACCGAGTAATTACTTATAACTGCAAACTAACTTACTCAAAGTTTGGTGTTATTAGAACTTCGGAGGTGTTGCTGAAGATATGGGTTTGCTAAAGGAGTTGAGATCGCTCTCCGGTGACCCTCAATCTCGGAGATGTATTTATGCCATATCTGGAACATTCTTAGGTCAGTTGAACCTGAATTTTTGAAAATGATATTTTACTTGGATTAAGGAACTAAATCCGACTTATTTTAGTTGCAGTCAAAGAGCAGTAAAATGATTTTTCGGTGGCCATTCATAATGCTAAGTTAAGTCAATGTTATATAATTATTCAGTATTCACCTATATAATAGAAAATATTTGCTTATTTTATTACATTTCTAATAACTCTAATTCTCCAGGTATACTATTCATGTTTTACTGGGTTTACTCTACAAACAGTCTAGCTTTGCGGGCCCTCACCTTTCTCACCCTATTTGACTTTGCTAATCTCGTATCCGCTCTCATCTTCAGGTAATTACTTTCTTTAATCCTATCGGCTGCAGGTAGAGTCCAATACTGGATATTTTTGATAGCTGTAATACAAATTTTTGAAAATTGATCGAAACATCAGAGGGTTGGGGCTAGGAAAGAAATTGAAACAAATTAGCGGGTTGAAGCTCAACCTGCAACATTATGTGAGGAGAATATTGAATTATTTATTGTTCAGATGGTCAGAGAAACAGGCTCCCTCCCTGACCTTCACATACGGTTACTCCAGAGTAGAGGTTCTGGCTGTGTTCTCCGCTACTCTACTCACCCAGTTCATTTCCTTCTTTATCATAAAGGAAGCTGTGCATCATCTCCTCGAGGGACTGGACTTCAGACCTGATTCCATGCTCCCGGCTACTGTGTTTGGTTTGTGAGATTTTATGCGCTGTTTTTGAGTCAAAGTTGGAAGTTATATTTATTAATGAAATAAGCACTAAACACTAAGCAAGTGTTTGAACAGATTTCAGCAAACTACGCTTTACTTAAATGGTCGCATTTTACCAATCATCACGTGTCAAAGCAAATAATATGTCCTGCCTCCCCCTACTAATCAATATACTCAATACCAGGTCTTGGACTACATTTCGGAGCTACTTTTCTGGTGAAGAACCCAGCTTACGAGCACCTAGCTCGCTCCTCTCCCAGCAACTGGGTACAGGACTCAGTCAACGATTTAGGTAACTAAACTCGGAACTTCTTGCAATTCAATCTTTTTTATTTTACGACGGAATCCGCCTTCGTGACAAGATAAAATGAATGAAGTATGGATATTGATTTAAGTTAAGTATTTTTTATGGAAAAAAACACTCGATGGTATCATTTCACCTCTCACTATTTAGAACTGGTATTTTATTAACTCCAAATGTCACGTGACTACTGATTTGCCACTTTAAGCTTGTTTTCCGATTAGGTAGCAGCTTGTTCGGGTATGTGCCTCTTCTGGCAGGATTGTTTCTGCCTGGTAAACCTCTCAACCCGTTAGCTCTTGTAACATGTAAGTTTTGTTTTGTTTTTATTTTTATTTACCGGCAAATGATCTATGATATTCATGATAGAAATGGACGCTCTAACTTTTTAACTCTCCTCCCGTTTCAGGTTTATCCTCTCTGGGGGTTGCAGCTTCATACTACCTAGTTACTTCATATGATCTGCCAGGAGCAGATCCTCTTATAGCTATCCTTATCAGCTTTATTACCATCGCTACCTTACTGCCAATGACAGGTATCTGTCTGTCTGTCTGTCTGTCGGTCTGTCTGTCTGTCTGTCTGTCTGCCTGCCTGCCTGTCTGCCTGTCTGTCTGTCTGTCTGTCTGTCTGTCTGTCTGTCTGTCTGTCTGTCTGTCTGTCTGTCTGTCTGTCTGTCTGTCTGTTTTATATATATTATGTGTACGTTAGTCGATCTATTTTGTAGTTTGAATTCTCCTAGACCTCATTCTTAAATGAATATGATAATTGAACTATTCATTATCAGAATCTCAATTATCCCATTAATTCTCTAAATCTTATAGATATTATCTGTCAGTGTATACAAGCAAAGTGCTGCTCCAGACCACCCCCGGTCACATGATATCCTCTCTTGACAAGTGCTTGAGGGAGGCTGCAACCCTTGACGGAGTACTGGAGTTCAGGTTAGAATCTTCATTTGATAACGTCACAAAATGAGGTTAAAACCACGTTATAGCCATTTTGTGTGCTGATACATACATTAAAAAACTTTAAAAAACTAATCCATAACAAAAATTGGGCTTTGAACAAAATAATCGTTAAAGGGGTCAGCTTGATCAGCTTGACTCTTCGGCAACGATTTAAATTGTATTTTCAGAGATCTGGGTGACTTGGATTTGTATTTTACGTAGGTCCAGAATTTATTAGAGATTAGAATTTAGAGTGTTGTCTTAGTGAATACTGTTTTTGTATCACAAAAGTAAAGGGTATTTGGAAATAAAACAGTTAACAGACCATACCTGTCGATCCATTGGACAGTGTCTAAACCTTAAAAATAACGATGACTAGCGTAAAACAGGGGTTACAATGGTAAAAACAACTGAGAATTAGCAGAAATTTAGTCAAAGTGAGTAACGGGCAGTGGACCCATCATACGGTGTCTCTTAAATACGCGATAATCCAGCGTCTGGGGAGTAAGACTTTACATGTTTTGTTAATTAAATATGTCAAATTTAGATGAGCAATTGGTGGCGTCAAGGATATTTTAAGTGGTAGATTTTTTCGATATAAATTGTGACAGGGTAAAGTTGTCTATCGCGCACTTGAATTATTCAGAATATCTAGCCAATAAAACCCCATGACTACCCACGTGACTTGATTCCATGCCGGTTATTCATATTGGCCCTTAGGAGGCTGAGTACTATGCTCCATATTCATGGTAACCAAGTTTTGTGCGAGCATATTTTACTCGGGAGAATTATGTTGTGCGTTAACATGGTACTAGTGATTTGTTTAACAAAGAATGCTGGAGGACAAGTATTCAATTAAATTAAATTATCCCTCTCAACAAAAGGTCTTACAGAAGTCCTTTAATACACACGGAGCCTAGAGGAAATCTCCCCCCCCCCCCCCCCCCCCCCGTTTTAATCTTTCTGATATTGTCCAATATCCAGATAGATGGGAACATGGCGGTAGTATAGTATACCTATACCTTGGTTAATAGATATCTTGGTTAATAATAACAGTCGAATAAAAATTGTGTTATAAATAGAGATTGCACTAATCACCCCACCCATATCCCAGTTTTGAAACTTCCCAACCTCGTTCAGTCTCTACAAACTTTGATTTAACTTGAATCATAAATTTAATTTGAATACACGTTACACACTCTTTAACAACTACGTAATTTATTGACAGCTCATAATGATTTTCATTTGTCATACTTTATTTTTCTAACTTCAAATTACCGTACCTGGTATCCTTTTTCTGTAGAAATGTGAACCGGTGTCCCTGATAGTGAACAGTATCTGATCTACGTCTTTGCTCCAGCTAACACGCGAATAGGCACCGCTACACGTAGAGATCGACATCAGGATGTTGACCACTTCCACTTCGTTACACTGTACCACAACTCGGACACCAGAGGTCTTGGTTAGTGTGATCCTCCATATCTCGATAGTGGCAGATGGCAGGCTTGCTGAGGAGGTTTCATAATATGACCCGCCGCAGTAGTAGAGATAGTATCTTGGAGTGGATTGGGAAATAATTGAGATTCCTCCTGCCCATTGATCGTTAGAATAGAAGAGAATGTCGAGTTTCCTCCCTAGGTTGGTGTCTGATTTTATCTCTAGTGGTGTCTCCTCCAGGTCATAGTTTATGCTACCGCCAGTTCGTACTGCTTTCCAGCCTAGGTGTTCAAATTGTCAAAGGAAATGCTATTTGACCTGAAAGTCTCAAAAATCTTTCGTGCTGATTCATATTAATATATTAACGATTTAATATTAATTAGTTTAGAATGAAAAGGCATTCTGCATTATGCAATAGTACGAAACCAGCCTACCTGTTTGGTCAAAAGCGGAGATTCCAGTTATGAAGATAGTCGTGATTAAAAGCATCATGATATATTTCGTGCACTCAAAACGTGCTTTTCAAATATTCGAGAGATATCAAAGTGATCGCAATGGCGAACGGTTGAGTTTTAAAGTGATGATGGACAAGATAATTATCCAGTTCTCGACTAATAAATCCAAATTATAAAACATAAAATCATTTAGCATATCACTAACAAAGAATTAGTCAGTCTCACAGCCTTATTTTTTACTAAAAGTGACCAGTAAATAATAGCTCTTCATTTTAGGTCAGAACTAGGCAAAGTTAGTCGTTGCTCCTTTTTTGCGCTGGATGGCGAAATAACTCCTAGATTATATCCAAAAAGGGATAATGGTCGATTAAATCGGCGAGGCACCGAAGCAAAACCAAAATTTTAGTGCGCCCCTGAAAATATTGATGCTGACGACAGAGGTCACTAGTGTCTAGCCCTTCCATTTAGCGTTTCAGAAGTTTTTAATATTATATTTTTCGCAGTTCTACAATTTGTAGTATAGTCCACTAGTACTTTATATTCCCATTTACTACAAACAGCAAATTCCTAATGATTTTTTTACGAATTGTCTAAATCTGATCTTGCCGATTCAGTCGAATAATACTTGTAGATACTAAATTACATGTCATTTGCTCGGTCATTCCATGCACACAAAAAATAAGGTTATTTTTCCCAAATTTTGTATAGATATCAAAATATATTAAATTGTTGTAGCGGTCATCATATGGACAAGCACGAAAAAAAACTCCGTATTATAACTCTTACGACAGAAGGGTATAGGTAGCTGAATTTAAGAAAATTTGAAGAAATTGGACCGTTTCCTGTGTCTTTTTACCTACAAGAATATCCCCAAACTAAAGAAATTACAATCATGAATGTGTTGTTCGTCTATCATTTATTTGGTGACATAAACATACAAATATTTTGATTTATTTCACATATCTAAGCTAGAAGATGTGAACATCACTGCTTTTTACAGGAACGAGCACTTCTGGACGTTAACTTGGGGTGTTTTAGCGGGAACCCTCGACGTAAGGGTCAGACGAGATGCCAACGAGCAGACTGTTCTAGCTGAGGTAAGATATTTAATGGAGCAAACTGTTCTAGCTGAGGTAAGATATTTAATGGAGCAAACTGTTCTAGCTGAGGTAAGATATTTAGAGCATACTGTTCTAGCTGAGGTAAAATATTCAATGGAGCAAACTGTTCTAGCTGAGGTAAGATATTTAATAGAGCAGACTGTTCTAGCTGAGGTAAGATATTTAATGGAGCAAACTGTTCTAGCTGAGTTAAGATATTTAATGGAGCAGACTGTTCTAGCTGAGGTAAGATATTTAATGGAGCAAACTGTTCTAGCTGAGGTAAGATATTTAATGGAGCAGACTGTTCTAGCTGAGGTAAGATATTTAATGGAATGTTGCGGTGGTAATAGAGCAAACTGTTCTAGCTGAGGTAAGATATTCAATGGAGCAGACTGTTCTAGCTGAGGTAAGATATTCAATGGAGCAAACTGTTCTAGCGGGGGGGGGGGGGGGCCAATGGCATAAATGGAGAAAATGGAGAATTACTCATAGGTTTTTCCATTTTCTCCATAGAAATAGTCTCCATTTTATGCCATTTTATGCCATTTTATGCCATTGAAAACCTGAAAAATCTAGAATTTCGAGAAAAATTATTTTAAAAAAAGATATTTTCGGCCAAAAATGAACAGGTTATCATGAAACATGGAGAAAAGTGGTTTTCAGAAAAACTTTGAAAAATGTTAACTTAGAAAATGTTCGGTCCGAGTCATTTTCGATACGTACCTCCCGTATCGAGAGCTCCCGATTCCGAGCTCGTGTTTCAAAGGGGAGGCCTGCCTTCCGAGATCGCATTACCTCGAGTCCAAAATTGTGTATCGAGGGGAAGGTGTGAACTTCGAAAAACCGAAAAAATATTTTCGGCAAATAATGAACAGGGTAGCATGAAACGTGGAGAAAAGCGGTTTTCAGAAAAAATTTGAAAAATTTTGACCGAAAAAATATTTTCGGCTTATAATGAACAAGGTAGCATGAAACGTGGAGAAAAGTGTTTTTCGGAAAAACTTTGAAAAATTTTGACTTAAAAATTAACCCTCCTATTATGAGCTTTCATAAGCTTGTTACGCCCCTAGTAAGCGTCAATAAACATGTTAGGATGTCCAATTTAGGTGTTAAATGAAATTTCGAAGACAAAATTCATGGCATAAAATGGAGAAAATGGAGAATTACTCATGGGTTTTTCCATTTTCTCCATAGAAAAAGTCTCCATTTTATGCCATTTTATGCCATTGGCCCCCCCCCCCCCCCCCCCGTTCTAGCTGAGGTAAGATATTTAATGGAGCAGACTGTTCTAGCTGAGGTAAGATATTTAGAGCATACTGTTCTAGCTGAGGTAAAATATTCAATGGAGCAAACTGTTCTAGCTGAGGTAAGATATTTAATGTTGCAAACTGTTCAAGCTGAGGTAAGATATTTAATGGAGCAGACTGTTCTAGCTGAGGTGAGATATTTAATGGAGCAAACTGTTCTAGCTGAGGTAAGATATTTAATGGAGCAAACTGTTCTAGCTGAGGTAAGATATTCAATGGAGCAAACTGTTCTAGCTGAGGTAAGATATTTAATGGAGCAGACTGTTCTAGCTGAGGTAAGATATTTAATGGAGCAAACTGTTCTAGCTGAGGTAAGATATTTAGAGCATACTGTTCTAGCTGAGGTAAAATATTTAATGGAGCAAACTGTTCTAGCTGAGGTAAGATATTTAATGGAGCAGACTGTTCTAGCTGAGGTGAGATATTTAATGGAGCAGACTGTTCTAGCTGAGGTACGATATTTAATGGAGCAGACTGTTCTAGCTGAGGTACGATATTTAATGGAGCAAACTGTTCTAGCTGAGGTAAGATATTTAATGGAGCAGACTGTTCTAGCTGAGGTACGATATTTAATGGAGCAAACTGTTCTAGCTGAGGTGAGATATTTAATGGAGCAAACTGTTCTAGCTGAGGTAAGATATTTAATGGAGCAGACTGTTCTAGCTGAGGTACGATATTTAATGGAGCAAACTGTTCTAGCTGAGGTAAGATATTTAATGGAGCAGACTGTTCTAGCTGAGGTACGATATTTAATGGAGCAAACTGTTCTAGCTGAGGTGAGATATTTAATGGAGCAAACTGTTCTAGCTGAGGTAAGATATTTAATGGAGCAAACTGTTCTAGCTGAGGTACGATATTTAATGGAGCAAACTGTTCTAGCTGAGGTGAGATATTTAATGGAGCAGACTGTTCTAGCTGAGGTACGATATTTAATGGAGCATACTGTTCTAGCTGAGGTAAGATATTTAATGGAGCAAACTGTTCTAGCTGAGGTGAGATATTTAATGGAGCAAACTGTTCTAGCTGAGGTAAGATATTCAATGGAGCAAACTGTTCTAGCTGAGGTAAGATATTTAATGGAGCAGACTGTTCTAGCTGAGGTAAGATATTTAATGGAGCAGACTGTTCTAGCTGAGGTACGATATTTAATGGAGCAAACTGTTCTAGCTGAGGTAAGATATTTAATGGAGCAGACTGTTCTAGCTGAGGTACGATATTTAATGGAGCAGACTGTTCTAGCTGAGGTAAGATATTCAATGGAGCAGACTGTTCTAGCTGAGGTAAGATATTCAATGGAGCAAACTGTTCTAGCGGGGGGGGGGGGCCAATGGCATAAATGGAGAAAATGGAGAATTACTCATAGGTTTTTCCATTTTCTCCATAGAAATAGTCTCCATTTTATGCCATTTTATGCCATTTTATGCCATTGAAAACCTGAAAAATCTAGAATTTCGAGAAAAATTATTTAAAAAAAAGATATTTTCGGCCAAAAATGAACAGGGTATCATGAAACATGGAGAAAAGTGGTTTTCAGAAAAACTTTGAAAAATGTTAACTTAGAAAATGTTCGGTCCGAGTCATTTTCGATACGTACCTCCCGTATCGAGAGCTCCCGATTCCGAGCTCGTGTTTCAAAGGGGAGGTCTGCCTTCCGAGATCGCATTACCTCGAGTCCAAAATTGTGTATCGAGGGGAAGGTGTGAACTTCGAAAAACCGAACAAATATTTTCGGCAAATAATGAACAGGGTAGCATGAAACGTGGAGAAAAGCGGTTTTCAGAAAAAATTTGAAAAATTTTGACCGAAAAAATATTTTCGGCTTATAATGAACAAGGTAGCATGAAACGTGGAGAAAAGTGTTTTTCGGAAAAACTTTGAAAAATTTTGACTTAAAAAATTAACCCTCCTATTATGAGCTTTCATAAGCTTGTTACGCCCCTAGTAAGCGTCAATAAACATGTTAGGATGTCCAATTTAGGTGTTAAATGAAATTTCGAAGACAAAATTCATGGCATAAAATGGAGAAAATGGAGAATTACTCATGGGTTTTTTCCATTTTCTCCATAGAAAAAGTCTCCATTTTATGCCATTTTTATGCCATTGGCCCCCCCCCCCCCCCCCCCCCCCCCCCCGTTCTAGCTGAGGTAAGATATTTAATGGAGCAGACTGTTCTAGCTGAGGTAAGATATTTAGAGCATACTGTTCTAGCTGAGGTAAAATATTCAATGGAGCAAACTGTTCTAGCTGAGGTAAGATATTTAATGTTGCAAACTGTTCTAGCTGAGGTAAGATATTTAATGGAGCAGACTGTTCTAGCTGAGGTGAGATATTTAATGGAGCAAACTGTTCTAGCTGAGGTAAGATATTTAATGGAGCAAACTGTTCTAGCTGAGGTAAGATATTCAATGGAGCAAACTGTTCTAGCTGAGGTAAGATATTTAATGGAGCAGACTGTTCTAGCTGAGGTAAGATATTTAATGGAGCAAACTGTTCTAGCTGAGGTAAGATATTTAGAGCATACTGTTCTAGCTGAGGTAAAATATTTAATGGAGCAAACTGTTCTAGCTGAGGTAAGATATTTAATGGAGCAGACTGTTCTAGCTGAGGTGAGATATTTAATGGAGCAGACTGTTCTAGCTGAGGTACGATATTTAATGGAGCAGACTGTTCTAGCTGAGGTACGATATTTAATGGAGCAAACTGTTCTAGCTGAGGTAAGATATTTAATGGAGCAGACTGTTCTAGCTGAGGTACGATATTTAATGGAGCAAACTGTTCTAGCTGAGGTGAGATATTTAATGGAGCAAACTGTTCTAGCTGAGGTAAGATATTTAATGGAGCAGACTGTTCTAGCTGAGGTACGATATTTAATGGAGCAAACTGTTCTAGCTGAGGTAAGATATTTAATGGAGCAGACTGTTCTAGCTGAGGTACGATATTTAATGGAGCAAACTGTTCTAGCTGAGGTGAGATATTTAATGGAGCAAACTGTTCTAGCTGAGGTAAGATATTTAATGGAGCAAACTGTTCTAGCTGAGGTACGATATTTAATGGAGCAAACTGTTCTAGCTGAGGTGAGATATTTAATGGAGCAGACTGTTCTAGCTGAGGTACGATATTTAATGGAGCATACTGTTCTAGCTGAGGTAAGATATTTAATGGAGCAAACTGTTCTAGCTGAGGTGAGATATTTAATGGAGCAAACTGTTCTAGCTGAGGTAAGATATTCAATGGAGCAAACTGTTCTAGCTGAGGTAAGATATTTAATGGAGCAGACTGTTCTAGCTGAGGTAAGATATTTAATGGAGCAGACTGTTCTAGCTGAGGTACGATATTTAATGGAGCAAACTGTTCTAGCTGAGGTAAGATATTTAATGGAGCAGACTGTTCTAGCTGAGGTACGATATTTAATGGAGCAGACTGTTCTAGCTGAGGTACGATATTTAATGGAGCAAACTGTTCTAGCTGAGGTAAGATATTTAATGGAGCAGACTGTTCTAGCTGAGGTACGATATTTAATGGAGCAGACTGTTCTAGCTGAGGTAAGATATTTAATGGAGCAAACTGTTCTAGCTGAGGTAAGATATTTAATGGAGCAGACTGTTCTAGCTGAGGTAAGATATTTAATGGAGCAAACTGTTCTAGCTGAGGTAATATATTTAATGGAGCAGACTGTTCTAGCTGAGGTAAGATATTTAATGGAATGTTGCGGTGGTAATAGAGCAAACTGTTCTAGCTGAGGTAAGATATTCAATGGAGCAGACTGTTCTAGCTGAGGTAAGATATTCAATGGAGCAAACTGTTCTAGCGGGGGGGGGGGGGGGCCAATGGCATAAATGGAGAAAATGGAGAATTACTCATAGGTTTTTCCATTTTCTCCATAGAAATAGTCTCCATTTTATGCCATTTTATGCCATTTTATGCCATTGAAAACCTGAAAAATCTAGAATTTCGAGAAAAATTATTTTAAAAAAAGATATTTTCGGCCAAAAATGAACAGGGTATCATGAAACATGGAGAAAAGTGGTTTTCAGAAAAACTTTGAAAAATGTTAACTTAGAAAATGTTCGGTCCGAGTCATTTTCGATACGTACCTCCCGTATCGAGAGCTCCCGATTCCGAGCTCGTGTTTCAAAGGGGAGGTCTGCCTTCCGAGATCGCATTACCTCGAGTCCAAAATTGTGTATCGAGGGGAAGTTGTGAACTTCGAAAAACCGAACAAATATTTTCGGCAAATAATGAACAGGGTAGCATGAAACGTGGAGAAAAGTGTTTTTCGGAAAAACTTTGAAAAATTTTGACTTAAAAAATTAACCCTCCTATTATGAGCTTTCATAAGCTTGTTACGCCCCTAGTAAGGCGTCAATAAACATGTTAGGATGTCCAATTTAGGTGTTAAATGAAATTTCGAAGACAAAATTCATGGCATAAAATGGAGAAAATGGAGAATTACTCATGGGTTTTTCCATTTTCTCCATAGAAAAAGTCTCCATTTTATGCCATTTTATGCCATTGGCCCCCCCCCCCCCCCCCCCCCCCCCCGTTCTAGCTGAGGTAAGATATTTAATGGAGCAGACTGTTCTAGCTGAGGTAAGATATTTAGAGCATACTGTTCTAGCTGAGGTAAAATATTCAATGGAGCAAACTGTTCTAGCTGAGGTAAGATATTTAATGTTGCAAACTGTTCTAGCTGAGGTAAGATATTTAATGGAGCAGACTGTTCTAGCTGAGGTGAGATATTTAATGGAGCAAACTGTTCTAGCTGAGGTAAGATATTTAATGGAGCAAACTGTTCTAGCTGAGGTAAGATATTCAATGGAGCAAACTGTTCTAGCTGAGGTAAGATATTTAATGGAGCAGACTGTTCTAGCTGAGGTAAGATATTTAATGGAGCAAACTGTTCTAGCTGAGGTAAGATATTTAGAGCATACTGTTCTAGCTGAGGTAAATATTTAATGGAGCAAACTGTTCTAGCTGAGGTAAGATATTTAATGGAGCAGACTGTTCTAGCTGAGGTGAGATATTTAATGGAGCAAACTGTTCTAGCTGAGGTACGATATTTAATGGAGCAGACTGTTCTAGCTGAGGTACGATATTTAATGGAGCAGACTGTTCTAGCTGAGGTACGATATTTAATGGAGCAAACTGTTCTAGCTGAGGTAAGATATTTAATGGAGCAGACTGTTCTAGCTGAGGTACGATATTTAATGGAGCAGACTGTTCTAGCTGAGGTACGATATTTAATGGAGCAGACTGTTCTAGCTGAGGTACGATATTTAATGGAGCAGACTGTTCTAGCTGAGGTACGATATTTAATGGAGCAGACTGTTCTAGCTGAGGTACGATATTTAATGGAGCAGACTGTTCTAGCTGAGGTACGATATTTAATGGAGCAAACTGTTCTAGCTGAGGTAAGATATTTAATGGAGCAGACTGTTCTAGCTGAGGTACGATATTTAATGGAGCAAACTGTTCTAGCTGAGGTGAGATATTTAATGGAGCAAACTGTTCTAGCTGAGGTAAGATATTTAATGGAGCAGACTGTTCTAGCTGAGGTACGATATTTAATGGAGCAAACTGTTCTAGCTGAGGTAAGATATTTAATGGAGCAGACTGTTCTAGCTGAGGTACGATATTTAATGGAGCAAACTGTTCTAGCTGAGGTGAGATATTTAATGGAGCAAACTGTTCTAGCTGAGGTAAGATATTTAATGGAGCAAACTGTTCTAGCTGAGGTACGATATTTAATGGAGCATACTGTTCTAGCTGAGGTAAGATATTTAATGGAGCAAACTGTTCTAGCTGAGGTAAGATATTTAATGGAGCAAACTGTTCTAGCTGAGGTGAGATATTTAATGGAGCAGACTGTTCTAGCTGAGGTACGATATTTAATGGAGCATACTGTTCTAGCTGAGGTAAGATATTTAATGGAGCAAACTGTTCTAGCTGAGGTGAGATATTTAATGGAGCAAACTGTTCTAGCTGAGGTAAGATATTCAATGGAGCAAACTGTTCTAGCTGAGGTAAGATATTTAATGGAGCAGACTGTTCTAGCTGAGGTAAGATATTTAATGGAGCAGACTGTTCTAGCTGAGGTACGATATTTAATGGAGCAAACTGTTCTAGCTGAGGTAAGATATTTAATGGAGCAGACTGTTCTAGCTGAGGTACGATATTTAATGGAGCAGACTGTTCTAGCTGAGGTACGATATTTAATGGAGCAAACTGTTCTAGCTGAGGTAAGATATTTAATGGAGCAGACTGTTCTAGCTGAGGTACGATATTTAATGGAGCAAACTGTTCTAGCTGAGGTGAGATATTTAATGGAGCAAACTGTTCTAGCTGAGGTAAGATATTTAATGGAGCAAACTGTTCTAGCTGAGGTACGATATTTAATGGAGCAAACTGTTCTAGCTGAGGTGAGATATTTAATGGAGCAGACTGTTCTAGCTGAGGTACGATATTTAATGGAGCATACTGTTCTAGCTGAGGTAAGATATTTAATAGAGCAAACTGTTCTAGCTGAGGTGAGATATTTAATGGAGCAAACTGTTCTAGCTGAGGTAAGATATTCAATGGAGCAAACTGTTCTAGCTGAGGTAAGATATTTAATGGAGCAGACTGTTCTAGCTGAGGTAAGATATTTAATGGAGCAAACTGTTCTAGCTGAGGTAAGATATTTAGAGCATACTGTTCTAGCTGAGGTAAAATATTTAATGGAGCAGACTGTTCTAGCTGAGGTGAGATATTTAATGGAGCAAACTGTTCTAGCTGAGGTAAGATATTTAGAGCATACTGTTCTAGCTGAGGTAAAATATTTAATGGAGCAGACTGTTCTAGCTGAGGTGAGATATTTAATGGAGCAAACTGTTCTAGCTGAGGTAAGATATTTAATGGAGCAAACTGTTCTAGCTGAGGTACGATATTTAATGGAGCAAACTGTTCTAGCTGAGGTGAGATATTTAGAGCATACTGTTCTAGCTGATGTAAGATATTTAATGGAGCAAACTGTTCTAGCTGAGGTAAGATATTCAATGGAGCAAACTGTTCTAGCTGAGGTAAGATATTTAATGGAGCAAACTGTTCTAGCTGAGGTACGATATTTAATGGAGCAAACTGTTCTAGCTGAGGTAAGATATTTAATGGAGCAAACTGTTCTAGCTGAGGTAAGATATTTAATGGAGCAAACTGTTCTAGCTGAGGTACGATATTTAATGGAGCAAACTGTTCTAGCTGAGGTAAGATATTTAATGGAGCAAACTGTTCTAGCTGAGGTGAGATATTTAATGGAGCAAACTGTTCTAGCTGAGGTAAGATATTCAATGGAGCAAACTGTTCTAGCTGAGGTAAGATATTTAATGGAGCAGACTGTTCTAGCTGAGGTAAGATATTTAATGGAGCAAACTGTTCTAGCTGAGGTAAGATATTTAGAGCATACTGTTCTAGCTGAGGTAAAATATTTAATGGAGCAAACTGTTCTAGCTGAGGTGAGATATTTAATGGAGCAGACTGTTCTAGCTGAGGTACGATATTTAATGGAGCATACTGTTCTAGCTGAGGTAAGATATTTAATAGAGCAAACTGTTCTAGCTGAGGTGAGATATTTAATGGAGCAAACTGTTCTAGCTGAGGTAAGATATTCAATGGAGCAAACTGTTCTAGCTGAGGTAAGATATTTAATGGAGCAGACTGTTCTAGCTGAGGTAAGATATTTAATGGAGCAAACTGTTCTAGCTGAGGTAAGATATTTAGAGCATACTGTTCTAGCTGAGGTAAAATATTTAATGGAGCAGACTGTTCTAGCTGAGGTGAGATATTTAATGGAGCAAACTGTTCTAGCTGAGGTAAGATATTTAGAGCATACTGTTCTAGCTGAGGTAAAATATTTAATGGAGCAGACTGTTCTAGCTGAGGTGAGATATTTAATGGAGCAAACTGTTCTAGCTGAGGTAAGATATTTAATGGAGCAAACTGTTCTAGCTGAGGTACGATATTTAATGGAGCAAACTGTTCTAGCTGAGGTGAGATATTTAGAGCATACTGTTCTAGCTGATGTAAGATATTTAATGGAGCAAACTGTTCTAGCTGAGGTAAGATATTCAATGGAGCAAACTGTTCTAGCTGAGGTAAGATATTTAATGGAGCAAACTGTTCTAGCTGAGGTACGATATTTAATGGAGCAAACTGTTCTAGCTGAGGTAAGATATTTAATGGAGCAAACTGTTCTAGCTGAGGTAAGATATTTAATGGAGCAAACTGTTCTAGCTGAGGTACGATATTTAATGGAGCAAACTGTTCTAGCTGAGGTAAGATATTTAATGGAGCAAACTGTTCTAGCTGAGGTGAGATATTTAATGGAGCAAACTGTTCTAGCTGAGGTAAGATATTCAATGGAGCAAACTGTTCTAGCTGAGGTAAGATATTTAATGGAGCAGACTGTTCTAGCTGAGGTAAGATATTTAATGGAGCAAACTGTTCTAGCTGAGGTAAGATATTTAGAGCATACTGTTCTAGCTGAGGTAAAATATTTAATGGAGCAGACTGTTCTAGCTGAGGTGAGATATTTAATGGAGCAAACTGTTCTAGCTGAGGTAAGATATTTAGAGCATACTGTTCTAGCTGAGGTAAAATATTTAATGGAGCAAACTGTTCTAGCTGAGGTGAGATATTTAATGGAGCAAACTGTTCTAGCTGAGGTAAGATATTTAATGGAGCAGACTGTTCTAGCTGAGGTGAGATATTTAATGGAGCAAACTGTTCTAGCTGAGGTGAGATATTTAGAGCATACTGTTCTAGCTGATGTAAGATATTTAATGGAGCATACTGTTCTAGCTGAGGTAAGATATTTAATGGAGCAAACTGTTCTAGCTGAGGTGAGATATTTAATGGAGCAAACTGTTCTAGCTGAGGTAAGATATTTAATGGAGCAAACTGTTCTAGCTGAGGTGAGATATTTAATGGAGCAGACTGTTCTAGCTGAGGTAAGATATTTAATGGAGCAAACTGTTCTAGCTGAGGTGAGATATTTAGAGCATACTGTTCTAGCTGATGTAAGATATTTAATGGAGCAAACTGTTCTAGCTGAGGTGAGATATTTAATGGAGCAGACTGTTCTAGCTGAGGTGAGATATTTAATGGAGCAAACTGTTCTAGCTGAGGTAAGATATTTAATGGAGCAGACTGTTCTAGCTGAGGTGAGATATTTAATGGAGCAAACTGTTCTAGCTGAGGTACGATATTTAATGGAGCATACTGTTCTAGCTGAGGTAAGATATTTAATGGAGCAAACTGTTCTAGCTGAGGTGAGATATTTAATGGAGCAAACTGTTCTAGCTGAGGTAAGATATTTAATGGAGCAAACTGTTCTAGCTGAGGTGAGATATTTAATGGAGCAGACTGTTCTAGCTGAGGTGAGATATTTAATGGAGCAAACTGTTCTAGCTGAGGTGAGATATTTAATGGAGCAGACTGTTCTAGCTGAGGTAAGATATTTAATGGAGCAAACTGTTCTAGCTGAGGTGAGATATTCAATGGAGCAAACTGTTCTAGCTGAGGTGAGATATTCAATGGAGCAAACTGTTCTAGCTGAGGTAAGATATTTAATGGAGCAGACTGTTCTAGCTGAGGTAAGATATTTAATGGAGCAGACTGTTCTAGCTGAGGTAAGATATTTAATGGAGCAGACTGTTCTAGCTGAGGTAAAATATTCAATGGAGCAAACTGTTCTAGCTGAGGTAAGATATTTAATGGAGCAGACTGTTCTAGCTGAGGTAAGATATTTAATGGAGCAGACTGTTCTAGCTGAGGTAAGATATTCAATGGAGCAGACTGTTCTAGCTGAGGTAAGATATCTATAGCAGACTGTTCTAGCTGAGGTAAGATATTTAATGGAATGTTGCGGTGGTAATAGAGCAAACTGTTCTATGTTCTAGCTGAGGTAAGATATTTAATGGAGCAGACTGTTCTAGCTGAGGTAAGATATTTAATGGAGCAGACTGTTCTAGCTGAGGTACGATATTTAATGGAGCAGACTGTTCTAGCTGAGGTAAGATATCTATAGCAGACTGTTCTAGCTGAGGTAAGATATTTAATGGAATGTTGCGGTGGTAATAGACATAATTTTAAGCTCATTCGTGTGACCTTTCAAAAAAATTCCGGAGAAAACTTCGAAGTATAATTGTTTTATCCACTTTTTCGACATGATAATTGACATCCTTAGTGGAAGTTGGAACATACTGAGAATACTACACTGACGTTGTACTATATTACAGGTAACACACAGGCTGTCTCAACACGTTACACTTCTCAACGTTCAAGTGATAAAAGAAGAGACCGCCGCCTTGTTCAACAACATAGCTCATACTCCCTTGATGACGTCATCACGACCAACTGTGACGTCAGCATCGGCTACCCATGGCTTCAGACCTGCTACTAAACTTAACGCTTCTGGCTTCAGAAATGAGAGGACGCTTTAGTTAGAAACCAATATGTGTTTATTTTAATTTAAAGTATGTGATTTTTTGGGAGAAACGTGACGAAGCATGATTTCTGTATCATTTGGGTATTTTAGATCAGAATAAGCGGATTTCTTAATCATCGCTTTATTAGAGAATGTTGATAGAATTAATAACTAAGATTATTATCCTGTCAACTGTGATGTAAGATTTTCTGTGAGAGTGTGAGCGCTGGTTCGCACTGAAATAATAACAAAGACAGTTTCAGTTAGTATAAATTTCTGGTCGCACAAATTTAAAAAACGTGACGGATGTTACTCGTCTAAATTTCTCCGAATTAGCGCGCGCCGCTTTCTTCTCGAAGTGTTGGCACGTGCTACGAAGTAGCGCGCGCCGGGCCAGACCATTACGCGCTCACTAAATCGCTCGCCCAAACTTTTTTCATTTAACTGTTAATACGTATTTTCGCATTGGATAAATTGCAAAATTGGTTTTGTCAGGAGTGCTGCGCTGGTTCTATATCCTCAGTAGTTTGCTTCAAGCTTAGTTAACGTCTAGCCTTAATAACACCTTATTCAGTTATTCTATACTTCATATTTGACTACACTATTTACTCGATTAAAAGTCTGTGATTCATGATCAAAGGTATAGCATGCTAATTTCGAGTGATTAAAACTTAAAGTTCATCGCCAATGGTCAATTTGTGCTTTCGTTAACAATTTCAGGTTTACTGCCGAGTTTTTGTTGGGTTGACCATTTTGTGGAAATCTACCGGATCAGGATGTCTCCATCCATTCGTGTCCCACTAAAGCTTCATCAAAAACAAGGTACATATACGTACACTTAGAAAACCTTCACCATTCAACTCTACTCCAGCTTCTATCAATCACGATTTTTCACTATCGCTGTTTCATACATCTTTCAGCAGTGCAACTTCATTATAAGCAGCTGTTTCTGGTTTCGATTGTTAATCATATTTTTGAGGTTTGAAGTGTCGTTTTTTCCATGAATTTGCTGGTATGTAAAATTAGGTGGCTTACGTAATAATATCGATTGACAGCAATATAAATAATGTAAATGTTAGTGAACACTCAAATTATTTGTTGTCATTCCTTATTTATGGTTGTTCTTGTCTCAGTGATTTTATGTAGTCGCAATTTATTTAAGCTGACTATCAAAACCTTCCCCGCAGCTTGTTTTAACATAATATCATTTGAAAGCATAATTGGACAGTGGTCTCCCAAAGAGAGTGCTCCTTAAAATACCCAAACTCAGATGCCTAACATCACTGCACCAGCAATATGAGTTATCATGTAGAAAGGAAACCAATCTCACTGCTCAATTCCCATTATATTAAAAGATTTTATATTTAGATCTTCTAAAATCTGGAGCACGTCATAGCACCAAAACTCAAGCTTCTTGACTACTCCTATAAAGATAGCCTCGCTCAAAGATAAAACATCCGATAACTCGCTACAATTACAAATAATATACTACAAACAATGTATATGGACACGTTCATTTGAGTTTGAGGATATTGGTAAACAAAAATGATAGCGTTTTCGACGATAGTGGCTTAATTTTGACATATATTAACCTAGCACGTTCAGAAGTTCTGAACATTATAGCCACGTAACCCATACTCCCATATGCACTGCTCAGATAGAAAATCTATTGTTGTTAGGCACTATAATGGTTCAAATGTCACATTTTGTGTGACTTAGTTAACTGCAGTTGTCTAACTATCATTCCTTGGTCTGAAATATAGTAGATTAGATCAATCTAACAATTATGATACAACATTGGTTAAAGGGCACGGATCAATGAAACAAGAAATTCAATGAAACAAGAAATTTAATTTTAGCACATTTTTACAGAATAAAAAGATGTAAAACAATTCATAATTGGTGTATGACTTTTTGTCCTTGACTGCTAGTTTGGTTTTGGAAGGACAGGTAACTAACGGGGCAAGGAATGCGCGTGCCTGGAAGCTTTTGCACACACCGAAACGCTAGTTCAGTTAAGTTTATAGAGACAAGGCTCAGATTAGGACTAGAAGAAAAATTGTAAGCAGACATTAGGGGTTCTGTTTATACTTTTATAGTTGTTATTATAGGTTACAGTCTTGTTGTGACAAAAAGTCTACACTAAAACATTCTTTAGTTTATATTGTGTAGTTCAAGGATATAAAATGCAGCTTCAAGCTTTCAAGGTGGATATTGGAGAGCTGGCGAAAGATTATGGCCTTTGTATCAATGGTTATAATAAGCTATAAGGACACGTTTTTTTTTAAGTGTGGTGAGTTGCTGATTTCACCTTTTTCAAAGTAGAGTGCACAAAATGAGGAAAAAGTCGCAATGCTTTTTAAAGTGCAACCATACATTTGTACATAGGATGAAGTGAAAATATTCAGCAGTTGTGATTTGAAAAAACGAAGTGCCAGGCTCAAGCAGAATATGACTTATGAGCAATTAAACTGAGTGCCAAAAATCAGCAAACCATTTTAACCTCCAATTGACTAATTCCATTGATTTCGCCATATTTTGCTCAAATATTGTTCACATAACACTAGTAGATTGGAGTGAGTAACTGTTTTCAGCATTTTAGTCATTATTAGCAATTCCAGTAAGTGACAGAATCCATCAAAAAGTCATTTTTATATCTGAATACGACTGCTCTATTGATGGTTCTTGTCAAAATATTAAAAAGATCAAGGCGTGACTGTGCTATTTTCTGGATAAGATAATGTTTGGTTGTGTCTTTAAACTTATTCTTACATGTCTATGTGCGAGCCATCAGCAAAAAGTCACACATGTATCAGCTTGAAATTTATCTTTTTTTAATTGATGAAATAAGTATCGAAATTTCAGTTCTCTTTTTCAGTCACCTTATTGACTTTTAGATTGAAGGTGCCATTAATCAGTTAAAAGAAGGCTTGAACTCTGTACTGCTTACACTCAATTATGTCCCGAGTGCCCAAATTCAGCATATCAGTCATATAGATAAATGATGTAAAAAGACAAAAATTGGCTATTTCTTGATCCATGGGTGCACTAGTGTTACTGTTAGTTTAAGCATTTATTTCGAACAGTAATGTGTTCATAAAGGGGTCAAAAACAGATTAAAATATTAGAGTGCCACTAATCAGCTGTAGTGACTGTTGCAACCAACGTGGGAATTACCAACTATTGTAAGTCAATATCAGCATTATCAATCACCTTAAAGCACCGAATTATTTATGGTGCAGATACGAATCTTAGTGTAGTTATATCCTGAAAATTGAAACAGCATATGTGTCCTGAAAATCAGTAAAAAGTGACTTATTTGACAGAAATAGTCATTCTTACTGCTAAATGGCACTCTTTTTAGTTCAGAATATTGTTTGAGGGAGCGGTGTGCCTTTTTTGTTTAATGTGGTACAATTTTGTTGCACTGTGTGCCATTATTCAGCTTAAAATGACTTCTTTTTCTAGGCATATACCAATGGTAAATCACATAAAATTTGTGCTTTGTAAGCAGTGTTGTGATAACCTGCTATAACTGACTTAAAACTGGCACAATGAACTTCAAACATCAATAGTATGTACCAAATTTCCATGATGAACATGATATTGTTGTCAGAAATCTACTTTATCGTGCCAATAATCAGCAAAAAGTCATTTCTATGAAGATTTTAAGCTAAAAATATTATTTATAAAGTGACTTTTTGCTGAATTAGAACACACAATATCGTTAGATTTTGTAAAGAATCATCTTGCTTATGCTGTCAGACATCAATTGTATAGTGCCAATATTCAGCAAAGAGTCATTTCTTTTGAATTTTTAATCGTAATGAATTTGACCTAAAAATGACTTTTTACTGAAAACTGACACACTCTTAATTTGATTTTCGAACAGAATGCTGTTGAGCAGACTTAATTTCGACAGTATGAATGAAAAACGTTCTAATTTGTTGCTGTCTAGCTACTGCAATGTAAAAAAACTCGATTGTAATTTTGTAAGAGAATTTTTACTGAATACAGGCACACAATAGGTTTTTCTTAGTTTACATTATTACAGACCAACTTTTCTTGAAAGTTGTTACAGTTCATTCACAAGCTGATCAAAAGTATGGGCCTTGTACAACCCCTTCAACCAAACTAGAAATTTTACCAAACAAATGACTTTTTGCTTATTTTGAGCACAGTTCAAGTATTCCTACCAAAATCCAAATATTCTTTGAATAATTCTGAGACATAATCTGAATTTTGAACAGAAAAGTCGCAAAATTCAGGTTTTTATGGTAGTTTCAAACATTATAGTCAAAAAATGCTGAAAACTGGCACGGCCTTGGTACTATATTATGACACATTAACTAACCGAAGGATTTTCCTTACAGGGGCAGTTAAGATTTAAGGCATTTCTGTGCTACACTTTTTAGTTACTAGTCATTTCACTTTCACTGTCAAAAGTGTCATGGCACTCAAAGTCATTTTCACCACACTTAAAAAAAAAGGTGTCCATAAATATCTTAAACCATACAGTGCTAATTAAGATTTCTTTAAACTTCATTCTCAAATTAGATTTTAAAAATTCAAAAGTAAATATACAATAATTTTATTAAAACTTTCTCACACCTCACACATACTTTACTCACAGGACAAGACTTGGAAAACAGTAGCCTAGGGTAATTTTAATTGAGATGTGTGTGACCAGCCAGTTATAATGTTTGGGAAATAAGATTTGCGCAGTCAAAATCTTTGACAGTCCAATCAAGCAGGGCGTGATTATGTTGATTCGTTAATAGCGCACGTTTTAGCTTACCTCGCAAGCACATTACATTAGTAGTAAAGTCAGTCATTCTGAATTTTGGGGTTAAATGTTAAAAATTTTGGTTGATCTAGTATTGTGATTGTCAGGTGGGTCTGCCTGACAGATTAGAAGGCAGGGTTTCCTCGAGGAACATGTGTAACCCTCATGTATTCTGGGTAAAATTATCTTTATCCCGGTTGTTGCGACAAGTAAAAATGCTCTTATTAGGGAAAGGAGATTACTCGACGTTTCAATGTAACTACATCGTATTCATGATCTCAAATTATTTGTTATATAGTAGTGTTGAAAGTATTAAAACTCATGTAAGGATATTGGAGCCCGGAATTTCATTATCTTATAGAGCTCGAGGTAACTGTGCCCTGTGGTATGTATAGAGATTTTGTATAGCTAGAATATTATTATGCTTAAATATCGGTTTGGTGTGCTCTTTTATGAAAACTTTTTGGTCAAGTTTCTGGTGTCCTATAGGCCTAGTACGTGCACAAGTCTTAAACTTATCAAGGTATGCCAGCCTGTCACCAAATAGTACTCTGAGACAGTACTTCTGAGCAGTAAATAATGAACTTATACGTTGTTTCGCTGCCCCACCCCATACAGATATACAGTAGGAAAGATGTGATTCGAACAGGGTATAATATAATTGTTGGTGTAGAAATTCTGGAAGGGAGCAGCGAAGTCTACATAAAGTGGATGTGGAATGATTTAGAGTTCGCTTAAGAGCTTTAATGTGATCTTCCCATGATAGGTTCTCGTCAATTATAACACCCAGAAATTTTGCGGATGAAACCTTTTTGATTGGAAAGTTGTCTATAGTTAATACAACTTCAGGGTGTGATAAAGTCTCTAACTTAGAACCTGCCATGGTGGGTTTGAAGTGTATGTAGCAGCACTTGGACATGTTTATATGTAACTTATTCGCTCTCATATAAGACTTTAATGATGACAAAAGCTCATTTACATCGAACGGTTACAAGGCAATATTTGGGTAACTTTGTCACACTCAGAATACCATACCTCTATTCTACTGTGAGGTGTCCTCAAAAACCTTTTAACTCATTAGTTGATGGTTGATCTACCAATCATAGCCCTAAAATATTTTGTTTCGAATAGTTAGCTAATACAGGCACTTGGTTATTGGGAAATGAGGTTAATTCTGTCACAATATATGGAATTTTAAATTTTTGGCGAATTATTTATATCTGATTTTGGTTTGAAAGGCGGGAAAACTTTATCATATGATGACAATGTAGTTGATGCAAGTTAAGATCAATTGATGTTTACATTGTCACAAAAAATGATACAAAATCGTAAATAGGTTAAAAACAATGATTATAAAATGAAATAGTCTCTTATAATAACTCTTATAATAACTGATGCGATGTGACAAAGTAAACATGTCTTGCCCCTATTTTGAAGATCTATATATTCTATGACTCTATTAGAATTCAACATTCTTCCAGAAAAAATCGGTAGAATATTGTCCAGAACATCAGAGCTCAAGTTTAACAATTTTAGGTTAAATTTGTCAAAGTCACTAAAAATGTGACAAAATTAACTTTTCCTGCCCCAACAATTTCAAGATAGTGTGTAAAAATTAGCATAGGCTGCTTTATTGCCTATATAAATCAATCCAAACTACGAAAAAGATCTGTTAATCTGATGACGATTACCTAAGTCTAATAATAACTGATGTGACAAAGTAAACATGTTTTGCCCTATTTTGAAGATCTATAACTCTATTAGAATTCAGCATTCTTTCAGAAACGATTGGTAGAATATTGTCTAGAACATCAGAGCTCAAGTTTAACAATTTTAGGTTAAATTTGTCAAAGTCACTAAAAATGTGACAAAATTAACTTTCCCTGCCCCAACAATATCAAGATAGTGTGTTAAAATTGACATATGATGCTTAATTGCCTATATTAATCGATCCAAACTACGAAAAAAAGATCTGTTAATCTGATGACGATTACCTAACTCTTATAATAACTGATGTGGCAAAGTAAACATGTCTTGCCAGTTGCCTCTATTTTGAAGATCTATAACTCTATTAGAATAGCAAGGAGCTAACAGAGTTATAATAATTTTTTGTGACGAAATAACCCTATTTTTGACCATGCTGCGGTAGTTTAATTGTGACACTGTTAACATATTACCACCCGATAATGATTTATGTGACTGGTGCGTGGTACTAGCAGTGTTGTTTGATCCATCTATCAATATTAGCTTGCTCACTGTACCCACGGGTTTTCTAATAGTACATAATATAAGGGGTTTAAGCTGGTATATCATTATTTGTTCAATTTCACACATGTTCAGATATCATCAAGATTATGCGACAAAGTAAACTTGTTTGTGCCTTCTGTGTTTTAATTCCTTACGGCTATTATGATATAATAACAATTCCTAGCACTTCCAGGCCATCAAATAAACCTACACTACTCAGCATTGCTTATCAGAGCCAGGGTGCCCTAAACATTCTTCTCATGTTTTCTTAAACCGTTTCAGTCACCGGCTACACCACCCAGTCTATGTACCTTCTCTGTTCTAGCCATACCAGGGTCCTAGCCATACCAGCGTTCCTTACTCTCAGTACTAGCACATAACTGGTAGTCCCATAACGAGCACAATCGCCCCTACTTAACAACACTCGTCGACGCTCCCTGTACTTGTATTTTGGACATTTACTTTACTATCAATTAATTGAGTATTAAATAACAATCAGATTAATCAATAACTAATTACCCACATTTCCAGGTCACCGTCAGTCCGAGTGTCCATTGTGATTGCCTGAACTTCAGGTCTTACCCAGAATTACCGTGCAAACATTTGGCGGTTATTCGTGAGTCGAACGTTGAATGGACCGATCTTCCGCTTTCATTCAGGTAAGAAACGGATCTTGCTCCATTTAAGTAATTATGAATAACCTATTTCAGCGTAAAACTAGTTGTTTGATCATTACATCCTCTTGTATCTGATAAGAACGCTATGCCTATTTTGATACGGATTCTATAACAAATAATTTCATTGACACTGTATCGCAGGCACAATCCTCACCTATGCACGGATCCTGGTGCTAGCTGTTCGACTCAAGAAGTTAGTCTTCCACTAACAGTACACGATAGTCTTCCACAAGACGAGAGCCCGAAGAAAACAGATAAAAACACTGAGGGAGACCTAAATACAACATTCGGAAAGCTTGCAGATCTTAGGAGCATGATCTATAAGTTCGTTTTTATTACGCTATAGTTTAGAATTTAGATATCTTGTATTAAGTTGAAAAGGTGTTATTCGAGTGTTATAAAAAATGTCGATGGTTAGGCTCCTAAATTGAAAGGACAGATAGGTAGATAGGGTAAAAGGTAGAAGTATTGGGTGACCTAGAATAACATCTGGAAATCCAAACTTTCAAGAAACCTTAAGGGGGGGGGGGGTTCACCCTCATTTTTTTGTGAAACTTGGTTTCGAGATGGCAGTTGACCAACAAACTAGGACCGGTGACCGAACTTTTGAGGGGGTCCCGGACCCCAACCGCCAAACGGTGCCCGCGGGGCAGCCACGCCCATATTTGGTCCAAATTAGGCCCAATCTAGCCAAATACCCTGAAAATGCCCAAAACCCAGATTTCAGGTGCTTTACTTGTAGCTAGTGGTCCCCTGAACTCGTATATGAATTTTCATCAAGATTGGACAAAAATGACTGAGTTATGAGCCAAAAACCATATGCCCATATTTGGGCATATGCACCAAATTTGGTCGATTTTGGCCCATAAATTGGTCAAATATCAATATTTTTGAATGAAACCAACTTTATATGGAAGATAAGCTTATACTACTATATAACACATTCTCTATGATTATCAGCTCAGTATCTACCTAACTGTGGATTCTGTGTTCAATTAATCGCAAAAAATGAACAAAATCACCCATATCTCAGTTCGCGATATTTGCGAAACTGATTTCGTTCAAAAAAATAGAACTCAATAGGGTTTCAATATTTTTACATGAAATTTTCAGAATCAACGTAGAATCGCATTTCAACCTTAAGTTTTAATATGGAATTTTGAGTTAGGCCTTTAAAAAAATTTGGCAGCCAAATTCTGAAAAATGCCCGGCAAATTTCAGAATTTGGCCGCCAAATTTTTTTAAAGGCCTAACTCAAAATTCCATATTAAAACTTCATTCATTCAAAAATATTGACATTTGACCAATTTATGGGCCAAAATCGACCAAATTTGGTGCATATGCCCAAATATGGGCATATGGTTTTTGGCTCATAACTCAGTCATTTTTTGTCCAATCTTGATGAAAATTCATATACGAGTTCAGGGGACCACTAGCTACAAGTAAAGCACCTGAAATCTGGGTTTTGGGCATTTTCAGGGTATTTGGCTAGATTGGGTCTAATTTGGACCAAATATGGGCGTGGCTGCCCCGCGGGCACCGTTTGGCGGTTGGGGTCCGGGACCCCCTCAAAAGTTCGGTCACCAGTCCTAGTTTGTTGGTCAACTGCCATCTCGAAACCAAGTTTCACAAAAAAATGAGGGTGAACCCCCCCCCCCCCCCCCCCCTTGAAATAATATTGTTCAAAGCGGCTTGCAAATCATTACTAGTGTGCGAATCACAAACCTGATGAACAATACCGTGACACAACAAAATTTGCGACTATCTGTATATTAACTCATAATTTTTTCAGTGTTGATCCTGAAAATAAACGTGAGATGAGAGACCTTGTCTCAAGTGTTATTGATGGGATGCTTCTTCCACGGTAAGTAAAATAAACTAAATAACAAAAGTAGATAGATAAAGTGAATATTTAACAAGTTAACACGTTAACACAAAGGTTAATTGATAAAATTAACAATCACCATGTAAACGTGCGATGTCATGAAAGCCCTGAACAACCCCCTCCTTCATGAAGAGCTAGCTAAAGTGTTCAACGAGTCTTTCGAGAAAAACATTCACATTGAAGCAATAAGAGCAGGCATTCTTACACCACTGGCTAAGCCTGGTAAAACTCGCGGCCCAGTTAAGTCGATACGACCATTGACCCTGCTGAATGTTTCTAGCAAGATCCTGTCACTGATAGTGCTAAACAGAATAGAGAGAGCTGTGGACAACTTCACCGGACCGTTCCAAGCTGCCTACAAAGCTGGCAAGAGCTGTGCCGACCTAGTTTGGGCACAGAGCATGCTCATATCTGTATTAATGAAAGATTGTACTTCTGAATGGTTGAAATTTAACTTATGATAAGTAAAACTCATCTTCACCCTCTGATAAATGTTTATTTAGATTTTCAAATAATCACAGCTAGTTACGTCATTGTTTCACTGTCTAATACAGTAATAAGGTTTTTGTTATTGTAACACTTCTGTGGACACAGACTCACTGATCCCCCGTGTTCCTGCATTCATGCAATGGCGCCAATTCCAATGTCCAAACTGTGTAGATGGGGGCGTAATACCTATTCGCCCTTCATTTCAAAAAGTTTGTAAATTTCGATAATTCTCGCTATTTTCACCATCTAGAATCTAGATGTACAATTCTTCAATTTTGCCATGGCGAAGAATAGCGACGTTCTAGCTATATTCTTCCGTTTTTGAAAGGATGGGCAAATGTGATGGGACACCCCCCACATCTGGTAAGTGCGTATTGACAAAGATCTTATGTACTTATAAACAATGTAGTGTTTAAAACTTAAAATTTATTTGATCCTCTTATACAAAGAACATAAGAATGTTATGATGTGTTTAAATACTCCACCACCATCAGAGATAATGTTATATCGAAGCCCGAGTGGCATTAAATTCACTGAATTTCAATATTCTATCATTTTGCTGCGTATGGTATGCCCATCTTCTTATTTATTGAGTGTGAAGTTGCTGATGATCTGGAATTAATTATCAGTATAAACTTTCAATACCTGAAGTTCAATGATTTCAAGTTCTGGAATATCTAAATTCAGCTTCAGTTCAGATTTAAATTTGTAGTTTCTATTTAATTTCTGCAACTTATATACTTTTCTGACTAGATCCAAATTGCCCATTACTTCGGGGGGAATGCAACGTCAATTAATGTCAGTATTCCATGAAAACCCCAAACTGACATTGACATTAATTGACATTAATTGACATTAATTGACATTAATTGACATTAATTGACATTAATTGACATTAATTGACATTAATTGACATTAATTGACATTAATTGACATTAATTGACATTAATTGACATTAATTGACATTAATTTGTCTTGAAATTTGAGATTATCATTATTCGATAAATATTCAAGATATTCACGGCTATGTAAGTTAGACCGGTTCAAAAAAACAAAATGTCCTTGAATAATTATGAGTATGTTCTTATCTGTTGATCCTTAGGTTTAAAGAGTACCAAAAAAATTTCAGCTTCCAACTCTTCCATCTTCGGTCCCCACCGGCCACACCCATATTTTATTGGTTTCTTATACAGTTAAAATATCTAGAATCGGCTTTTTTAGTATGAAGGAGTAATGTTAGCTGTTTAAGATTCGTTATTCAAATATAAATGTCATGAAGGCATTTCGTTTAATGTGGGTTTTAAGTTCTGATGATGTTGAGAACCACGCCCTTGGATGGCCACGCCCATTTAAGAAAATTAAATTTCGGAAAACCGTATTATTTTAGTTTTATTGTTTAATGATCTGAATTTCTTTCACATTTCACATTTCCATATGTGATAGTACAGTGAATAAATTGATGATATAAACGTTCTAAAGTGCTAAAAATATGGTAGAACTACATAATCTCTGGTCGAAAAATATCGTGTCAATTAATGTCAGTATTCCAAAATTTTGCAAAACTGACATTGACATTAATTGACATTAATTGACATTAATTGACATTAATTGACATTAATTGACGTTGCATTCCCCCCATTACTTCGCGTGCTGACCTTATGTGACATCGGATAACACATTATTTAAATCCTTGTATAATAACTATTCAGTAATGAATTTTAATCCGATATTTCTCTTTTTCATATACTATCCAGATCCAGTGAAATGCAGCCTGATTAAATTAAATAAATTAAAAACAATCAACAATTCAAATTATACAAAATCGTTGATTAACGAGCATATTCCTTTTGATACAATCATCTCAAGTAACATTATTTTGCAGGATGGATGTTCCACTTGAAGAAGAACACCCCGCCAAGCGAAGATGTTTACCTGTTCATAACTCAGCATACTACGACACTTCAGATTCTTCCGCTGCAGATGATACATTACCCACTATCCTTGCTTTGAATGACGAATGTTTGGATATCATTCTCTCCTTTTTCGGGATTCGTGAATATTTTCGGATGAGCATTACCTGTAAAAGATGGTACAATCTTTGCTTATCGAGAATATCAAGAACTAAACGGCTGCGTACCACAGCCTTATGTGACAGTCCGTTATATTTAAAAAATATTAGAGTAGTCAGTGTGGAGAGGATGCTGTCAGTGTTATCCCTAAACAACGGAGCTTTGACTTCTTTATCACTGTTCGGAATTAAAAACTTGACAGCTTCACTCTTTTCTGTTATGGCAGATTTGATGCCTAACTTGACTAAGTTATACATTGGAAAGACCTTTGCTCTTACTCCACGTTTGGCTAAAGTTATTGGAGAAAAATTTTGTCCCAACTTGGAAAGCCTCTCATGGGATGCTACCAACAAATATTTTACGAGCAAAGAGGTTCAATACATGCTAAGTTTTACCAGGAAGCTGAAATCGTTTGTTATCACAGCTACTGCTAATTATGCGAACAGGGGTCCTTCTTTATGCATCGGGGAATCTCTTTCCTCCATCAATCCGCTGTCTTCATTTACATGCCATGAATTCGCCAGCCTGCAACCTTGTTGTACCGAATACATTTTGAGGAATTTTTCTTCCACATTGCAACATCTGAATGTTTCTGAAGCAAACCTTGATGTTCTCAACATCAATACGAACTCATTAACCCCTTTTGAGAACATGAATACATTTTTAGTTGCTCGGAAGAATGATCCTGAGGATCATCCTCCCTTTCCTTTCAAATGTATCAAACAGCTAATTTCTATTTTGAAGCTGTCTCCTAATGTTGTAAAACTAGATCTTTCCCGACAACTTAATTTTCAAACGAACGATGACGTGTTCGTTGATGTTTTATCACTTCACTGCCTTTTCTTAGAAGAGCTGAATTTATCCGAATGTAGGATTTCTTCAGAGCACCTCATCAAGCTAAATAAGCTTACCAACCTCAAGAAGCTCATTCTTGACAATAATGACTGTACAGGGTGCGTAAGAATGAACCATGACTACGATATAGTTAGCTGTTTCAAAATAATAGCTGCTCAAGTGTTGCCACTCCTTGATAAACTAGCGTATCTGTCCATGACAGATAAAAGAAACGTTCTCCCTGCAGACGATATTGTGCTGTTTATGAAGAACACCAGTCCCAACTTCAAAGAACTGAGAATATCAACTCTAGCCGGTGATATCACCTTATCTCCTGACAGTAAAGAACTCAACAACTCCTTCCACAATTTCATCGAGGAAGCTTTAGAAAAGTGTCAAGGTCTTAACAAAGGGGAATACTCAATTAAGTTGTTTGTGGACGGACTGTTTTCTTTACACAGAAACTCCTGCAAAAAGAATGACCGAAACTGCTCATGTTCCAGAGATTATCCACTTTTTTACGAAGAAGTTGCTCCAAAGTTTCTCCAAGTTGTAGGATCTGGTGACCAGATCCGGTCACTATCCTGGTTTAAATAGAGTAATTTACACTTTCAAAACTTTGTTTCATATTCATCAATCATATTATATTATTATTATTAATGTTGATTAAATTTCTTTCAATTCCCCTAAGTATTCGTTTTTAGATCCTCACGATTAATTAATTAATTTTTACAATTTTTGATAAACGTGATTTTTGTGTTTAAATTTATAACTTTTAGGATGCAATAATTTATTTATAAATACTAATACTAAATACTATAAATACTAAATACTATAAATACTAATCACACAAATTATGTTGCTTTATTTGTCAGGAATGACATGGCATTCAACAGATCCAGAAAAGTTTGCTCTAGTTACAGGCCTGTGTGTTATCTTCCTCGGTAAGACCATTTACGACCTAACCACCAGAGTAAAATATACAAAATTTATAGAACTATGTCAACGTTTTAAAATCTGGACCGATTTACGAAAAAAATTATAAGCGCAAAGGGACCTGGTTGCTCCTTTATGAATTAACTAAAGCCGTACCAATGTTTCGTGAACACCATGTAAGTTATATCAACTATTAATGCCAATAACCTCCCAGGTATCACTGGAATAGTCCTCAACCTCAGTACTCTCCTCTTCTTAATACCAATATCCTCCCGGGTATCACTGGACTAGTCCTCAACCTCAGTACTCTCCTCTTCTTCCTCAAATACAACCACCGAGGAGAGAAGCACCGGAAGAGGTTCAGAAACCGTTCTAGTTAACATGAGTGTAGTTGACATCCTCCTCTCCCTAGCTGCTGCTACTATCAGAGGACCTGGCTTCATCTGGCCCAGTGTTATCTACGGGGAGGCTACTACCCTAGGTACAGGCACTGTCAGATGCACTTTCTTCAGTGTCATCTCCTCCTGGCTCCTTAGTGATCTCAACACCTTGGCTATCATCCCTATATCCTGCATCTGTGTCTTCCTCCCTTCTGAAAAGCAGATGAGAGGGATTATAGCAGCTGTCTGGTGTCTTCCTCTGATTGAGCTTATCCTCCTCATCGTAGGAATAGAGGGAGGGTACTTGAACTCTCACTACACCACCAGTTACCACAAGTGTTCTATTCATCTGGCTGATGGGAAGATGTTCAACTGGGAGAACTTGGTGGACTACTTCAACATGATCATCTTCAATATCTTGCCTCTACTTATACATGTTGGTATCTGGAGTGCGCTGTGTTTTAAGGAACCTCGCATGACACGTGGTAAGCGTCTTTCTGGAGCGCTGGTTGTGACTACTGCTCTGGTAACCTGGTTACCTTATGGGATAGTCCATGGTATCTTACGCTACGATACTTCTGAAGAAAAGTCACTTGTGTACATATTCTTCTACCTTTCTATCGTTACTAATCCTATTATTTACGGGTTCCTGATGTACAAATGTGATATTTTCCGGGAAGGTTGCTCAGATTGCTGCTGTGGTGAAGATTCTGAGGCTCAGCCGAGTTATTCAGAGCCAGCTAGAGTTGTGGAGCCTAAATCATTCACTGATATCGTCAGTGCGACTCACTCCATGACGGACACTGTTACTAGCCCTCTGTGTCAGGGCAGAGTTGCTATTATGGGATCCTCATCTTCTGCTGTTGTTGCTGACAATTCCTCCCCTCCGAATACAGCTAGTGCAACAACCACCAAGGTGAAACCTGATAAGCTAAATGTTTAGCAAAAGATTAAATAAACCATGTGCAAGAAAAACTGAAGATAAAAAGGTCCAGTTGTTAAATTTACATTTAAAATAATTAACTCTTTTTTAGCATGAAATAAATCTTGTACTTAGTTTTATCTAATTTTAAACTGTTAATAAGTTCTTAATTAGCTAGATATTTTACAAGTTTGGGGATATTATCGTATTTTAGACATTTTAATTTCATTTATTTCCTGTGATTAATTTGTTCATATTTTATTTGTAATCTATTCTAATTACTGAATGTTTGCATTTTACTTACTATTCTAACTTTTAAGTGATAATTTGTTGGGGTTTAAAAAGTATCCAGGGGGGGGGGGGGGGGGGGGGGGGGGCAATGGCCTAAATGGAGAAAATGGAGAATTACTCATAGGTTTTTCCATTTTCTCCATAGAAATAGTCTCCATTTTATGCCATTTTATGCCATTGAAAACCTGAACAATTTAGAATTTCGAGAAAAATTATCTAAAAAAAAGATATTTTCGGCCAATAATGAACAGAGTATCATGAAACATTATGATACATGGAGAAAAGTGGTTTTCAGAAAAACTTTGAAAAATGTTGACTTAGAAAAGGGGAGGCAAAGGGGAGGCCATTGCGATCTCGGAAGGCAGGCCTCAGGCCTGCCTTCCGAGATCGCATTACCTCGAGTCCAAAATTGTGTATCGAGGGGAAGGTGTGGACTTCGAAAAACCGAAAAAATATTTTCGGCAAATAATGAACAGGGTAGCATGAAACGTGGAGAAAAGCGGTTTTCAGAAAAAATTTGAAAAATGCTGACTTAAAAAATGTTCGGTCCGAGTCATTTTCGATACGTACCTCCCGTATCGAGAGCTCCCGATTCCGAGCTCGTGTTGCAAAGGGGAGGCCTGCCTTCCGAGATCGCATTACCTCGAGTCCAAAATTGTGTATCGAGGGGAAGGTGTGAACTTCGAAAAACCGAAAAAATATTTTCGGCAAATAATGAACAGGGTAGCATGAAACGTGGAGAAAAGCGGATTCAGAAAAAATTTGAAAAATGCTGACTTAGAAAAATGTTCGGTCCGAGTCATTTTCGATACGTACCTCCCGTATCGAGAGCTCCCGATTCCGAGCTCGTGTTGCAAAGGGGAGGCCTGCCTTCCGAGATCGCATTACTTCGAGTCCAAAATTGTGTATCGAGGGGAAGGTGTGGACTTCGAAAAACCGAAAAAATATTTTCGGCCAATAATGAACAGAGTATCATGAAACATGGAGAAAAGTGGTTTTCAGAAAAACTTTGAAAAATGTTGACTTAGAAAATGTTCGGTCCGAGTCATTTTCGAAATACACTCTCACTCAGTCGAAATACACTCTCACTGCCGTTTTAAAATTGTTAGCTCTCGTTATCGCACTGCTTATCTCTTGATAATTGCACCGCTACTGCGCTGCTAGCTTGTTGTGCTGATCTTTACGATGGCAGATTTGGACTTGGAAAGTATCAATTACATGTGGAATGAGATGTTCACCTGGAGCAAAGAGACTCTGAAGAAATTTGGCAAGCCGTACGGAAAGTTAAAGGACATTGCGGACGCTAAGAACTTCAACAGACTGAATAAGCCGGAGATTGTCAATGTGTGTGGTCGATCTTTTGAGTATACGAACTATCTTATGGAGACCGTTGAAACGTATAAGAATGTGTTGACCAGACTTCAGGGTCAGTTAATTGTGAAGCAAGAGCAGGTTATCAGTGTTCAGGCCGAGCTATCAGCTGCAAGACTAAGCAACTTGAAGCGATGAAGAAAACTGTGTCAAGTTCAGTTGCTGATTCAGTGAAAGCGGAGTTCCAATCTTACAGCTCTGTCGTTCAAAGTTGGCCAGCACAGTCTCCAGTAATCAGCCCGGAAGCATTGACGTCTGTAGTCGAGACTATTGTTGCAGAGGAGGACCGCAGCAGGAACCTTCTTATCTTCGGTCTGCCTGAGGAAAAAGAAGAGAAGCTCGAATCTCAAGTCAGTGAAGTTCTGGAAACTATTGGCATAAAGCCAAAAGTAGAGGCTCAGAGAATAGGAAAAAAGAAAACGGTTGACTCAACGCGACCAGTTAAAGTTATCACCTCAAACTCGCTCATCGTTGATCAGATTCTGAGGAATGCCAGGAACCTGCGGCAGAGTGAGAAGTTTAAGACAGTTTTCTTGAGCCCTGATCGGTCTGTCGAACAGAGGAAGCTCAGGAAAGATCTGGTACAGGACATGAAGAAGCGGGCACTTGCAGAACCGACCAAAAAGTTTTACATAAAGGACGGGCAAATTTATTGTGCCGATGAGAGCAACGGTTGACAACTTTTTTTGAGTGTGTGTTTCGTGTGCTGTTTTGATATGTTTTGGACCATGTTTGTGAGGGACATATTGGTAGCTGTAGTTATTTTCTATACAAGACTGAATAGTCTTCAGGCTTTAGCTGAGCTTTAATTTCCGACGCAGTTTTGTTGAGCCACTAGTCCATGATGGGGAATATAAACAATATATTTAACTCTTAATGGTCATAGCTACTTTTAATTTCATGAATCATACAGATTTTAAAGTACGCTGGTACGATTTTTATCTTATTAAATTGCTGTTCAATATCTATTTTAGTAAACATTAACTGGGGTAGTAAAACCCAGTTCCCAATCAATCAATCAATCGATACGTACCTCCCGTATCGAGAGCTCCCGATTCCGAGCTCGTGTTGCAAAGGGGAGGCCTGCCTTCCGAGATCGCATTACTTCGAGTCCAAAATTGTGTATCGAGGGGAAGGTGTGGACTTCGAAAAACCGAACAAATATTTTCGGCAAATAATGAACAGAGTAGCATGAAACGTGGAGAAAAGCGGTTTTCAGACAAAATTTGAAAAATTTTGACCGAAAAAATATTTTCGGCTTATAATGAACAAGATAGCATGAAACGTGGAGAAAAGTGTTTTTCAGAAAAACTTTGAAAAATTTTGACTTAGAAAATTACCCCTCGGTACACAATTTTGGACTCGAGGCTTCCCCCTGGTAATGCGATCTCGGTAGGCAGGCCTCCCCTTTGCAACACGAGCTCGGAATCGGGAGCTCTCGATACGAGAGGTACGTATCGAGAATGACTCGGGCCGAAAATTTTCCAAGTCAAAATTTTTCAAAGTTTTTCTAAAAACCACTTTTCTCCACGTTTCATGCTACCCTCTTCATTATTAGCCGAAAATATTTTTTTTTGGTTTTTCGGTTTATCGAAGTCTGCACCTACCCCTCGATACACAAATTTGGACTCGAGGCTTCCCCCTGGTAATGCGATCTCGGAAGGCAGGCCTCCCCTTTGCAGTGCGAGCTTGTTTCGACTGTCGAGGATGTAGGTCTCACTTCTCAGTGCCTATTACTCTCCCCTATTACTCACTCCTGCTGAAGCCTGTAGAAATAACTTTACACTAGGCTTGAGTAATTAGGAGTTTGCCTGAAGTGTGCCTCTACTAACCTAGTATAAGCATCAAGTAGCCTACTATGAGCTTTCATAAGCTTGTTACGCCCCTAGTAATCGTAAATAAACATGTTAGGATGTCCAATTTAGGTGTTAAATGGTGTTAAAGATGAAATTTCGAAGACAAAATTCATGGCATAAAATGGAGAAAATGGAGAATTACTCATGGGTTTTTCCATTTTCTCCATAGAAAAAGTCTCCATTTTATGCCATTTTATGTCATTTTATGCCATTTTATGCCATTGGCCCCCCCCCCCAGTATCCAGTATTGTATGTTAGTTTATTTATCTTGAATGTTTTCTCTGTTATATATATAATACTTATTGTGTATTTTTTCTTTGATTTACTGAGTTTTATCGAATACATTGTACTACACTCATATCATATTATGTTTATTGTTTATACCATAATATGGGGTAGTACTATACTTATTTATATAGGTATATTATATTTATACAGCTAAAAAATATAATATAATATTTATACAGTTAACAACTGTAAAATCACGTTCTCTTACCAGCGATGGTAGTGGTGGTAGTAGGAGAGCCAGATAATGATGCAGAACATGACTTGTATACTCTTGTCACAGGGATTTGTGTCATCTTTCTTGGTGAGTTCAGTTGCTAGTCAAACTAGATACTAAAATGAACATTTTATGGAAATTGTTAACTCAAAATGGACCGTATTAACTAAGAACTTAATCTTTAGTTGAAACTGTAAGGTTTACTTCTTACTGGAAATATATAGAAGATTTTGATTTCAGGTGTGGTTGGGTTGTTCCTGAACTCAAACACTCTAGCCTTCTTCCTCAAATACAACCACAGAGGAGAGGCCCACCGTAAGAGGTTCAAGACAGTTCTAGTTAACATGAGTGTTGTTGACATCCTCCTCTCCCTAGCTGCTGCTACTATCAGAGGACCTGGCTTCATCTGGCCAAGTGTTATCTACGGTGAGGCTACTTCGTCTGATGTGGGTACTGTAAGGTGCAAAGTCCTCAGTATCATCTCCTCCTGGCTCCTCAGTGATCTGAACATGTTGGCTATCATACCTATATCCTGCATCTGTGTCTTCCTCCCTACTAACAGAGTGTTGAGAGTGATCATTGCTATCTGCTGGGTCCTCCCTATCATAGAGGCAATACTTCTTATTGTAGGGATAGAGGAGCACTACCTCGACTCTAGATACACTGACACGTACCGTAAGTGTTCTATCCACAATGCTGCAGAAACCTCTTTTAACTGGGAAGGACTGGTTGATTACTTCAACATGGTCATCTTCAGCATCCTGCCTCTCTTCATCCACTCTGGTATCTGGATCTCTCTCTGCTGTAAGGAACCTCGTATGTCACGTGGTAAGCGTCTTTCTGGAGCACTGGTTGTAACTACTGCTCTGGTAACCTGGTTACCTTATGGGATCATCTACGGTATCTTAAGATACACTCCCTCTGGACCCAAAGCACTTGTGTACATATTCTTCTACCTTTCTATCGTTACTAATCCTATAATCTACGGGTTCCTGATGTACAAATGTGATATTTTCCGGGAAGGTTGCTCAGATTGCTGCTGTGGTGAAGATTCTGATGCTCAGCCGAGTTATTCAGAGCCAGCTAGAGTTGTGGAGCCTAAATCGTTCACTGATATCGTCAGTGGCACTACCACCATGACAGACTCAGTAACTAGAGACGGAGGTCTTCCTCAGTTCCAGGATAGAGTGGCTATTGTGGGGAACTCATCTTCTACTTGATTGTTTTGTTATTATATTCAGAAGACAGACCTTAATGCAAATATTTATATTTTTAGCTCCCCTTGAAGCTACCCTTAGATTAGATAGTTTGATTAAATGCTTTATTATTTTGTTGATTCGATTTACGTTATTTTTCATATTTTTTAATTTCTTATTTGAAAATTCAGTTAATTATTACATAGTACATAAATCAAGCGTTACATTTCAGCCATGCAAGATTATTAAGATTACAAAATTATTAATTGATAAGTTCTAGAGACTATTGTCATTAATTGATCTCTCTGATAATTTAACATTTTTTTAACTAAACAACTTCCGCATCGCATCAAAACATAAATTGTAACTTTGGCCAATGAAGCAGTAATGTTGCATATGAAAAAAACCGTTCATAAAAAGTTTTTGATTAGATTTAACAGTATTATGTCTTCTAGTTTCAATAAGTTAAAGATTTTTTGTCAATGGAGGATTAAGTTGTGATACATTCATTTTAAAGCCTATAACTATTCTTTATTTTTAATAAATTTTTCATAAAATTTAAAAAAAATACAAGCTGCATCACTGAACAGTCGTTATGAGATGAGTATCAGATTTTAAATTATTATATATGAAACATTTTGATTTATCAATTAAGCTATTATTTTTTGTTAAAGAAGGCAACTATGTGTAGTCATTTGAATTGTTGAATTATAGTTCTCCAAACTATGTAAGCCATAAATTGTAATTTGCTTATTTATGTAAAGTACATTGAATTTGGGAATTAATAAGCCACCATGTTCCCTGATTTTATCTAAACTTCGACTATAATATAATGCATGAAAGTTATAGTCAAAATTAAACTGAAATAATTTATTTAAAAGGTGTTCTGCAGACCAGAGCTGAGAATGACTGCAACTGTTGTTGTTGTGGGATCTTGTATGACTGATCTGATCAGTTACGTCCCAGTTCTACCAAAGGGCGGAGAAACTGTCCATGGAACTAAGTTCATGGTGGGTTTTGGCGGGAAAGGAGCCAACCAAGCTGTAATGGCTGCAAAACTAGGTGCAAAGACGGCTCTTGTAGCCAAGTTGGGTACAGACACATTCGGAGATAATTACATAGAGAATTTGAAGAATGTCGGAGTAGACATCACCCACGTTGGGAGGGTGGAGTATGCAGCTTCTGGTGTGGCTACCATTACAGTGGACAATCAGGCTGAGAACTGTATTGTTATAGTCGGAGGAGCAAACAACGAGCTTGATGACGAGGCTGTTAATCAAGCCAAGAGTCTTCTGGCAAGCAGCAAAGTTGTGGTGTTCCAACAGGAAATACCTTTATCCACCAACTTGACTGCTCTGAAGCTTATCAAGAGTTTAAACAAGGACATTACCACTATCTACAACGCTGCCCCGGCAACTGATAGCCTCCCTGACGAACTGTACAAGCTAGTTGATATCTTCTGTGTTAACGAATCTGAGGCAGAGAAGCTCCTTGGATTAGATTCTGTTAACTCAGTGGAAGAGGCTTCTAATGCAGCGGGTCTGTTAAGAAAGAAAGGTTGCAAGATGGGAATGGTAACTCTTGGAGCCAATGGTGTGATTTATCAAGACGGCTCTGGTGAAAATGTCCATGTTCCCTGTCCGAAGGTTAAAGCTGTTGATACCACTGGTGCTGGGGATGCTTTTATCGGATCACTTGCTTGTCTGTTGGCTGACGAGTCGTTAAAAGGAAGGTCATTTCAAAGGAAGGTTGATTTTGCTTGTAGTGTTGCTTCTCAGAGTGTCACTAAGCTAGGTACTCAGAGTTCTTATCCTACTTCATACTAACTTCAAGCTTATCCTACTTCATACTAACAGTGCTTCAAGCTTATCCTACTTCATACTAACAGTGCTTCAAGCTTATCCTACTTCATACTAACAGTGCTTCAAGCTTATCCTACTTCATACTAACTTACTAACAGTGCTTCAAGCTTATCCTACTTCATACTAACAGTGCTCTAAGCTTATCCTACTTCATACTAACTTACTAACAGTGCTTTAAGCTTATCCTACTTCATACTAACAGTGCTCTAAGCTTATCCTACTTCATACTAACAGTGCTTCAAGCTTATCCTACTTCATACTAACAGTACTTTAAGCTTATCCTACTTCATACTAAGTTCAGTGCTCTAAGCTTATCCTACTTCATACTAACAGTACTTCAAGCTTATCCTACTTCATACTAACAGTACTTCAAGCTTATCCTACTTCATACTAACATAGCTTCAAGCTTATCCTACTTCATACTAACATTGCTTCAAGCTTATCCTACTTCATACTAACAGTGCTTCAAGCTTATCCTACTTCATACTAACAGTGCTTCAAGCTTATCCTACTTCATACTAACAGTGCTTCAAGCTTTGAAATTTGTGTAGCAATTTACGATAATTTTGGGAATAAATTTGATATTTTGATTTAGCAGCAGCTAAACAATTAATATTATAACTCAATGAAGTTATGACTGGATTACTTAACAGTTCTGCAATGCATGAAGATTTTTATTTTTAAATGTTTTATTCATACTATCGCTCTTTAAATTGCGATTAAGTTCTGCAGGGGCATAAATCTACTTACAGAATTTTATTGTTTACGGTGCAATGTTATTGTTACTGTGAGGGGTTTTACTTATTACTATTTAAAGCATGTTTTATTGTGATTTATTGATAATGCTTGTGATGTTGATGTGTTTGAGTATTACTCTCTCCCGATATTATGTATATAATACCATTATCCTGACATGTGTGAATATAATAATAACATAATAAGCGGCGATCGTATTAGCTATAAGTAAATTCACATGCCATTGATTTAATCAAGCATTGAAAATGCAATATGAAAATTGTAAATGCATTATAATCACGTTTAAACTTTTAAGAGAGTTTGGTATCGTGCTTTGACAGTGTGACATTGGTATCGCAAGGTTACCCGTTATCTCAACAGCAGGAACATTTTAGAGATTTTATTTCAATCAGATGTAAAATATCGATTTTATTTAATTCCATTACGTAATACATTTATTAAATCCAATATTTGATCACTGCAATGATTTTAATGATTACTTTATACCATAGGATAATGAAGACGTATGACGTTGAGGAAAGAAGACTTATTGTTGTACCTGCAAATGAACATGAAGCTAACAATGCAGTTAAGAAATACATCCAGAAAGCGAATATCACTGTGGTCGGGTTTGACTGTGAATGGAATTCTAGTAACATGCTTGAGCAAAATTTTGATGTAGCTGTGATACAAATTTCAACCGATGAATATGTTATCTTGTTCCTGACTACTACATTTGAATGTCCGAACACTTTACCAAAGAGCTTACGTGATGTATTACTTGACAGAGATATCGTCAAAGTTGGAGTTGGAATTGAGAAGGACATAGAACGCTTGGGGAGTCAATTTTATAACAGCATCAGCAATGATGGTAGAAATACGTCATGTTGTAGGGAATGGCTGGATCTTCGATGCCTTTTAGTAACGAGAATATTTTATGGAGAGTTTCTGCTGTATGAGTATCACAAAAATAAATTCAAAATAAAACACATGATGCTCGAAGAAGCGGATGAAAAGCGTGCTAGTTTTATGCCAAAGTTAGGATTAGAGACCCTGGTTATGAACTGCTTAAGAAAGAAATTAGAGAAACCTCAGTCCATTCGTTTTAATAGCAACTGGGAGCTAAAATCTTTATCTGAAGATCAAAAGTTATATGCTGCTGCTGATGCATCTGCTTCACTCGAAGTATTCCATGCTTTAAATATGTTAAATGACAGCTGGTATTGTTGTCCGAATTTACTACCAGGGGTTTTTATAACTCATGCAGAATTTCCTGAACATCGTCTTCGTCAATTTGAAAGTTGGGATCCTGTTATCGAAGTAAAGTATGATCATACACGGATAAGAATGTTTTGCCTCAATATAATCGACATACGGGATCCTTCGCTCAATTTACGTAAATACTTTGGACGCTACTTCAAAAATAGGGTATTCCTACGGTTAGGGGGTATGATGCTCAATACACCGCTGTTGCCTAGCGGTTTTAGAACAATTTCAAACGATGAATTTGAGCGAGTTCTTGATATGATTCCTCATAAGAAAAGTACCCTTGCACGAGTTTTTGAATGGTTGATAGATACTTTTTTAAAGGTTTTGAGCTTTTTTGCTGTGGTTTTTTGTTTATTGTTGGTGGTCTCATATCTTGGATATTTTAAACTACCAATTATCAAAAAAGGAGTGGCTCGTGGCAAGACTACAAGACTATAATTTGTAATGATTTATAACGTTTTGATTCCAGGTGCACATTCAAATTAATGACCTATGATGTAATTGGTGTACGATATATGAATTGATTCATTTTGATAAATTGATAATTAATTTTCAGAACATAATGTTTTTACACGTTTATATATATATAATATGCCTCAATTTCTATGTTAAATTTTATGTAACTATTCATGTTGATTTGATTTTATTATTGCGATCCTTATTTCCTTTATGGTATTTCATATAGTCATAACTAGAATAGTAAAAGGGAGGATTTAAAACGATTCTCAATTAATTGTTGTAATTGAATGATAAAACTGTGATTTCACCTGATAATTCAAATATTTGATTAATCCAGTGATTAATGATTACTTTATACCATAGGATAATGAAGAAGTATGACGTTGAAGAAAGAAGACTTATTGTTGTACCTGCAAATGAACATGAAGCTAACAATGCTGTTAAGAAATACATCCAGAAAGAGAATGTCACTGTGGTCGGGTTTGACTGTGAATGGAATTCTAGTAACATGTTTGAGCAACATTTTGATGTAGCTGTGATACAAATTTCAACCGATGAATGTGTTATCTTGTTCCTGACTAATACATTTGAGTGTCCGAACTCTTTACCATATAGTTTACGTGATGTATTACTTAACAGAGATATCATCAAGGTTGGAGTCGATATTGAGAAGGACATAGAGCGATTGACGAGTCAGTTTTATGACAGTGCCATCTTTATTGGTAGAAATGCAATATATTTTCGTGGATGGTTGGATCTTCGCTGCCTATTGGTTACGAAAATGTTTTATGGACAGTTTCTGTTGGAACCATGCTATGAAAATTATTGGAGAGGTTCGCCAAAGAAAGGCGATGAAAAGCGTACTGGCTTTATGCCAAAGTTAGGATTAGAAACACTAGCTATGAACTGCTTGAGAAAAAAATTGGAGAAACCTCAGTCCATTCGTTTTAATAGCAACTGGGAGCTAAATATTTTATCTGAAAATCAAAAGTTATATGCTGCTGCTGATGCATCTGCTTCACTTGAAGTATTCTATGCTTTAAATATGTTAAATGACAGATGGCATACTAAAAATGTGTTCCAAAAGATTTTTATAATTCATAAGGAATTACCCAAGCATTTCCTTTATCCGAATACAAATTGGGAGTCTGCTGTTGAAGTCAAGTATGATCATACACGGATAAGAATATTTTGCTTGGACATAATCAGCTTATGGGACCCTTCGGTCGATTTAAGTGCATGCTTTGGTCGTTACTTTAATGGTAGAGTGGTATTCTGTGATAATATTACTCGACTTGCCGATGGTGAATTTGAGAAAGTCCTCGATATGATCCCTTGCAAAAAAAGTTATTTTTTACGAGTTAAAGAGGCTCTATCTTTCTTCATTTTCAGTCAGTTGATACCTTATTTTTCGTCACTGCATGATGCTATGATAACTATTTCGAAATTTGTTGTTACTGTCCTCCTATCAATTATTCTTATTTTCATACTGGTATTATATGTTGAAAATCATGAACGATTGATGAATAAATTGATGAATAAATTGAGTGTTGAATAAATTTCAGTTTTCATTGATTTAATGTTTTGTTACAAACTTTTGATCGTGCAATTTAATAGCCGATCTTTGGTTTAACACCCTACGCGCGTGGGGTGGACTCCTGGGGTGGACTTTTATTCCGCGCGTATTTTGTAGCCTGTTCAACTTGACGTTTTGATTCGTTACTATCTCAATGTCACAGATACACGGAATGTGAGGTGATCATCTTAAAGAGAAACGTCTCAGCTTTCACCTGGTGTAAAGTTTATCTTTGTACTCAAAATATAGCTCGCCCAGTGTGCAATAGAAGTTGACAATACAATAACCACGTCTGCGACCGGTCGCTAGATACCGGAGTGTTGCACAAAATTGGGTCCCTAAATTAAAATTCTATGACACAGTTACCATGCAGAAATGTCTGGAGTAACATTTGGTGAAAATTTTAAGGGTCTACTGTAAATATTGCAAAAGTTATTGAAAACAAACTGGCTTAATCAGAAGTTTTTGGGAAAATTTCAAATTTTGTACGTAGTGGGGTCTACAGGGGTGGACTCTTGCGGCGCGCATCTGATGGAGTGGCTTTTTCAACAGCAGTCAGTACGGCCAATATCAGAGCACAAATTATTGTGAGTAAGACCTTAATGATCAGCTATGAACCCCTCACTAGAGTAGTAACCGTATCTAAAAACAAGGAAATGTTATTCCGTCAAAGCTCAAATTTTTTACTCTTCTCAGTGCAGTTAGTGTTACTATGAATGTATTAGCTAAGTATCGTTGATCGTAGCTGCATTACACAGTAGAAAGTAACCAAGGAAGACTGCTGATTAACGAAGCAATTTCAACGTGAACAGTTCCAAAATACATAATCATGGCGACGATAGTTCAACTTGAACCTTTATAGTTTTTACAGTCTAAAATCACAATAAAATCACGTGAACTGCAAATCACAAAATCAAATCACTCAAATCTGATAGTCCCGTTACAGTACGCTTTCGTGACAACCTCAACGCTTAAAAAATAAATATTATCCAGTCTTGTGACCACCGATGGCCCTAACTCTCCCTTGTCCGCGAGGAGCATCGTTGCGACCATGGGGTTTCAGTTCTTTGTTCTTCCCACTCGGCTTCGATAGATCGAATTGGCTGGAAGTCAATCTATCAGAAAGACCTTTGTCGATCTCAGGGGCGTGGTAAATTGTGGATGTCGGAGTATAAAGCTTCCTGAAAAGATTGAGACATTCACTCGGTCTGTTGTAAATATCAAATAGTCCTTGTAGGCAGAGATTTAACTTATGTTGGGTTTGATAACTAGAGAAGGCGATTTGATATTCATTGATAGTATAAGCATATAAGCATAAGTGATAAGTTTATATACCCTTTTTATGGTACCTCGAGGCTCGATATCTGTATTCAGTAATCATCACTCAAAATCTACTTATTAAATTTATTATCTAAACAAGTTAATGTATTACCGTCCTAGAGAGGTTTCCTGAGAATTTGAAGTCTCTGTAGGTTGCTGGCATGTCTACTAAGCTCTTCGATTGAGGAGTTTTGGACCCCTCGGCGGTCCAAATGATTTATAATGCTGTGGGCATTTTCAACATCTATCGAGGTAAACGCCCTCGCAGCATAACCTGTAGAGAATGAACATGTCATCAATGTGAAGTTCAATGATAAAAATCAGAGTGGCCGATTTCAACGGGCAGAATTCTAATATCATGGCCATGGGGAATGGCCATGGGGAATGGACTATTTTTGTCGATTTTGCAAACCAAACTGGCAAACTGGCAAACGATTGTTGATTTTCGTCACTAGTCTAAAATGAATGCAAACGTTCGGCCGAACATTTACATGATTAGAAACTTACCGGTTTCTTTCGTTATTATGTACAGACATGGCCGGGCTTGGGTTCCGCATACGATATCTTCTATCAGATTAAAGTTGAACCCACACTTTGTACTGCTCGTGGGAGGAGGAAAGCAAACGGAGACCTTTTCCATGAGCATCTCGTGTAGTACCATCATCATGTCGATTCTGATATCAGCTGCAAAATTCGTCTATTACTAAATGCTAGCTTTTCGAACTTCGTATCTTGGAAATAACAACTTCTATGAAAGAACACACACACACACACACACACACACACACACACACACACACACACACACACACACACACACACACACACACACACACACACACACACACACACACACACACACACACACACACACACACACACACACACACACACACACACACACACACACACACACACACACACACACACACACACACACACACACACACACACACACACACACACACACACACACACACACACACACACACACACACACACACACACACACACACACACACACACACACACACACACACACACACACACACACACACACACACACACACACACACACACACACACACACACACACACACACACACACACACACACACACACACACACCCACAAACACATACAGACATAGACACACACACACAGAGACACAGACATACAGGCATACAGGCATAAACACAGACACAGACGGACACACAGACAGACAGACACAGTTACACACAGACAAGGACACACAGACACACGCCCACAAACACATACAGACATAGACACACAGACACAGGCATAAACACAGACACACACAGACACAGACGGACACACAGACAGACACAGTACACACAGACACACACAGACACACACACATAAACACACATAGTTCACTTCAGTGCACTACATTACAATTACAGACACACGCAGTACAATCAGAGACACACACACGATACAAAGACAGACACAGACACAAACACACAGAGTACACTTCAGTACAATCACAGACGCAGGCACAAAGACATATACAAGAAGAGCAGATTGAAGTACCTTCATTTGCAGATGTTGACGCATTGATCTGTGGGATATGTTCTTCAGTCTGTAACTGATCATCTGCTAGAACTGTCTCATCTGGATCAACCGGAGGAGTATCTTCCGGCAGGAGTCTGAGTGGGTCTATCGGGACAGCCATGGATCGCTCTCCGTACCTTGCTGAAATAAAGACAAAGGTCAACGACGGATGTCGCATGTTAGTCCTGTAACTAAATGTAATCCAAAATAGTGAATAAATAATTTTTACATCTGAACGATTGTATGTCTGAATGGTGATTTTTAATCAATGAACAAAAGTTCAGGATTTTACCTTCTGTTAAGCTGTTAGCAATGACTCTAGCACCCTCTCCCTACAAAACGACCATATCTCGGGCTGAAGCTTTAAACCGTCTTGCCTCAGCAGCCATCTAGCACAGTCGACCTGTCCTGTTAATTGTGTGATCATCAAGTTACCAAATTTAATCCTTCAATATTCAAATAATTGATTATCAGACAAAACAGAGTTTAGAGCTCGACGTATGCTTCAGGGTTTCACACTGTGCTGTAATCAAATGCATGACTAAAACCTCTTGCTACTATTACCAATGTTAGATAAACCCATATTGTTAAGGCGGTCAAATGATTTACCTGAGTTGATCGCGTCCATGAAAGGGTTAAACTGCGTTCTGTCCAGCTTGTTAATGTCCGTTCCAGCAGCCAGCAGTGCCTCCGCCTCCGTCACTCTCCCTGCTTTGCATGGCCAGTGAAGCGTAGAGCTCCCCTCTAAGCTCTTTGACGATCCTACGAAGGATCCAGATTCCCTTCTTTTCTTTTGAGATTGCTTCAATTCTTCCTGGAGTATGCGGATTACCATTTATATACTTCCATACAGGGCGCGTGAACAATCAGCAATGAATTATCAATTAATCAATCTAGTTTTTGAGTAGAAAGTCCACAGATTGTGATACATTGGATTTGATATTGGAAAAGACATAGCTTACCAAATACCTTTTCATGTGCTTTTTGGAGGACAGGGATGACTTATTCCTGCGTGCCATTACACCATAACTATCTGCTGTAACAGCAAAAATTAGAATTATGTCGGACATAATTCTAAAAAATTGGAACATCGTAGTTAATCAGTGTGGTGCTAACAACAGAGAGCGATTTGAACGGTAGGCAATTTCATAAATTCCATTAACGCGATATAAGTCCATGATTGGAACAGGCTAAAATCTACTATGTAGCATTGATAACTGGCTATATCGCTGCATTAAACGATAAAAGTATTGCTAACTATGGATATTCTAAGTGATCTAGGCAGAGGGGAACCGGCACAGCCAGATTGCGTTGTCTTCAGTGACTAAGTTTCACGATAGTAAAATTGACCTTATATATTTTTAAAAAGGATGCACAGTTCAAGCAATAAATCGATCAGCTGCTCATATGATATTTGCATTTAAAGGAGGGCCCAGTGCAGTGACAAGTAAGTCTGTTAAGGCAACATTTAGTTCTGAGATTAGCTGAGTCTTGACAAAGATAAGTTGAGTTTCGAGAAAGTGCACACGGATAAAGTTATCAAGTGAAAATGATAAGACTAAGTTAGGGTCCAGTCAACAGAATGGCAGCTGTAACAGAAACAGTTCATTGGATAGGGGAGTAGGGGATTATGACGGAGTGAAGTTTATATAGCAGGGCAAACAAAAAACAACTGACAGCACTGAGCAAGTGAACTGGAAAATTGAGGAAGGGAAATAACTGTGGTTGTCAGCCCTTTCCGTAGCAATCAGGATTTCCCACGAGATCGATCAGGCAATCAGGATTTCCCACGAGACTGTTCGATCCGATGCGCGCACTTTTGTCACGTGACGGCCACGTGACGCTCAAATCGTTGTCACGTGGTACAGAAGGGAGGTTCCTAGAGCGTTGATCTCGACAAGAGGGAGTTTCTCACGGTTTATCTTCAATAACTATCGCTATTTTTATAGTAGAGAGTTGAAACTTTCACCAAATGTTTCCCTAGACATTTCTGCATGGTAACTGTGTCATAGAATTTTAATTTAGGGACCCAATTTTGTGCAACACTCCGGTATCTGACGACCGGTCGCAGACGTGGTTATTGTATTGTCAACTTCTATTGCACACTGAGCGAGCTATATTTTGAGTACAAAGATAAACTTTACACCAGGTGAAAGCTGAGACGTTTCTCTTTAAGATGATCACCTCACATTCTGTGTATCTGTGACATTGAGATAGTAACGAATCAAAACGTCAAGTTGAACAGGCTACAAAATACGCGCTGAATAAAAGTCCACCCCAGGAGTCCACCCCACGCGCGTAGGGTGTTTAATTAAACTATATATTATATGTATTTTATAATATTATGCAAATTTTAGTAAAATCTTGGGAGAATGTAATACAGACGCTTTTCGTTTCTATCGTGCAGGGTTTTTATTGTCCCACAGCCCTTAATCTCGCGCTCTCTCACAGTTCAATTCCACTTAGTTGAACCTCTCATTTTTGTATGAAGTCCATTTTACAGTATGCTCAAAATCACCACTTTCCCGCTCTCAGATTTCAGTTATTCATACTTTCATACACGATTTTTCAAGGTTGTATTGTAGCTGAACGACACTAATTATTATATTATATTATGGTTGGTGGGCTAGACAGTGAAACACGCAAATGTAGTGTATACTTCGTTAAATTACATCATTAGCTACAAAGGAATTAAGTTGGTTAGTTTAATTAGTACTAAATATACGAAGATCTAAAATGCCTCAAACAATCGAGAATCAAATAACCTAAATAAAATACACAAGGTAAATGGAAATGAACTACACAAAAATATAGCTTCAAAAATGAAGCTACAAAAAAAAAAGAATTAAAAACTAAGAACCTTATCTTTCAACTTTGCATCTATTTAAACCCAAGCAATTAGTTCTATACTTCTCAATATACCTAAATTCCTCCCTATTTAATCCCCTGGGGTTACATTCTTTCAAAATGGCAAATTTATAGTTGTCAATAGTAAAAATGTCACTGTGATGTTCATAGGCATGAATCGAAAGGGCTGATTTATTACGATCCTCTACTTTAAAACAGGCTCTGTGTCCATTGACACGTTTATGAAAGTTTTGCATTGTTTGCCCGAAATAAGTGTCTTCTACAACTATCTCATAACCTTCTTCCTTTATAAGATTACAAAGCTTACATTGGGCCACATAATTAACATTTTTAGATTTACAATTAAATCTGATAGGAACTACTAGCTTCTGTCCATTAACTACAAATTCTTCCCCTGCCCTACACATATGCCTGCATGTTCGGCATCTTGGTGCATTGCATTTCTGAGTCCACTCTGAATTATTTTCTGCCGGTGTTCTGCAGATAGCACTGTTTCTCAGTACTCTGTTACCAATCGAGCAGCGATAATTATATATTATTATTATTATATATATATATTTGAGACATTCAGTGAAACAGTAAAACACGAAATTCACATTAAGCTATCGATTGTGTAATCTTTACATGTCTCATTCTGAAAGCAAGTTTATTAAAATAACTGTTCTATGAAGTAAATTAAAAACATGACAAAAATAGATCAATACTGAGATGGGAAATTTGTGAGTAAGTCTCATTCAATCATAAGATATAAACAAAAGATGCAGAGGTGAAAGTAAACAACAAAATGCAAGTGTCTGTGGAAAGATTAATATTAAAGCATATCATATAAAGGTCAATTTTTTATTTCATTAAGAGCACTACGTTTATTAAGTCCTCCAAAATCACTGAGGGTCATAAGCTGGTTTTGCCAAAATGATTCTCTTTCTTTAGCAACCCTACTTCTATCTTCTAAGGTTAAACATTTTATAAAATCTAGCTTTTCAAAAACCCATATCCAAAAACCCGCATTCTCGCATTCTAAGAATGTAGGAAATTTTTAAAAGTAGGAAATTTTTGACAAAAAGTAGGAAATTCGAGAGCCAACTCTGAGAATTTTCGATAATATTTCAGTAGGAATTTAAGTGAAAGAGCAGACTAAAAGTTGCTGGACCGTTATTGTAACTAGCAGGAACCCGTCTAACCCTAAAGTGGTGTCAAGACTCGAGAGACTAAAATAATTATTACCTATTTAATTCGCGTTTTTGACACCACTTGAGAGTCCAAATTTTGGGCACTAAAATTATTATTCCTTGGCCAATTTTTTTTTTTTTGGCCAGTTTTTGCGGAAAGTCGCGTTAAAGTTGATGCCGTGGTGTCAGTAAAATGGCACGGATATATACACATATATATATCGTCTCGCTTTATATATAGTAAGATGTCCTCAGTCAGGGATCCACTGATCCAGTCTATCAAATTTCGTTTCACAGACCAAAGTTTGTTCTTTTGTTCCTATTAGCTACAAAATCTGTGCATCAAGTAACCACTAACCAGATGCTAATTATTGGGGCATTTTCGCGTACACGACATAAATAGTTGTCATTATTACTTTATTAACATTTTACTATCTACTATCTAGTCTATGAAACGGGCTTGAAAGCAGAAAGTGATAGTAGTAGATGAGAAAACATTTTTGCCAAAATTATAAACTCTTGATACTTCATGCTGTCTCCTATTTCGTGCTTTAGTTAAGCCAAGTGTTTAGGGATTCTAGAATCCAGACAATTTATCCCAATAAAAATTGAAATCAGAAAATAGTATGCTAAAATCGTTCTCCATTGTCAGATTTGTTCCAGGAGGCCAAATCTAGTTAAAATTTCCAAAATTTTCGGGAGCTTCGCCCCCAAAAGTAACCTAGGATTATCTATTAAAAAGCATTCCGGGCCAGGCACGTAGACAGGGGGGGGGGGCTAGGGGGGCGGCAGCCCCCCCCCCCGGAAAAAATCGAACCCCAGAAAAAAGATAAGCCCCTAGTCCCCATGGTCGCCTGGTAACTGGGCTGTGTTTATGACTGCAGTCAGTCAAAGATTTGAACTGTGGATTAGTAAATATATGTCATTAAATCCAAGCAAACATTCTAGAAGACTTCTATAAATAGTCAATAGTGTCCCCTAGACCGTAGGAAATGTAAAAATCTTAAGACGATGAGGCCTGAGTAAGTCGTAAATTCTGATTGGAGAATGCAGATTGCTGTTGTGAAGTTACCAAATTTACGTGAGTACTTGATTCTTTTCAATCCCAGTTTATTGCTGTCCTACAAATTTCTTTAATGCCAAATGTCGTCTAAAACACCCTGTTTCGCAAAAATTTTTCGGGGGGCTGCGCCCCCCTAGCCCCCGCCAATGGGGCTCCGCCTCTGGACCCCGCTGGGGGCTGCGCCCCCAGACCCCTGCCACAGCTTGCGCGCTTCGCTCGCTGTACTTTGTTTGTTAAATCGGGGTACAAACAAATATTTAAGGTGAAAAATGCTTCAATTTTTTAGGGGCGCCAAGAAAATTGAAGAATTATTGTGGGAGCTTCAGCTGGGCGCCAAATGATAACGTTACGCCATCAGGCACGTAGCCAGGGGGGCTAGGGGGGGGCTGCATGCGAGCGAAGCGAGCGGGCCACAGAAAACGAAAAAATTGAGAATGTAGGAAATTGAAATTTTTTTGGATATGGGTAATCAAAAATAATAACCTCTATCTGATCGGATAACTCATTGTCAAACGTTTTTAAGGGCTCTTTGGTAAGATTATGGAACTGGTTATCGTTAAAATGACAAGAAATTTCACAACTCCTAACCGCTTTCCTAATATGTGATTTGTGGTTCTGCCATCTGGTCTTAAAATTGTTAACTGTGCTTCCTACTGAAGCACGTCTGCAGACTTTATCCCTTACTAGATAGCACACCCCTACTGTGTTGCAGTCTAGTTGTCCAATGATGTTAACAGTGTACCCCGAGTGGTAGCTCTGAGCTGTTTTTGATTCACAAATATACATTCTACAGGCTTTACATCTGGAGTTACAATGATAACATCCCCCCTCTTCTATACTAGTAGGCAGAGCCACATTTTCAGTGTTAGAGTTTAAAGCTATAACATTACTATCTTCATGATACTTACGATCTTCTGAAAGTTTACTCGGAACTAAAGTTTCTTTGATAGTTTTATTACCACGATATGAAACAAATACTTTACTAGGCTGGATCACAGACTTTAAAAGGGGGTCTAGGCCAAGGATAAATTTATTCTTGTTAACTATTTTACCAATTGGAGGTAAGTTAGGGTCAAAATCACAAACTAAAGGAAAACATCTTTCACTCTTCTTACTATTAGAGCTTGTAAGGTTTTTTGAAATCAGATCATCCCGTTTAAGTAACTCAACTTTCTCAAAGGATTTATGGATAAGATCTTTATTGTAATTCCTATCTTCTAGATATTCACTAAATTCAATTTTACATTTCAAATACTCTTCTTCCTCTGAACAGTTTTTGAACACTCGATGTGCTACTCCATATGGAATATTCTCTGCTATGTGTGTAGGGTGGCAGGATTGTGGGAGTAAATAGCTATGGGCATCACTAGGTTTGCAGTACGTCCTAGTTTCTAGCTTGCAATTTTTCGAGTAAATAAACAGGTCTAGAAATTCAGTCCCCTCTGTAGAAGGTGTCGACATTGTAAACTTGAGGTTTGGATGGTATTGATTGAGCCAAAGTAGGAACTGGTCTAGCTTCTCCAGTGACTCAGTCCAGGTGATGTATATGTCGTCACGGTATCTGCCATATATATAAATTATATAATAATATATGATTTAATGATATTATGTCTTTTGCTGCATCAAAAATTTTTCAGTGATGAATCTATATGACGTTGAAGAAAGTCGAGCCATAATAATTCCCAGAGACGTAACAGAAGCCAATTCCGCTGTAAAAAAGTACATCATTGACAAAGAAGCACCTGTAATAGGACTAGATTGTGAATGGAAGAGCAGATTTGCTAGTTGTCCTGTAGCATTGATCCAAATTGCTACGGAAGAACAATCAATCTTGTTTCAAATATGTAGGTTTGAAAGCAAACATAGGCTCCCCAAACTGTTATCTTCAATCCTTCTGGATGAAAGAATTGCTAAGGTTGGAGTTGGTATTAAGGAAGATGTTAGAAGAATTCTACTTCAGTTTCAAATTACTGTTAGGGGCTGGTTAGATTTGAGATGCCTTGCTGTTCGAAAAGACTTCTTCTCGTTATTTTTGGTTCAACAATTTCAAAACTTCGAATTAAAATTGTCACAGGATGCTCCTCTTACCGACTCAATTGTTAAGGGTAGACGAAGCAGTTTCATGCCGAAGTTAGGCCTTGAAAAGTTGGTTGCAGATATTTTGCATCGAAGCCTGCCTAAGCTATTTAACATACAAGTGTTAGGTAATTGGGAAGCATTTGAACTATCCCAGGATATGAAGATTTATGCTGCAGCAGATGCTGCTGCTTCATTAGACATATTCCTTGGGCTAGATGAAGCCAGACATTGTACTTTGGTGCATACCAATTACAATCTCAGATGGCTTTCAGTTCCTTCAAACGACCTTACTTGGAGATTGGTTATTGAAATGCCTTATATTGACGGAGATGTCCGGCAATCATGTCTTGACATTATCTCCCAGAATGTTCTGCCTCAGTGGAGACCAATTTTAACTGATCATTACAGACGTTCTCCTAGTAAGAAGGTTAAAAGGTCCAACAAATCTCACGACCGCATTTCACCTAGTCCCCTTGAAAAAGCTTTGAATAACCAAATTCCAAATTATTCACAAGATTCACAACTTCACAAGGAAGCTAATTATAGTACTCACTCAGGTCCACCAGACCATCATTTACAGCTCGCAAAGACCATGCAGCCAGGGTTCCTCCAAGACGTTAGCTTTGTTCCCCACAACTACCAGCAAGATTCCCCCAGATATTTACAACCGCCACCATCAAGTGTTATAATTAACCTAAACTACAGACCTCCTTGTCACAAAAAGGTTAAAATGTCTCACAAACTTAGCACAGCCCGATCACGTAACGTTGCTCTGACTAGAACGATTTATATCGATTCACATGATGCACACCTTCACAAGGAAGCTAATGGTTCTCACCCTGGTTCGTCAGACCCTCACTTACAATTGAGAGGGCCAGTCGAGATTATGCAGCCAAATTTATACCAAGATGTAAGCTTTGTTCCCCACAGTTACCAGCAACCGTACCCTACATTTGGACTACCACCTCCACCACCAGGCATTCCTATGAGCCAATACCACCGAGACAATGTCATGTTCCATCCCCAGTTCGGATTGCCAGGACTCCCTCAACCTCGATTTCTAGTTCAGATGCCGCCAGAGATTACCTTCACTCCTCATTCATACACTTAAAACACTAGTTCATGGACCAGGTGCAGGAAAGTGCACCAGATTGGGTATACTTTCTATGGTTCAGGAAGAAAATACCAAGGAATCCTCACATTGATTGTTCTCACCGAAATTCTACAACTCTAAGTTCGTCTCAATTTTATCTCATTCTGAGGACCAATCATTACTTTCGTTTTCTGTCACCGGGTAAAAGGGATTTTTGGTCATTTCATTCTGTGTCAAATTTATGATAGAACTTTGTTTTTTAACTGTATGTACTGTATAATGTATAATGTACTAGAAACCCGCCGCTAGTCGAAAGCTTTGTTCGAGGAAATTTTAAGCATCAGTTATGTTTTAATTTCTCTTCATCATATAGCCCCAAAACGATATTTTTTACTGCATCAAAAAATTTCAATCACAACCAAAGTTATAAATATATATAGGTATATAGCGTCATGAGGGTAAATGTGAGCTAGTTGTGAAATTCTGATGTTTCAATCGAGAATGACAGTCAATTGAATTATTGCCAGGCAATTAAAATGTTTAACTGCGCAAAGTTATTTGCGTAATTAGAAAACAACAATATTTTTGTTGATTGTGTGTGCGCAGTGTCATGTCAGCATTGTGTGTAGCTCTAGCGAATTTAGTATCGAAAAAAAAGTATCGATACTTTTTACTGCATCAAAATATTGCAATCACAAACAAAGTTATAAGAAGTCATAGCGTGAGCGTAAATGTGAGCTAGTTTTGAAATTATGACGTATATATCATACAGCATAACAACGCGCGTTGTTAATCTGTGGTTGCTCGCGCACGTGCATTTTTATCGTTGCTACGCAACAGCGCAGTAAACCTTTGCTTAAATAACGCCATTATTCTAACGATTATTTAACCTCACTTCCGACGTTAATTATAAAAAATCTAAAGCCTAAATCAAAATTCTAAGAATGCTATAGCCTATTCCTATCCTTTTTCTACAACCCTGCTAAAAATGGCGAGGTTTCAACTCCATTTGCGAGCTGGGTTTGGCATCACCAGAGGGTCATTTTGAGGTCGATTTTCGGTGTTTTTTCTTCTATGTCCCCGTTGCCGGGGAAATTTCGTCAAGTTTAAAATATAATATAGATAAGGTATAATGTATAATGTATAATGTATAATGTATAGTGTATATAAACATAGTTTGCAAAATTTTATTTATTCGCAGTGATGCACTATTACCATTCGTTTTTTGATTTCTGATGTATGATTTTTATGATTTTCTGTCATTTCTAGTTTTGTTTTTCAGTCAAAAGGTCAAAGGTCCTATTATCTGACGTTACTTGAGGGACTTACTCTGGTATAAAAAGATTTTAATTATTGTTTTGAAATTGTACATAGCATTACAAAATTATATTGTTACGGTTTGTGACCATCCGAGTCTATTTATTCAAGTTCTTGTAAAAACTTCTTGCATGCTTCACTGAAAATTGTATCCAATACGTACCAATTTCAATCCCTATTTTGATTTAGATCATTTCGACAGCTAACAAATTAGCTAAAAGAGTTCTTTCGCCCTCTGTCAGCTGTAATATTCAGGGTGCCGAAACATTTGGTTTTTTAATCTATTGCATACTTTTCAGGAATGAATCTGTATGATGTTGAAGATAGTCGATCTATTATAATCCCCAGAAATAACGACGAAGCAAATGCTGCTGTGCAAAGATACATCATTGATAAAGATAGCAACGTGTTAGGACTGGATTGTGAATGGAAGACCGGGCGTGCTAGGTGTCTTGTAGCATTGATCCAAATTGCGACTGAAAAACACGTACTTTTGTTTCAAGTATGTAGGTTTGAAAACGAACGTGTCCTTCCTCTACAATTGGCTAAAATACTGCGAGACAAAAGTATTGTGAAAGTTGGAGTGAACATTCAAGAAGATATCAGACGGATCCGTCTCAAATTTGGAGAGTCTGTCCTAAGCTGGGTAGATTTGAGATGTTTTGCAATTGAAAATATGCTGCTAAGTGAAAATCTGCTTCTGCAACTGGAGGAATACGAATTAAAACAGACTAAAAACCTTACATCTTCTGTTGATGTCAAGGCCAAGCGTGTAAATTTCATGCCAAAACTAGGGCTTGAAACACTAGTTGGAAGTTGTTTGGGTAAAGCCCTGCCAAAATCCTTCGCTTCACAAGTGTTGGGCGAATGGGAGGCCTGTGAACTAACTCAAGAACTAAAGTTGTATGCTGCAGCAGATGCTGCGTCGTCACTAGACATATTTTATGCACTAGATGTCAAGATAGGTCACACTCCTAAAACTACAAAGGACTCTAAGTCTTGGTTATCAGTTCTTGAAAAGCCCTATAATCATAAACAAATCAGATTATGTTGCCTTGACATGATACATGAGATAGCTCCAAGTTGGATTCAACCTATTTTACCTGACTACTATGGACGTTCATACAGCAAAAGATCTAATATCGCCTTGAAATGCACTCTAAAGCAAGAAGAAAATCTTGTTGTTGAAGTATCAAGTGCAACTAGTGGAGACGATGACACTTTTGTTGAGGAGGGAATGTTGTTATGTATAATCAGACAATTGATTGAATTGTTTGAATTCGTTATTAGAACCTGTCATATCATGGTGCTTGCTTATATTTTTATTCTGATTGTTATCGGTACAATTACTCTCAAATTAATGTTTTGATCATGTAAGAAACTGCGAGAAATAAGATGATAGTTTTAAAGTTGTTTTTCAGTTGTAATTTTAAAGTTTTCTTTTGTTATTTATGTTGTTGATACTGCAGTCACTTTTTTAAAATTTCAATTTGTTGATAATTTACTTTTAACTGCTTTTTAAACTTTTTTGTTTACTTATCAATTGTGCCTACCATTATTTTTATATTTAATTCTAATTTTACGAATGTAAATTTCATAATGCTGGCTTATTATGGTGGGAATGTTTTACACTTTTAATTAGGCTATAATTGAGTGCCTATTTGGGTTAATTCTGTTTAAGTTCGGTTTATTTGTTTCAGGGTTTAATCAAACTTATTTCTGTTTATGTTTTATTGAATATTGATTATTCATGCACATGCAAACTAAGTAGCGTGTTACTTCGATGTACTTAAGTTAAAACAGACATAAGTATCAAAATTATAATTTGTACGAATTTTGAATCATGAAATGCATCAACGTTTTTATAATATGAATACTTTGCCTAAATCCTGTCTAAACACCACCTCGCATGGTGAGTGTACATGTCGCCAAGCTTTAGAAGTGTTAAAATTATATAATATAATCTAAGAACAAGAAATATTTATGAATTCTGCATCCTATTTTTGACTTTTATTTTTTTGTTCATGACTATTCACTATGTAAATATGTATATTGTATTATGTATAACTTATTCTTTCAGGTATGGGTTTGTATGATGTCGAGGATGGACGGCAGATAATTATTCCGAGGAATAGCTCAGAAGCAAACTTTGCTGCGCAACATTACATAATCGATAAATCTGAAGATGAGCAATATCTAGGGCTTGATTGTGAATGGGTCTCAAATAGATCGGCCGATTATAGTGTAGCAGTTATCCAGATTGCTACAAAAGGACACGTTATCTTGTTCCAGACCTGCAGGTTTGAAAGCGAGAACGTTCTCCCTAGAGTGTTGGCTTGCATTCTAAGGTCTCGAAAGCAAACTAAAGTTGGTGTCAATATTGAAGAAGACGTCAGACGAATTTATCGACAATTTCGGGTAACTGTGAATTACTGGTTAGATTTGCGCTGCCTTGCTGATATGCAGATTTCCAACAGTCCTCTAACTGGACTTATTCTGCGGCAATTTAAGGACTTCGAAGCCGGACTTAAACTTGTTAATGCCAGTAATGCCCCCGATGTAGCGGTAAAGCGTCGCAGTTTCATGCCAAAACTTGGTCTAGAAGCGCTAGTTGAACATTTTCTTCAGTTGACTCTTCCAAAATCAAAATCTTTGCAAGTTTGGGGTGATTGGGAAGCATCTAACTTATCCCGTGAACAGACACTTTATGCTGCTGCAGACGCTGCTGCCTCTCTTGATGTTATTTTGAAAATAATTGAAAATGAAATACAGCAAAATTTGAGGGCTTGTTGGGACATTTTATTAACTGAAAGATATTATTATCACAGACAGATTAGGTTAGATTGCCTCGATCGTGTTGCTAAGTTGGCCCCTGAGATGTGGCAAATCCTACCTGACTACTATGGAAACTCTAATCACAGTAAGGTTGTGGAAAACGTTCAAACTACGTGTAAATGTACAAAAAAGGTTCAAGTCACGACCGAATGTTCAAAGGATGTGAACAATGTCAGACCTCCTGCACCCCCAGAAAAAATTGGGCAAAACATATGTCTAGTTATCTATGAAACCTTGATGGGTATTTTCGTATTTGGTCTTTTAGGGATAGGACTATACAATTTTATTGCTATTATAAAGCATAAAGATTTCACTTTTGGTTTTTGTATAGAAAAACTCGTATTATTTCTGAGAGCGATAACGGACAAAGATTTCATTCTTCATCGTTCTGTTAAAACATTAGAAGAGTTTCTTAAAAGAATAATGTATAATGAAGATTTCACTTTCAATCTCCATATAGATAAATTAGAAGTATTGTTAAGACATTTAGAACAAAAGCTTGAAGTGTTTCACAGTCGACTTTGAAACCACTTATGGTCATTGGACATTGAACCGAACATTTGATATTACTTCCTTTGATAATAACTTTTCATGAAAGATTAAACCATAATAGTATGCAACATTATAATATTATAGTCTTTGCTGAGATTGTTTTATACTATATAATATAGTATGCTTATATATATATAATATGCTTTTTGGTGTTTGTATCTTTAATAATCAAATAAAACGAATTGTTCACAGCTACGAACCACCAGAGAACCTTAACGTTTTTAATGGCCATGTACAGGGTAGGGTGTCTCAAAAAAAAGCCCCAGGTTATTGAACTGCGAAGAAATTGTAAACTCTCTGGATGTATTACAAGTTTTTTGTCTGAGGTGGCAATGAACAGAAACATGCAGTAAGACAATTAAAAACTGAAACAAGCATAAATGTAGCTAAAATTAAGATAATTATAATCATGGACCCGTATGATAAAATAATCAATGTAACATTTCTCTTTCTAGGAATGAAGTTAAAGCTGTATGACGTTGAGGAAACTCGAACGATAATAATACCTAGAAACGACAAGAGAGCTAACTTAGCGGTACAAAAGTACATCATTGATGAAGATACCAATGTTATAGGGCTAGATTGTGAATGGAAGACTGACCACCCTAGCTCTAATCGGAAGCGTGCTGATTATCACGTAGCACTGATCCAAGTTGCAACAGAAGATTACGTAATATTGTTTCAAGTATGCACATTCCAAAACAAACATCAGCTTCCCAAACTATTATCTTCAATTCTTCTGAATGAAAGAATTGTTAAGGCTGGAGTTGGTATCGAGGAAGATGTCAGAAGAATTCTTCTTCAGTTTCAAATATCTGTTAGAGGCTGGTTGGATTTGCGATGCCTTGCTGTCAGCAACGATTTTTTCACTTGATACCTGATCCAACAACTGAAAAAATGCGAATCCGACTGGTCTTCCCTCTCTGATGCAGATTTAAAAGTTAAGCGCAGTGGTTTCATGCCAAAGTTAAGTCTCGAAAAGTTGGTCGAACATATTCTGAATCGAAGCCTGCAAAAGTCATCAGATAAAGAGGCTAAGCACTTACAAATATTCGGTGAATGGGAAGAATTGTATCTGCCCCGGAAATTGCAGATTTACGCTGCAGCAGATGCTGCTGCCTCATTAGATGTTTTTCTTGGACTAGATGAAGCAAGACATTGTAATTTGAGAAATTCGGATTACAATCTTGAATGGCTCAAAATTACTTCAAATATGTTCACTTGGAGATTAGTTATCGAAAAGTCATATATTCCAAAAGAGATTAGGCTTTCATGCCTTGATATGATAGCTGAAAATATAGATCCTCAGCACAAGTGGTTATTGACCGACTACTATGGACGCCGAGGTCATCAGGTTGTACATTCCAACGAATCTCGCAACTGCATCTCCGTACACAAGAGTCCTTCCGCAAACCGACAGCAACAACCAAAAGACGATTTGCCAGATGTTACCAGCTACAGCTCTGTACGTGAGAGTGCTTTGCTAAACTTAAGGCAACAATCTACTGGACCAAGAGACGCAAAGCAGCCCGGTGAGAGAAGATACGCTGGTCAAAGAAGAGAGGACGAATCTTTCGTTGAAGCTATAAAGGGGTTTTTCAGAAGCCTGTTCAACCTTATCAAGAATATCTTTTTGTTTACGTTTCTGGCAATTCTAGTTATTACTGTGATTGGTATGTGCTTGGATCTGAAGAAGAAATAGGGCGTTTTTTAACAATTATGAAACAACCAATAAAGCAATAAGAATAATGCATATCAATGATTATTCTGGGATGTTTGCATATTAGCTGCAGAAGCCTTTGATTTTTGGAATAATGTTAAATTTCCCTTGAATAATGATTGTTTAGATGATGGGTTTTATCGTAAATAATGATCATAAATTTTGTATACCAATGATTTTTATACCGATTTTTATTTCAAACATATTGTATAGTGATTAGTGAATGACTAGGACTGAATGCGAATTATAATTCAAATTTTTTTATTCGTTGATGAATTTCTAATCAATTTTGATAATTAATCTTTTTTTAATTTTATGTTTTAAATAGTTTCAGTCGATTATTAATTTGATTTTGTAATTACTCATGATAGTATGATTGATTTATTAAGCTACGGTTCTGTTTTAAATTTGCCATCAGCTGAGTTGATAAAATGATATTAATTATATTTTCGTGCTTTAAAATTTTAAAGTATCTAGAATAGATTTTCAAGTACAAAATTGTGGTAAAATTTCAAATTACTCTTTGTCAGAAAAAATAGAGATTTATGTAATTGGTTGTAGCTCAAGCTAATTGGTCACTAATTGGTCACTAATTGGTCACTAATTGGTCACTTTCTAGTGCCAGTCTAACCACGGGAACCAATAGCTATTATAATATTATGTTCAATGTATATATAATATTAAATTCAGTAAATAAAATACGATGAACAAATCTCCTCTTTCCAGGAATGACATTAGAGGAGTACCACGTTGAAGAGACTCGGACTATAATAATCCCCAGAAACGACAAAGAGGCTAATCTCGCCCTACAATGGTACGTCATCGATGGAGAGCACTCTGTGATAGGACTAGATTGTAAATGGGAGACCAAAGGTGTCTACGATGTAGCCGTAATCCAAATAGCAACAGCAGAACATGTCATCCTGTTCCAAGTGCGCAGATTTGAAACTGAATATTGGCTTCCTGATCAGTTGTCTTCCATTCTCCTGAATGAAGGTGTTGTAAAGGTTGGTGTTGATATTGAGGAGGTGATAGTGAGAATACGTCGTCAGTTTCAAATATCTGTTAAAAGCTGGTTGGATCTGAGGTGCCTTGCTGTTGGCAAAGAATCCTTCTCCCCATTACTAATCCAACAACTACAATACTTTGAGTATTGTTTGGAGGAAGCGGCTCTCTCTGACCCTGAGTTAAAAGTTAAACGCAGTGGGTTTATGCCAAAGTTAAGCCTTCAACAGCTGGTTGAAGATATTCTGCATCGGCGCCTGGTTAAGCAATCTGAATTACAAGTTGATTGGGAGATATTTCAGCTCTCCCAGGAAATGAAGACTTACGCTGCAGCAGATGGAGCTGCCTCGCTAGATGTTTTTCTTGGATTAGATGAAGAAAGACACCGTAGTTTGAGAGACTCGGATTACAATCTTGATGGTCTCTCTGAAAGTTCAAGTGACGTAACTTGGAGATCGGTTATTGAAAAACCCTACCATCAAAAGGAGACTAGGCAAACATGCCTTGACATGTTGGCTGAACATATCATTCCAGCACAGCAGTCCATCTTAACTGACTACTACGGACGTTCTCGTCGCAGGAAGATTGAGACTTCAAACAAACCTCTCTCCACCTCCCCTGTTCCACCGGACACTATTATTACTGGGCCACGTGAGACAGCTTTGGTGCACCAAAAACTAAAATGTTCTGGAAGTGAAGCTACAAAAGAGGCTCAAAGACGAAACTTTGAAACCCTTGGTGAAGATGCTATTAAGAGATTTTTCAGGAACTTAGTTTTGCTTATCAAGGGATTTTTTAGAAGCTTGTTTTACCTAATAGATAAAATTGATAAAATCATGATATTCTCCTTCCTGGCCCTATGTGTGGTAGCTGTAATTGGTATATACATGGAAACATCTAAAAACGGAAACGTTATCAAACAAACTTAAACAAAGAATGCAAAATGTACTTTTACATCTTGCTAAAAAACTGGAGGAATGCTGTATATTTCTTCTGAAGTTCCGAAAATTCTGGCTTTTTGCCACCTTTGGTTGTGATTGTATGCACCCTTTAAATTTTGACTTAAGTATATTTTTAACTGAATTTTTATTCATTGATAATTAATTTCACTTTTGTTTGCTTTAAAATTGTATACTTGTATAATTATGCGATGTTATATTTCTGGAATTTATTATTTTCGACATAATTTTGTATTAAGAAGATTATATTGTATGATTTGTATTTTTAAAATGTATTTCACTGTTTCTCGAATAGCCAAGTGCACCTTACCGTAAAAACTTATGAAGTCACGAAAGTGTGTTGACTCATAATTCAATGTAAATAATAGAACAAATCCATGAATATTTCAAACAATGTGAGAATACGAGTATATTGTAGTCTTAACTAAAATCCCATCAGAGTATGACTTAGAATTTGTTAAGCAGAATGCTACTATCAAGATAATCCGCAACTGCTCTCCCCTCCTTCCGCTTCCCTTCCACCTTCTCCAAAGACACAACAAATTCTACAAAGAAGTGGATTGTCATAACAAACAGAATGCAGGTTACCAGTACCCTAGACAACAGTCCAACGTTTAAACGCATCTCTGGAACCTGTTATCCTCCCCACGGAGACCACTAGCTACCGCTGTAAGCAGTTGAATGGGACTTGCAGAGAGATAGCAACTTATCTTAGTCCTGATGCCCCTGACAACACTATGTTGAAAGCAACAGATACGCCCCCATGAAAGGAGCGGCTTTAGTGAAGCACATTCAGAGTTCCTGAGAACTGATACATGTGTTACAGGGCTGGACCTAAGGAGGACGGCAACCTTCACAGTCTGGAGAAAAGCAGGTACTTAATCAGATACAACTTATATATACGTACTATGTTAGAGACGAACCTTATATATTATAGCGTACTATTACGGTACTCTTGAAACAACCTTATATTATCTCGTCTCCTATATATCGGGAAACTGTATAGTATTTTTCTGTAATCATTAAAAATGAATTCTATTACTAAAAAGAGCTCTATTAACTGTGCAATCCTAACTAGTGCAATGATTCTCTGTCGTTCAATGTTCAATTGCCTCTTAAAGTAAACCTTTACCCAGATGGAACCCCCTAACACGACTATTTTAACACCAGATGGAACCCCCTAACAACTATTTTACCCCAGGATGGAACCCCCTAACAAAACTATTTACCCCAGATGAACCCACCTAATAAACTATTTGCCCAGATACAAAACCCTAACACACTATTTGCCCCAGATGGAACCCTCTAACAGACGGTTCTCAGAGCACTACCACGTGCAACCTAGCGCTAACAACAGATATCATCTGACCCCACAACCTGACAGACTATCTCCACTATCCGCTCCCCACCTTCCTTAAAACACACCCGCCCCCTGGACCCTGCCTGCTTACAACCACTCTACTACTTCCTCTAAGAGCCTGGTCCTTTTCTATGGCTATGTTGGACGGGACTCATGGTGCAGAGGAGCCTATGTGCTTGTCATATCTGGAGAGCGATTATCAGATGGATCGTGAGTTATATTTCACTGTTTTTTTTGAAGTGGATTATTTAACATCTTAAGTTGGTTCACTTTTACAATCTCTTCAACTTTTCATCACTGATTTAAACCTTCATATTCATCAGTTTATCAATCACAAAACAATCAGCCCCTCTCACCCTCTCTCCTCCTCACACAATTATATCTCCTGTCAGATGGGCCGAGGTAGAGTGGGACACACAATGACAAGCCAGACAAGTGCCGATGTAGCCAGCAGCTGTGTACTTGATAACGAGTTACTGTCTCTAATGGGGGCCCCGTCTCACAGGCCTGAGTTAGAGGTCTAGTTCTCTAGTTGAGACTTTCCCTAACGTTCTAGTCCGGACATATGAGTTTAATTTAATTGATTATGCAGTTTTTTACTATTTGAGTTTTTGGTTTACTAAATTATGCTCAGATTTACAATCGTCGATTTTCAGTGCGTACTTTTGAAAAATTATAACATCACAAAACTAAATATGTCTAAAAATTATCAAAAACTATTGACTCCAAATCTTTACTATAATTACTATCACTTTACTCACCAGTTCATAACATAAACACACATCATGATAACGAATACTTAACTCTTAATATCATAATAACATGACGTGCCAAATGCTAATAGAACTCCTGTTCTGTGCAGCTAGACATTTTAAGTGAAGGTGAAACGAGTATTGCGTGAAGCGAGAGGAGTATACATGATACGCGTGTACTCTTCATTAGTTGGTAAAAACTGCTATGTAACTGAAGGTGTACAGGAATTAAGTCAATTTTGGAGTGCGGTGTCAGTTATGGTTGACACTAAGAGTTCTTTATTTCTACTATTCAGTATGAATGACGTCGGTTTTAGTGAACATATTTATTTTCTTAAGCAGCCGTATTATATTTTCTGTTAAAGGTATTGTAAAGGTATCAAGGAACTGTTATACAGAAAGGCCTGTAGAAGTTGCTATAGCCTCCCGGTCACTTCAAAAAAGTAGAACACTGCACAGGAATTTATAACGAAAAGTACAAGTAAGAAGGTTTAAATACCCTGACTTTAGAATTTATATGTTCAATTGTTTAAAGTTAATTAAACGATTTAACTGATCATTTGGTGATTATGTGATTATAAAGTCAAAAATAGTGTACCCTCAGACATTTCTGTATATCAGCATAGAAAACTCATTTTATCACTCACAACAGGAGAGTGAAGGAAGAGTGATCCCATACCAATGTGAATTAGGAAGAATGAGCAGATAGAGCAATTGTAAACTCCTTTATCACTTCTTCACGGTAATGGGGACTACCTGGTTAATAACGGAGGAGGACAGTTTGTAAACCTGCGAGATGATCCACTCCTTAACGGCGGGATGCAGGTGAGAGGGAATGGTGTTCGGTTTAACTGAAAACAGCGTTATTGTCTTAGTGTGAATCCAGTTTTTTATATTGTGATTGGTTGTATTCCTCGCGATAGGGTTTTAGATACCTTGCCTGATTTAATGTTTGTTGTTTACCTTCCATTGTTCATCTGTAAAGACAACTCTATTGTGATAGTGACTTAACTCCTTCTAATTTCAGTTGTAAACACGAACCTCCGGGGTCCCTTCTTCCTCACCCCAGTCCGTATTACTAGGGTGTTTACTAGGGTGTTACTATGGTGTTGCAGGGTGTTACTATGGTGTTACTAGGGTGTTACTAGGGTGTTTATTATGTTGAGCAAACTCCTCTTAATTTCATTGTAAACACGAACCACCGGGGTACCTTCTTCCTCTCTCATCCGTATTTCTAGGTGTTACTAGGGTGTTACTATGGTGTTCCTAGGGTGTACTAGGGTGTTACTAGGGTGTTACTAGGGTTGTTATTATTTTGGAGCTAACTCATTTTAATTTCAGTTGTAAACACGAACTCCGGGTACCTTTCTTCCTCACTCAGTCCGTATATAAACAGTGTATGAAAGAGAACGGATGATCTATTGTTAACATCCTGATGGACTACACGGGGGCTGGCCGGGGTTTGCTCATAGTGTTTTCTCAAGATCTGGAGTTAGAGGCTCTAGCTAAAACACTTGCTGTTGAATGGGGGTTTGTTGGGGTGTAGTAGTCGCTAGTTCAGGC